>NC_070599.1:13996828-14305151 GCF_027409825.1 Scomber japonicus | reverse complement strand
AAAATAGATAATTGTAGCTGGAGGCCAAAACAATGTAACAGATTTTTTTGTGGGTTGAAAAATATCAATCTTTCAGCTCTTTGTGATAATATACTCTATAATATTGTACCTTGTTAAGCATGAGCATGAGTAGGACGATGAGTTTAGTGTACATCAGGACTCTCTCTTACAAGCCCAGGGTCCGTACTCTTCACAGTCTGCAGCAAAGAGACTCCCACCTCCCCTCAGGTCTGCACAATCCCTGTGATCAGCGTCCCACTCCACGGTCACCCTTCAAAACACACACACACACACACACACACACACACACACACACACACACACACACACACAGAGTTCAGCATCTAAATTCAAATAAAACAGATCTGCATTGACATATTTACAGTAAATAGTGATTGGTGGATAAAATATTAATACTTTATGAGAAACAGTAAAGTTGCATGTATGTATGTGTATGTCTCTGTATTTATGTATATGTGTGTATATATGAACGCTATAACTGTATGAAAAGCAAATTAAACCCAATTTTATGAGGGTTGTGTGTTCATTTAATCTTGAAGATTAAAGTGTGAACGTGTTAACTGTGATTATGTATTTGACTCACTTTAAATGTACAGTATATTACTGGGAACTACGTATATATACAATATATAACCTCTATGTACGAATTATTTTTAGATTATATGACTTTTAATTGTATTTTGTTTCTTACCTTTGTCATTTGGTGTTTTTTTTGGTGTTTTTGTGATGGATGCTTTAACACTGCTTATGTACTCTATCAACAAATAAAATCACTTTAAAAAAACTGGGTTTCATGAATATTTTTTTATATTATTATATATTTAGGTATGCATTTATGTTATATTATAATTGTAATTGTAATTGGTTGTATTTATTTTAACATGGACCCCAGGAAGAGTAGCTGTTGCCTGGGTAACAGCTAATGGGGATCCAAATAAACTAAACTAAACTAAACAGAATATAATATATCCATGAATATGTTTTTGCATTTATTGATCATTTGTTGAATAAAATGCTGTGTAGTAACGTATGGTCATGTGCATGTTACCAGAATGATGTCTGAAAAGAAAAGATCCAAATAAATCACAAGCATCACAGCATATTAAATTATTTATTTTATGAGCCTTTCTGTATTTGTTGATCTGCACAATATTCTCCTTGGATTTTCTCCTTTGGTGCAGTTTTCACCTCATACTCAAGTGTGCCACACTTCTAATCTTGCACCACTGGATGTGAACTTACGGCATGTAGTGATGGACGTCGGCCCCGTCTGACCACAACCACTGACCCTCCTGCTTGGAGTCGGTCAGTCCCACCCACAGGAAGGGGAGCCGAGAGAGGTTCTGCAGCACTCCTGCAATAAATTCCTGAGGCAAAAGTGACATTAAAGGCCATTAATTCAATATTTATTATATCTGTCTGCTCTTTACATACAACTTCTACTGCATGTCTTTCCATCCTGAAAGTTTCTATTCCTCAGATTTATTCCTTTTTTGTTAAAGGGTCATTTGTGGAGTTTTTCTTTTATCAAAATAAAAGGTTTAAGGATACTGGATGTCGTATGTCGTACAGATTGTAAGGCAGGTTCGTGATTTTGGGTCACACAAATAACCTTATGATTAGCTTGTATGCAAAGTTACATTCAAGCTCAAACCAAGAAAGATTTGAATTGAGGAGCACAGACGGCTTATAGAGAGCTGTGACTATCTGACTATAAGTGTGAGTCCTTCAGATCATTTTTAAGATGCCTTGGACTTGGACTTACAGGGAGAAATCTACAGAGCATAATGATCTTTAAACTTGCAGGTATTGATTTGTAAAGAGTAGGATTTTCTTCGTTGTCTGTTGTTTTTCAAATGTAAGAAAACATTGAAAAATGACCATTACAATGTACCAGAATCAAAGATGATGTGTCTTATTTTTTTTTTAAATATCACTTTAATAGCATATATGACAATAGAAAACATTGAGAAGTTAAAAAAATGACTGAAATGATTATTTGATCATCAAAATAGTTGCTAATTAATTTTACTGTCAATCTATTAATCGATTCTTGATCTTGACTTGAGCTACTCTTGGACTAGTGGTATTTACAAGTGGCCCTACTGCCTCCCACAGGGCGTCACCATTAAAGAAAAGAACATCTTCTCCCACTGTGCACTATGTTACCATCTCTGCAGAGTCTTTGATCACAGCCAGGCTGCTGTTGTGTTGCTGGCAAAACTCGCCACTCTCATTCCACTGACGATTATCCTGACTTCCCACTGAAAAGAAGTAGCAGTGATGTCTCCACCACAGCCAGCCGTCGGGACACAAATTACATCTGGGGTCTACACACAGATGGAGGGTTATAGAGATTGGAGACAATAATAAATGGTGAGGCATTTTTATGGTGAGGAATCTCTTTATGACAAATTTACTGGGTTTGAGATGGTAAGATATTAAGCAAATGTGTGTGAGGGAGAAGAACGTGTAGGTCACCTCGAGTAACAGTGTGGAGCATCAGGTTCAAATCACTTTGCTCTTTCTGGCACTGTTGTAGTCGCTCCGTCAGCCTCCCATGTGCAGTTTTGGAGGTCTGATCCACTTCTGATGATGATGCCCACCGGCCTGGTATGGTATAAATTTTATAACAAAGGTTTTTACAAAGTTAGAGATTTCAAAAGGTCTGACTCTGACAGAAAATTATGTTTGATGGTACTGCAGACAAAGTTGAGCCTGCACATACAGCCAGGTAATTTGACTTTTGATCAGTTAGTGGTTGGACTTATACTGTAGCTCCTCTGAAGTAATGCGAAATCACCAGACTACATGAACCAATAGTGGTGCAGTCAGACTTAAATTTAAAATCAGACTGACCTCTCACTGAGGAAATATTGTTTATATTCTTGTTTTATGACTGCATGGCAACATAATACAGAAGCAAAGATGATGTTGTAATGCTGTATAATTCACAGCTTTGTGGACTATTGTTATTATTATCTTGCAAGCACTCCTGACCTGCTAGAGTTTATATTTAACCACCCATACCACACTATTTCCTGTCGCCGTTCCTCTTGGCCGTGCTGTGCGAGTAAGTTTGTGTCTACTTCAGAATAATAAACACACAACTTCTTCCGCCCACTGAGGTGCAACAAAACTAATAAGATGGTCAGACAGATGTTAATCAATTCACCGTCCTCAGAAGAAAAAGTGAAGAAAGACTGTTATAAGATGAACATAGAACAACGTGCAGTGTGTAGGTATAGTGTTGAGGTAACAGATTGGAGAACCTATGTCGGTGAAACACGTCAAAACAGATGAAAGTCTCATTTTCGAGCTACTGTAGAAACATGGCAGTGCAACATGGCGGCCTTTGTGGAAGAGGACCTGCTCCGTATGTAGATATAAAAGACTCATTCTAAGGTAATGAAAAAAATGAAATCTATCTATCTATCTATCTATCTATCTATCTATCTATCTATCTATCTATCTATCTATCTATCTATCTATCTATCTATCTATCTATCTATCTATCTATCAAGTAATATGTATAAGGTTATACTCACCGAATAGCATCAAAGACAAAATAAGTGCCATGACCAGGATTACTGTTGCCATGACAACAGCCACCACAGTTGTCTGACGACAGGTGCGACAGGGTCCTGCATCTACAATGACTTAAAAAAAGAAGGAGGATGCACACACTTCAACTTGATGTCTCTTTTATCATTGTCATGTACACCATCATCACTGAGACATTTTTGGACGTTCAATTTAGAGAAATAATAATATATCATATGACATCATATCCTATAAATATTGGCTTTTAAATAAGATTTGATTCTGCCTCTGAAATAAATTGATATTCCACAATAATTTACAGATACATTGAAGAAAGCTTAATGTCTTACTTCAGGTTTGTTATTGACTCTGAGAATGTGAGAATTGGTGGTTTCATATGTTTGCATTCATATAGTAAATACATTAACATCAACTTTTAAACTCTGATGACTCCTGAAAATGAAACTAACACCTTTTCAGAGCAGGATAAACGTTATCGTTGTGTGGTCAGATAGTGAATCTAAGCTGGTGAAGACAGTACTGACACATTTGACTGAACATTTTAAGATTATGAACTACAGAATTACAGTCCTACTTCCTTAAAAAAAAAAAATACCACTGCGTCTTATTTTTTGAAAGCTTCATCTTTAAATTTTTGGACAATTTTTAGACTTCCTGCCTCACATATGATAATAAATAATTGGAGCTGCTGAGAACTGCTCATTTTAAAAGATACAGCAGATGGTTTAAGGTTGGTGAAGATGGGCATTTTCATGTAGAAATTGTTCTTTTTAGCTTGTTAGGTCATTTTATCAGATTTATGTTACTGTTGCTATTCTTGCTGATACTGCTGTTGCTGTTAATCTAGACTACAGCTGGACACAACATGAATTTTTGCAAGTAAATTATTTCCTTTGTCAATTAATCTACAGATTTTTTTCTTGATTATGTGATGTGGAATCAAAATTTCTTGTTTTGGTCCACTAAACAGCCAAAACCCCAAAGTGAAGCAACATATTACCACAGTGTTAAAACCCTCAAAATATTCACACGAAAGCGCAGCTATTTTTGAAGTAGCTGTTTAATGACATGCTGTTTAAAACTAACCTCCAGGTGTTTCCTTCTCGGTATCATCTTCATTACTTCTTACTGATGAATCCATCTTGTTGCTTAACACTATCTGCTTTTTACTTCAATTGTTTCTCAATGTTTCTGAATCATGATTATGACATTACCACACATCTAGTTGATCAAAATATGACCAATCCACCCCTTCCTTATATTGCAGCCACACTATTCGAAACAAGTGCCTAAAAATAAACGCTAATGTATAAGCACCTAAAAGAGGAAGCTGACCATGTATGCAGAGTACTGACAGCTTACACGTGTGGTAATATTGTACTTCCTCTTATCATCACCCTTGAGTGGTTACACGTGACATGTGTGCATCTGGGCATGCAAATGTTAAAGCAGAAATGCAGTGGTGGTAACTGTATTTACTTCTGTTTTGCTGTACTTAACAGTTTTACTTGAGTATTTCCATTTGATGCTATGTTATACTTTCTGTTTCACTACATTTATTGGCAGCTTTAGTTACTTTTCAGATAAAGATTTGACAAAATAGATAATATCACAAGCTTTTAAAACATATTTTTAAAATACATTGTTAAAGATGAAACCATGATTAAACAAAAAGCAGTGTGTAGTCAGGGTCATATTTCAGATGCCTGTTAATTGTTAATAGCTCCAGCAAATGGTGATTTATCCCTCTAGATGTTCTTTCCTTTATACTTCTCACATGGTTTAATTTCAATAAATGTTCAAATGATCAAATATTCCACCAAAATCTACATTTATTGATACCTGCAACTGTTAAAAGTTTATTTAAATATAGGTGATGAGTATTTTCTCATTTACATAAACTACCTGGAAAAGGCAGGAGAGTCTGTGTAAAGCATACATTAACAAAGATTTGAGTATATTAGTATTGTATATTATATAAAATGAATGTTCAACCACTTTTATAAAAAGGTCAACGTGATGTAAACTCACCTGGAAAAATAAATATCAAGCAAAGAAACAATCCATTAAAAAATACTTTACTTTTTAAATAGTTTTATTTCTTTAGTCAGATCAGATGCATATACAGAAGTCCACTTCTGACAGGAAATTAAAAAACAAACAAACCATAAAGCCAGACATGATGGCAATACAAACACTGATGATTCATTATCTTATGAATTTAGTTGAATAATTTGGATTTAAGGAGTCAAAATGTCTATTGTAATATTCATGTTTCTACTTTTGTCATTAATTGTAATTTGCTTTCTCTCCAATATGGGCTTCCATACCAAAAAAACAACAAGGGGAAAAAAGAAATAAAGTAAAGTAAACAAGCAAAAGTGTTAAACTACTGTGTTCAGTACTTAAGAACAATGATTATAAATATACTTTTGATTATGAAACAGTAATCAATGCATATTTTATTAATTATAACTCAATTTAAAACCACACTAAACAAAATAACAACTATTATTCCCATTGACTAAATATCACAAACTCAGCAGCTCAGTATTCTACTTTCTAAGCAGCAGTACAGTGCAAAACGCTTTCAGCATCAACATGTTGACATTATGTTTCTTATGACTCCGTATTTCCAGTTATCTTCGTCAGGTTCCAGACAACGTAATCCTTTAACACCTCATAGAAATGTGAGTTCAGCTGCAACAAAATACACACAAACACAAAAATGAAGGAATGTGTTAATGGCCAATGGAGGATATCTGTTCAAATGCAGTTCTCTACATGGTGACTGACATACCTGTTTAAATACGTCTTCCCTTGTGCTATCCTCATCGCACAAAAGAGGTGTTTGTGAAGAGCACATCATCGACAGGGTTATGACACGCAAGTCAGCCTCTGGGGAACAAACAGAGTGTTAGATGTGTGAAGAGGAAGAGGAAGAACGAGCTATATACATGCTGTAAAATTTGCAAATGGAAAAATGAAAAACAGTTATTAGTTATATAAACATGTAAATATAGTGCAAACAGTATATAAACTTCTAAAGAATGCCGTATATAGAGACTACAGTTTGACACTTTCCAAAACACACCATATGATGATGATGACCATGACTTTTAGCATCAAGGCAGCCATTGATCCCAGTTAATATCAGTGAGGTATAAAAGCAATTTAGATATCAGACACCTGCTTAAGATACCAGATTGATCCCTGGAGCCAGTTTCGTCCTGGACCAGTGTGGTTCAACAGGTATTTTCATCTTTTTGTCAGATTGGTGTACGTGTTGGCTGACAAGTAATAGGAAATCACAGTACAATAATGCCAAAGATATGCTTTTTGTAATAATTCAATTTAAAGGATAGGTTCACAAATGTAAAGTTGCTTTCACTGCAAAAACACTGTCCATGAAGACACAAATATGTCTTTTTTTTTTGGGGGGGGGGGGGTTGCTATACAGACTGTAAATGTGGCAGGTATCCACTTTATTTTACTAACTCAGACTGCTGAAGCCTGTAAATCCATATTTACATACATTTACATATATCTGTCATTTGTCATTCATCACTTATATTGAGAGCACATTTGAAGAAGATCTTATAATATCCAGTATGAGCAGGAGGAGTGATTACAGCGAGGAAACCCTCGTTCAGTGTTCGTGTGGGAACCTGACTGCTTTTTTAGCACAGATCTCAAAAAAATGTGAGCCTGTCCTTGAAGAGATCTGTGTCAGAGTCAGACTCAAAACTTTAGCTCCATTTAAAATATTTTTGCCAATAGGTGCTCTTTTGAAAATTGAAAACTTCCAACACCCAAGATTTCAGAGTCGGTGCCAGACTGCAACCTTTTCAACAATTATTTCTCATGTTTGCCTTTTGTTCATCCTGGTTGATTTCCAAGCAATACAGAGTGTGAATTTAACACTTTTGAACAGAACTCGAACCTTAGATGTTAAAGCTTTCCAAGAACAGCCAGTTTGTTTTTACGGTTTTAAACTGAAACTAAATCAGTCTGGAAACTTAAGACAAGTTATTAGCGTGTTATTAAAGTGTCTCACCTGTAGTAAATTTGGTAGTCAGAGGAGCGCTTAGATCTCCTGCCATTGTTTGTACTTGGAAAGTGAAGTCGCTCCCTGATTTTAAAGGACCAATTTCACAGCTGGTTGTGTTACTGTTAACAGTGGTATTGAACTGCCAGTTCCAGAAGCTGGAGCTGGCACTGACAAAGTAATGGGCAGCTGCTGAGTTGTCAGGGGAGTCCCACTTGAAGATCACATAGGTTTTATTTTTGGCCTGAACAATGGGATTTGTAGGCGGCAACGGCACTAAACAAAGGCAAGAGAGAGAAAATGAGTGATTTATAATATTATCATGCAGTGTAAAGGATTTTCATTGTACACATGTTTTCAATGAGGGAAATTAATGACAAAAAGTGATGTTAAAGTTATAGTCTGTACTATTTTCATGAAATCAATCCCTGTTATTGGCACTATTCACGTGTGACATCTTTTCTGTAATTAGACAAAATGGTTTTTTATTGTATTTCTGACAAAGTAGCTTGTCAAGGAGCACTTACTGTACTATTAAACTGCACTTGATAATAACACAGTACCTATAGGTGCCACCAATCAATCAAGATGGAAATATTAAGAATGATCACAATAAACATACAAGTGAGGGAAATACAACGAAAGTGACTCACGGGTGAATTGAGATTCTTGCTTTGTTTTGCTTGTGAGATGTCCGCTAATGCTCTCAACGATCACTGTGTAATTGGCTCCAGACTTCAGATTGTCAAATTTCTTTTCAAGTGTTGTTGTTATGTTGGTTTCGATTATTATTTCAGAAAGCTTGAGCACAACTCTGAAAGCTGTATAGTTGCCCACAGGAGGGTCCCACCTGGCACTGATGCTGCCAGCTGTCGCATTCAAAACCAGGTTTGAAATCGGTTCAGGTACTATAAGGGAGTCACAACGTCAGATTTTGATATTAGGCACAGCAAGAAAAAGTGTTTGTAAATCATTCTGTTAAACCTTGATTTTTCATCTCAACCAGCATAAGCAGTAAAAATCCAGAGCATTAGCCTAGACTTACTAGTGTAGCTGACCAGCGACACTTCCTCTCCCTTCAGAATGGATCCCCCTAAATTGATCAGTGCCGTCACGCTGAGTTTTATCTTGGTGCCTTCTGGCAGCTTGTCTACTGGTGTACTGGTATTTGGTACAGTCTTATTGAACAAGCTGTTAAGAAGGGAAACAGTTAGTGACTCAAACTGCTGCTGAGAAAGCCAACTATGCATGTCCAGAGTGATATGTTTACAGAAATTAAAAGATTAATCACAACATTTATTAGCCTACAACTTGGGTCATCATTTCATATCAGTCATAACAGCATTGTACTCATAGGGCCTGATTTACTAAGATCCCAAATAGTAGGTACTAAATTGCCTGCACGGTGCACGGTGCATTTTGTTTTCGTGCATTTCGCAGGTGATCTACTTAAGGCCCATTTATGCTCAACATACGTACAAATGACAAATTTGCATTTTCAAGTTTGCATACATTTTTACACACGCAAACCTTTAGTAAATCAGGCCCATAAAGTTCATGAGATGTCAAAATGCAGCATTGCTCAAGTTAAGTCTGAGTAGAAAATACCAATTTTAAATGAACTCCAAGTTAGATAGACTAATTCAAATGATAAAATAAAGGTGAAATAATAACTGAATCCCTGCGCTGTATACATTCATCTGACCTCTGATTTAGTTTTGACCCAGCGTGGTTATACACATCATTGGTTCTTTCATTGTATCTCCAAGTAAAGTGGATACTCATGTTAAACAACCAGCATGATTGTCTGAGTGCTCATGATTCTTCCTACTGTATTTTGTTACTTTAGAGTTACTTTATTATAATCACTGATAGAAATGATAAAATAGGACTGAAATCGGAATGGCCTCTGAAGTCAGGAAGGAAAGAAAAAGGCTTCTACAAGGGAAGGAAAGGGTATTTTGTGAGTCTATCAATGACCACATCACCCCAGTCCTTATCATTGAGATACTCAGGTAAAAACAAACATCACTATAAATATACTAGAATTTCACCACATATAAATACATACTTAAAATTCGAGTCATTTGCAGCCGTCACCATGAAATTGTTGTAATTTCCTGTAGGTTGCGTCCAGTTGAGCTTCAGTGAGGTTTCAGAGTTGTCAAATGCCTGCAGGTTGGTCACTTTCCCAGGCTCTGACAGAAGAGAACAAACAGATAAATGTGAAACAGGCATTTCAAATTTCACCAAAGAAAATGTAAAAAACAAACAAATTAGGTAAAAAAGTGCACGAGGTGTAACATGCAGCTTACTTATCTGCATCTACCATTTTATTTGTGTAAAGTTTCATATGATAAAACTCACTGGTATAAACGGTGATGAAAGTTTTTTCACTCAGTGTAGCTGCATCTGGTCCAACTCCTGAGCGGACGGAGAATATGTAAGTGTCTCCAGGTAGCAACTTATCGATCTGTATGCCCACAGTTTTAGTGTCCTCCTCTTTATCCAGGTAATTAATACGATAGAAGTCAACCTTTCCATTTGGTTTGCTCCAGTTCAGGTAGACAGAGGTGTCTGTCACATTGATGGCGGTAAGATTTGTGACTTCGAAAGTCTCTGAAAAAAAAAGATGAAATCAGGGTTATGAGTGCATTATATTAGGCTATGTATTTTTAAAAAGTATCAGAGAATTTATTAGTACATGTTTTGATTCTTAAACAAGGGGCTAACATCTGTTCGATAAAACAGAAAACATATCTCTTTGTTTTGGGGTGCTTTTGCCTTTATTGTACGGATAATTGTGCAGAGGCTGACAGGAAGCAAGGGAGGAGAGAAATGGACATGACATACAACAAAAGGTCCAGATTTGAACCAGGGATGTTTCAGATATGATGCATCTGCAGTACCACTCAACTTCCAGGGCACACAAACAAAATTTCTCCTCACC
Organism: Scomber japonicus; assembly: GCF_027409825.1. Classification (NCBI taxonomy): domain Eukaryota; kingdom Metazoa; phylum Chordata; class Actinopteri; order Scombriformes; family Scombridae; genus Scomber; species Scomber japonicus. The sequence continues at coordinate 14,294,568 of NC_070599.1, read as the reverse complement.
TGCTATTATTGAAAGCATTTTCTGAACTTGCTTGTTTCTAGAAATCGATCATGTTCTCTCACAGCACGAAAAAAAACGTTAGATGAGTGAAAATCTGGATGTTTGAACTCATCTACGACTTTGAAAATATATATTTGATCATATACAATCATTGTATGACCACCAGTAATATCACCTCTACTTAAAGGCAACTTCATGTTTGCAAACCCACTACAGCTGTATTACATATTCAGTGTAATGAGTCTAATGAATGTTACATTTAAATTATTAATAAATTGTATCGCTTGAGCCAAAAACATTTACTCAAGTGTGTAACAAAAATGAAATGTAACACTTGTCGGCTGCTGAACTTACTGGTGTAGAAGATGGCTTCCTGTGATTTGAGGTCTCTATTACACCTTATTGGGAACACCCGGACTGTGTAGCGAGTGCCATCTGTCAAGTTGTCAAAGCCAAACATCAATTCATCCAAATCAGTGTAGTTTTCTGTCCGTTCCGGCTGGTCACTTAGGAGCTGGACACGGTAATTACTGATGTCACCAGGCGGGCGGGTCCATGTGAACTTGACGCTGTCTGAGGTCACATTGGTCACGTTGACATGGCCAATGTAAATATCTGTGTTTAGAAATTAGATACCCACAGAAGTAGAAAGACACATAAAAATACTAATTAAAAAAAATTAAAAAATCTGCAAAACTTGACTATACAACAACAGACTCTATATTTAAACTGATTTCACTGAATTCAAAAGTGCGGCCCTAAAAAAAATCCTGTAAATATAAATCTAAGTGATGATATCTGTAGAGATGGAAAAATACAAACATGCATATACACATCATTTATAATATTCATAAATCTAAGATAAATAGATGTACCATGGGATTTATATTTAATGAGCACCATTTTTAGAATACTGTTTACACATTCAAGTGGGGAATATTAATAGGCTATAAATACAAGTAGATTTAACTTTAAAGATACTGTTTGGGTGCAGTGCTGAGACTAGTACAAAAACATGAAATATTTTAGTTGGGTCCTACCTTCATAGCAAATAAAACGCAGCTGATCTGAGCAGCGCTTTTCAATCCAAGCCCCGAAGCTGAGCATGGCCACACATTCTTTTTCCACAGAGACAGTAACGGGGTTGGTGGCATAGGTAGAATAGGTGTTGGTGGTAAAGGTAGAATTGGTATCGGTGTTGGTGGCATAGATAGAACTGGTAACATTGGTGTTGGTGGGATAGATAGAACTGGTAACATTGGTGTTGGTGGGATAGGTAGGGCTGGTGTTGTTGTATGTCATCACGGGTGTAGTTGTGGTCATTTTTAGGCAGGGGCAAGTGGGGCTGCAGCAGTCTTTTTCTGACTTGGAGGGTCCGAGGTTTGGATAACCAGGGTACCAGTTCTGGAAGATGAGGGGATCCCCGTTGGCCCACTGGGACCAGGCCATACTACTAGAGGAGTTGATGTTGATGTTCTTGCGCAGACCAATCCAGCTTTCAGAGGAGACTATCTGGATGATGTCCCTGATGTTTGTATGGGTCATCGTCACCAGATCTGTGAAACATTCCTGAAAGGACGTGAAAGGTTTAACAGTTAATCTCTTACTTTTATTACGCTCAAAGAATTTGAATCTTTTGAAAGAAGTCTCGGCTTAGTGTATTCAAACATTGTGGCCTCAAGTTTCAACCTCTTCCTGCACATGAACCTGACATCCATGTTTTACCTGGCAGTGGTTTCTGGCTTCATTCCAGGTGCTCGTTTGGTTTGGGGTGAAGTACTGTTGCTCTGCAGTGCTGTACATCAACATCAGAGCTGAAGGGAAATATACAGACAGGAGAAAACAGTTATCATCTCTGAAAATGGCAAAATTAGAAAATGATGTGTCAGTATCTCAACAAATTTCTATCATGAACTAACAGAATATTTGCTATTTTCAACAGTGCTCATTTGACTTTTTTCAAAAAAATGGCGGTAAAATCTTGTACCATAATTTAAATAAATCCCAATGAAAATTTTAATTTGATTTTTGAAAGATCTGTAATAAAACCCCACATGCTCAGACTACACCTGTGTGGACATTTCTTAGTCTGCATTGAAGAGGACAGCCCCAGTGTTAAAATTACTAGAATAATTTTGTGCAAATATGTATATAATTAAATAATATACTTGACTGCCAGCCTTTGATTTTTTAGTAAGGGCCTTTGAATTCTGAAATCTTGCAAAAAAAATCATAATATATATACAATAATAACAGATCGCAGTCTCAGCTTCTCAAATTCCAAGATTTGCTGCTTTGATCAGTTTTACCACATTTGAAAATTAAATATTTTTGTGTTTCTGATTATTGGTCAGACAAAACAATTGACCTAACCTCTGTATAATTATATATGTGACTGATCAGAGGAAAACTGGATGATAAAAACAAAATGTAAAAACTTCATCAAGTAGACTGAAGATGTCACCTGGAGACATTTTCCTGCATTAAATGACTATGGCAGATGTATTATTCATAAAACCAAAAAATATTTACAGCCCATAAAAAGTGCAGCATACTGAATAACGACAAACACCATGATTAAAACTCACCCAAACACACTATAAGACAGACTTTATCCTGGACAGATAACTTCTCCATGCTGGTTTCCAGTGGATCCTATACTCTGAGCAACTACATGCAATTTCAACAATGCACAGCTTCTATATTAATAAGAAATATATATATTTAAAATTAAAACATATCTTGACACTTGTACTGTAGATGGAGGTAAAATTGTGTTCACTACTCACCTTGGCTACAGAAGCATCCTCTGACCAGTTTCCCTTAACAGAGGGAAATTATATCCCAGTATGAGATAACAAACAAAACACACCTGTTCCAATTACAGGTACTAAACAGCACATTTGACTGGCAACACAAGGTCCCATTCAACTCAGGTCAGGTGACCAGCTGATACTCATGGTTTTGCATCCTTCTTCGAAACGTAAACACAGAAAACAAGGGGACTGTTGTAATAACAGGTGGTGCCATATGTACATTAAAAAAAACAAAAAAACATTTGCAGCACACGAGGAACAGTTTCACTTTAAGGTTTTATTTTTTTATTCTTACATCTTTAGGTAACAAAAAACAAGTATTAAAAAAGTACATGGAAAAAAAAGACAATGAAAAATATATGAAATACCTCTTTTATAAAACTAACGTCCCAAAATAAACTATCTACGTACAGAAATAAAAGGGAAGGAATGCCAGTGGAAAAAGGTGTTTATATAAAACAACTGGTCAAATCAAACTGAAGTGCTGGATGGCAAAAAAAAAATCTTATCATAGCAAAACAAGGGCAAACTGATTAAAAACACTGTAAACTACTTTAAAGTCCAGATAAAATCAATATATTGTGTCCCTCTCTGTAAAGAAGCATAGGGAGAAAACCTCTGGGGTGATCCAGCCAGGCCCCTCGGCTACCAAATCCAGTTTTTATTTGAGCAAAAATACTGACAGTAGATGTTCACTGTGAGACGCATCACTACCATCCAGGAGGTGATGCTAATGACTTATGGTTCCCTTAAAATGAAAAAAAGGGCAAAACTTTACAGCTGTTCATGATATATATTTTTAAAAAGTATAAAAAAAACAGCCCCCACTTACATGTGATTTTCTATACTACCACATATTCAAACCTGCAATGAATGGCAGTGACTGTGACAGGTGCGGTCCTTGTTTTAACCCAATTCATAATTAGCATTTAGAACACTGGCAGTATATGTGACATATATATTTTTTATAATACATTATGAGCACTGAGGAGGAAGCAGAACTGGTCACAGTGAGGTGAGGTTGTAGACTACAAACCAACACCTCCCCTCTCTCTCTCCTCTCTTCCAAGCGAGCAGAAGAAACATTCAAATAACTCTCAAAACAGATGCGAAATGGACCTTTTCAAAGCCATCGTTTGATATGTCCGTCCTGAGCTACTGCAGAAACATGGCGGACTCAGTGAAGGAGGACCCTCACGTAGATATAAAGGGCTCATTGTAAAGTAACGAAAGGACAGCCAATCTTAGTTTCAGGTGATTACACACAAACGAAAAAATACTTATGAGTCTTATAATCCATTTCTGCCAATAGATCCCCCTTAAATCGTACACACTGGCCCTTTAAAAAAACCAGGCTGGCAGTGGAGTAAGAGAAATATTTTTGGATTTTTTTTTTGTCTCTCGTGATAGAGAAAGCAAGTTTTTCAGTCGCTGTCACTCTTCTCTCCTCTTTGCAAGAGTCTCTTTCCGCTGGAAGGCAGAGGGACATCTTGCTTCGTGGATGCGCTGCTCTTGTTTTTGCTGTGGAGACATTAAAAAAAAAAAGTAGATGTGACTCATTTGTTTCACGCTTTTAAATTAAAGCAGCATTTATATTAAGAAACAGTGCTCACATGAACCTTTATTGTCCTGTAAGAGACTGAGAGGAGGGATTTGTGTTTTTAACCTTCCTGTCGTCCTCCCGGGTCAAATTGACCCCGTCTGTTTTGACTGTCCCTTCTTTCCTTCCTTCCTCCATCCCCTTTTCTTCCTTCCTTCTGTCCTTCCTTCCTCCCTCCATCCTTCTTTCTTTCCATCCTTCCTTTCCTTCCTTCATTCATCTGTCCTTCCTTCCTCCCTTCCTTCATTCATCTGTCCTTTCTTCCTCCCTTCCTTCATTCATCTGTCCTTCCTTCCTCCCTCCCTCCTACCTTCCTTACTTCCTCTGTCCTTCCTTCTTTCCGTTCCTTCTCTCCTCCCCCCTTCCTTCTTTCCTCCCTCCCTCCTACCTTCCTTCTTTCCTCTGTCCTTCCTTCCTCTGTCCTTCCTTCCTCTCCTCTCCTTTCCTTTCCTTTCCTTCCTCCTATCTTCCATCTTCCTTCTGTCCTTCCTCCCTCCCTCCTTTCCTTCCTTCCTCCCTTGACTTGAGGACAACAGGAGGGTTAAGGCAACTTTTTCTCTATATGACATCAGCAACAGTCCATGAGAAACTAAACTGGATTAACAATCATTTATCCTCTCAGTAATGTTAAAATAGTCCCTGTTGATCTGTGTGTGTGCAGCAGGTTTAACATTTAAACACACACAGTGACCTCTAGTGGCAGATGATTTCTACAAGACAAAGCAGTGAAATTCAGACTAACATGCTGCTGCAGCCTCTGACGTCATGGTGAGCTAAAGACTATAATGTGGACCGTATTAAAATGTTCTTGAATATTTTGTGAAGTTAAAAGCTGTTCAGGTTGTCTTAACGGACAGTTCCTGATTCTTACTTTTCTTTGTCGTGCAGCTCCAGACCTTCGTTGACTTTCTTCAACCATTCGTAACGCTCGCGTCCACGAACCTGCAGGTGAGATCAAAAGCAAGAATTTTAGCTCAGTAAATCTTTGAGAGTGTCCTGCTTTATAATAAAAAGGTGTGTTTTTACTTACATGCAGAACGAACACCTCCTTGTCCTTGTCCTCCTCCTCTGCACTGGAGGTAGATTTAGACTTCTTTGCAGTAGTGTTGTCAGGAGCAGGAGCGCTCTCTGTAGGAACAAGAATGAGGTTAACTGGGAACAGAATGCGGAGACAGAAAAAGAAAATCTACTCAATACAAGCATTGAAAACATACTTCGTTTTTTGGTTTGCTTGGTGCCGTTCTGCATCTTGGTGCTGTTCTCCTCCTCAGTTTTGCGGTCCCTGCCTGGACATGCGCAGACACGCACCTCGAAACACCTCCGCCCCAAAACCAGTCCCCTAGAGAGAAAGTGAAAATTAGTGAGAGCTTTCCTGGGCAGCACAAATATACGAGCTGCGAGTCTTATCTGAATCATCTTTAGCCATTAAGTAAACCTAAGACCACTTTTAGAAGTTAAATCAAGTGTCCCCTGTCCTCCACCACCCCTGTTAAAAGGAAAAACACAGCACATACTCTGGAGTCTCGAGGGTCAGGATGGTGAGGATGGGCCGGCGGTTCATGCCTCCCATGCATGAGCTGTTGCACATAAAGCTCAGCAGGATTGTGGTCATCTCTGAGCCCAACTGAAAAAAGAAAAAAGGGGCGATTATTTTAAATTCACAGCAAACTGGACTGAGAAATAGTCTAACCAACTCGAAAAAATTAAATTTGCTTTGTGTTATGTTACAGAAAATCATAAACAGTCCTTTTTGTTTCATTTTTTGTCTCCTAATTGACTCTTCTGGATATCCAATATGAAGCTCATTATTTAAGAGCTTCTCAGTTGTTGGAGTGGATGTGCACTTTATGTTTATGGTATGAATTTTTACGCTAAAACATGATGTCATTGATACTTACATACAAAATGCTGTAAGATCTCACACCACAGGACATGTGGATAATAGGTAAAAACAACAGTGCTGTAAAAAGTAGAAACGTGAGTAGAAATCTTCGCCTCTTCAGATCGAGACAGATCGAGTGTGTACCTGTGGAGGCTCATAGGGGACGGTCACACTCTGCCTCTTAGTGTGAGGATCTTCGAAATACAGAGCCCTCTGGCTGCCCTCCACCCTGATCAGATGGCTGCGGTACTCCGTGACTAGATGGGTAAGACAAAGAAAAATCACGTAATACTACCAATCAGTTTCTTCTCAAACAATCACATTCTTCCACTGTGCACACAAAGTGACTTAAACTTTCTTACCGTCTTCATTCTGGTGGTGGGGACATCTGCGGACCACATCAGCCACATGCTCGTTCTTCTTGTAAACCGCCGTGGCCCTGAGGATAGCACCCTGAGGAGGCTGCTTTCCTACCAGCACTTCAATAAGGCTGGTTTTTGCCAGCTGGCAGTACAATTTATTCAGAAGCTCAGAGTACTGAAAGGAAGCACAGGCAGAAATCTGACAGTTAGTATCTGATTATTTGAGGGGCGACAGAGCTGCGAGTACAAAAGTGAAGAAGTGGTCTGAAGTGTCAGGAAAATCGTTGTAAAACTCAAAACCGTCTTTAAGTCTCTTTCTTCTCCAGAAAAAACAAAAAAAACTGCAAGTGATATAAACTAAATCTTCAAAATCCTCAGTAGGACCAGATTTATCACATTAAATTATGATTTTTACCTCGTTTCCACCTGGTTTTTTTTAACCCTTTTGGTGCTGCCAGGAAGACCGGGCAGGAACATGTCCCGTCATGTCAGAGCTGAGCTTTACAACCAGGCTGCAACTCTCTCACAGACTGGAGCTCACGTCGCAGAGGGCGGGAGTTTCACACCAGACCACCCTAACCACAGCTAAACTGACCAACCGCAGCACGCTGCTGGGTGAGTCACCGTGGATACATGAATGCGATTGGTCCTTGAAATGCAGTGACTGACTCGGGACTTTAAAATTTAGCAAATCGTCACAATGAATAAGATTCCACTTGAATGCCACCATGAGAGATACGAAAGAATGGATGGACTAAACGCGTAGCATGGTAAGATGTTTTATTTGGCTTTATTTAAAACGTTTTCAATGATTAACACACTTTTGTGGGCGATAAAACCTATAACGTAGTAAAAAAATGTAAATTTACAAACCTCCAATTTGAATATTCTGTGTATTTCTGTTGCATTTAACTTCATGAATTACAACAATCCGGTCCATTTCTGCATATAAAATGTACTCTACAGTGGAGGAGCTGAACAGTGAATGGCATCTGGACACTGAGCAGCTGTTGAAATACCCTTTTGTCTCACTCGAGCGGGCTCAGAGAGATTTCTGTATTTTGCCATGTTAGGTTGCAGGACAGTCTGCTGCAAACCCCGCTGATCTTTTAACATTTGTGTTGTAGCATATAGATTCTGTGTTAAAATGATCAGCATAAGTACAAGATTTATTTTCCTGTTGATCTGAACTGATCAGAACAGATAAGTTATGTGGTAAATAGATGACAACACTTTTTTTTTTTTTTTAAATCAGTGCAAAACAAATAAGTACAATTTCTACATTTTGAGAGGTTAAATCTGGGATTGCTTACTGTTGAAGTCACTGATTTGGCAGTGCCAGACTTCTGAAATCGAAGTTCGAACCCGAACTCCCCTGGGTAGTCTACTGTGACTGGGACGGTGGGAGCTGGGGGAGTGACTCCGTCCTTGGAAGACATATCTCCGGGCAGCTCAAACAATTGGTCTTCGTCAAACCTATTTGTAAGTTCATCAAGGAGCTGAAAAAAGAGAGCAAAGAGAGTCAGTCTACCTACACATGTTAACTATCATCAAAGAGAAAAACCTTTGAACGCAGCAAATTAGACAAACACACAGTATATGAAGTCACGCTTACCATGTCCGTTGATGCGTAATTCACACTTTCCGTGGGTATGGTGGAGATGGAGGGAGTGCATCTGCAAAAACAACATACAAAGACACGTTAACTTGTTCTTCTTACACAAACTAAAATTATTAAAAGTTATCTCCTGTTAAAAGCACAACTTACACACTCTCCCACAGCTGCTGAAACGAGTCCTGGCTCAGTGGTGGTATGGTCTGGCTCAGCGTCATATTTTCTACGCTGTGTTCCTCCATCATTGATTTCCCTCCGGAAAAATAAGGAGGAAGAGCTGAGACGCTGGAATGCTCCGGGGATTATACTGGAAACGAAAACTCTAGTTAGACCGACGGGATGTGTTAACCATCTTAACCAAACTGCATCTTAACACACAAGCATTAATGAGTGCAGTTTAACTTCAGAGCTGCAAGTAATGCTTCTTTTAAACATCTTTACGTACTTGTATATAACATGTAAAAAAAAAATGCAATGACAGCACATTTGCCCAGAGTGCTGACATCTTGAAATAGCTCATATTGTCCTATGAAAATTATAACATGCAACTATAATAATTATTATAATTATATTGCATAAGTGAAAGATTGAAATCCTGATAAATAATTTGTGTGGTAGTTGTTCAGCTGATAAAATGTGGGCAAATGCCTTCAAGTGATTAACATGTGGAGTTGTTTAAAGTGTTTAACCATCAGTCCCCACCAAAGACACTAAATCACAATCAAATAAAATACAGAAAAGCAGCAAAACCTCTCATTTCAGAGGCAAAAGCATTTGTTCCATGACAGTGAACACACCCCCCCCCTCCCCCCCTCCCTTGCAGAGCCAGTGTTTTCAGTCAGGTGCTCGTTGATCAGGAACATTTTGAAAAATAAATGGCTTAAAAACGATAAACCGACAATGAGAAGTTTTGACGATTAATTTGATCTCTCAAAAAAAGTTTCAGCAACACTAAAATAGTAATATACGCCACACTAAAATAAAAAAGACAATATTAAATTGAGAATAATGTGATAAATAACATGAAACAAAACGTTTTGACTTAAAAATGAAACTTCAGTCCTACAAGCTGCCGCGTAGCTACCACTACTTTAAAACACCAGTATTATTATTATTATGTATTATTGATATAAAACAGATAACCAAAATCCTCAAACACACTGCTTGAAAAGGAAATCTGAGCTGCACACACACACAAACAAACACGACATTCAACATGCTAGCTGTGCCTCCATTTTCTCTCTCTCGACTAGGCCCAAATCAAATTGAATGAAGTTAGCTTTTAACTACACATAACTCGATAGACAAACACACACCTGTTGTGATAGATACGACATGCGTACGAAAAAGTCTATATCTACTCCGCTGCAAGGTTTTGGTTAGCATTTTAAGGGGGAAAAAAACGGTTTAGTTGTCAGACTCCTGCGTTAGCTTCTCTGGCTAATTTAGTTAGCTGCTTAAACTGCGGTAAAACTTTGTTTATCGGACATATTAAGTTGCTCTAGGGGTTTACTTTGATTAAAACGAGTCGTGTGTGTGTTCATATAGCTAACTTTACCTTGTTGTGACGCTATGACTTCTGATACACAGATGACGAGCGATGAGTGAAACCAGCTGAAAAGCAGAAAAGCCAAAATATTTTGAGGGGAAGCATTAGCACGCTGGTGTTTGGGGATTCCCACAAAAGGAAGAGGAGGAGCTTCTGATCTCCTGATGTGCTTTAACGCAACAGCGCTGCTTTCAAAACTATTGGAATTTTTGTAACTCAAGAACGACTGTCCTTCTAACTAGCTAATTACAAGATGGATGGAACTTTGATTGTACTGATTATACTTCAGATTTTCTAACAAATGTTTTCAGCTGTTGGGTTAAGTGTACCCATTAAGCCCACCAACATCTAAGTTCAGGTGTTTTTCATGGATGCTGACATGATTGAATTTCCTATAAAGCAATATTTATGCCTAATTTGAAAATGTATTCATTAGTTCATGTAGATTTTGGAATATAAAATTAAGGTATTTTATGGAAAAAGTCTAAGGTCTGACATGGGCTTAATTGGTACTATGACACTGTGTGCTCCAAATAAGCCCATGTCATGATTTATTTACAAAATATAAAAATATATTGTTTTCAAAGAATTGAAAACAGCAATATATTTATTCAGTAACTTATTAAAAAATGAGGTGGGAAAAACCCTCCTCCTGAGCAAAATCTATAGCAGTCTGACTTTAGATGTAACCCCTTTGTAATCATCAACATTTTCATACGTAACTGTTATTAAATTACACATTTTTTCTCACAAATTGTAACAGATTACAGCCACTTTTATTTTGTAATTAAATTACGACATAAAACAAAGGGTTTGAAACAGTTAAAGCATAATACAAAGCTATTCAAAGCCAGGATAAAACAATAACAACAGTCTGAAAGACAGAACCAGAAGTGATGTGTATGACAAAACACAAGACAATAAAAACGTCACAGAGATTTTTATTTCACTTCTAGTGTCTAACTCTGCAAATATATCATTCTGCACAGTGAAGCTTTTGAGTGGAGAGATAATAAAAATGCTATTTTCTTTTATTATATACTATATGATGCACTAAAGAAAACCACACCCTTCTGATGGGCACCTGAATGCAACATGATAACATGGCAATCAACCACCACCCAACTTATTGTGAACATAGTTCACACAAGTTTGTGAGTAATATCTCCAGTTTTCAAGTAATCAGTGGATCAAAATTGCCATTTTAATGTATCAGCTACATACCATACATTCAACATACAGGGTAACATACTGTAATGCGATTAATGACGAAGCTTTGAGGGAAATATTACTATATTTACATCAAATGTCCAAGTGTTAGACCATCCAAGATCATAATAATTGTATTGATTTTTATGCACTCACAGGACACAATTACATATATGTATTTTGGAATATTAGTATGCTTACTTATATATACAGTGGTACCACCCCAGTGGCAAACAATTTTATACCTTAAAGTGACAAAAGCACAAACAAACACAAAAACTGGAAACAAACATGTATATTTTGCCTTGAAATGCCACAATTTCAAGGCAAGGTATGTTGCATGTTGTATCACCAATTTCAGGGTTTTCTTCAGGATGTCAATTGTGAAACATGTATGACTCTTGGACTTAACTAGTTACATAATCAAAAAATGAATAGTAGTCCAGAGCAACACCAAGTAGATTGAGTTAGCTCCTAACCAATAGCGTAGCGAGCAGGGTCTTACTCAAGGATTGTCAAGGGTGGTTTCCCTTCTTTAAAACCGTGTGTGTTTGAATTAGTTGATTTCACACTTTAGCACATGAAACAACTTCATAATCTGCTCTAACAGGCCGGATGACGTCGCCTCTCATCATCCTTCAAATGCCCCTTTGCTGATAAGATAAACTTCTGCACCGGTGAGGCCTGGAGCTGCAGAGAAACTCCGGGCAAGACCTCAATGTTGGAGCCAAGGCGGGCTACTTTGTGCTTGGCCACTGGTGACTTGTCGTCAACTGACAACTGGCTTCACATCAAAAGCCCTGAAGGTTGGTTCTCGTCCATCTCTCTGAGTGCCACTTTGGGGCAATGTAGCTGTTTGACCTTTGAATGAATGTGCTGATGGAGCCAGCGAGACGACTGTGAATTCGATCCCTGTGTCACTGCATATAGATACAATAGTGAGGTTTAACAGAACAGGACCAGTGCAGAGAGGGAAAGAGGTTTTGAGTTATTGGGTTGAAATTCATAACGTTATGGCAGAACGTTGAACTAACCTGATGCTATGCGTAATCATATCATCATAGTGTGCATTGCATGAGGAAGGAGAAGAGGGCTACATGAATGTGTGTGTTTTGAATCTCGTCCAGTTGTTACCTAAGGCTGCATGGATACAGTTCAGGATGACTACAGGAATACAGCCAAGAGCTTCATATAAGATTTCACATTTCATATGTAAATATCATTTTCACCACTGGAAACAGACACTCTTACTATAATGCAGTGGTCCGCAAAAGACCAACCATTCTGCCCTCTGGTGTAGGCCCAAATACAGCTTGAGCTATATGCAGGATTTGGTGCCAGTCTGCTGTTCTGTCATAGCGCATTTATAGGCTACAGCATGTGTATTTTATTATTAATTGCATATTGTGTCTGGTCAGGCCAGTCTACAGTGGCTGATATTTATTAGTAGGGTTTCTTGTGTCTTGCAGTGTATAAGTGTTTTAGAATATACATGTTATAATAAACAGAAAAGTCTTAACTGTTATTAAGGATAACAAATATTAAAATGTTCCTTTTATTGCAGCTTCCCACACTTTGAGCAGGGAGAAACATTGCAGGGAGTAGGCTCGGGCCTTATAGTCCCACTTCACTAAATGTGGGATTCTAAGCACTAAAAAGTTTCGTAGCTTTGCAGAATTAGTAGAAAAGTACAGTATGACATTTTGCAAACTGTCTCTAGTCATTTTCTTGCAAAGAGCTGGGTGAGAAAATTGATGACACTTTCATATGGTTAATATGAAGCTAGCTAATACTTCTGCAAAATCAGTGACGCATGTTTACAGCGAAAAGAAAAGGGTGGCTCGAAATGACAATAGTGTCCTTTTGCCAATTCTGGTACAATAAAATTTAAAGTAAATGGTTAAAATGATATACAGTTAGAAAGGTGAGTTAGTTATACTTTACAGTTACACCATTGAATATGTTAGAAACATTACACAGCTGTTTATAACAGTATAACTTTTTGGACACAGTGATGTTACCACTGCCAGTAGCTCGTTAGCTTAGCATAGCTAGCTTGGCTCTGATTGAATGCAAGAAAAATCCACCTGCCAGAAGTTGTAGTGTATAAATAACAAGTTGACATTTCAGTGGAGGTTATGTGCCTGATAATTAATTTATGTATGTATTTATTTGTTTTACCTTCAGGCAGAGCCAAGTTAGCTGTTTCAGCCTGTTTCCAGTCTCTATGCTAAGCTAACTGCCTGCAGGCGATTGCTCCAGTGATATTAATATTTTCATCTAATCCTTTGCAATAAGAATATTTATCAAAATATCAATCTATTCCTTTAAGTTAGGGTTAGAAAATCGCTTTAATAATTATTGAAATAAAGATACTTACTGAGATTTAATGCTTTGCCCGCATTTTTATTTGGTCTCTGTAGGATCTTTTAAAAAGTGAATGCATGTTAAATTTGTGAAATCATGCCCAATTATATAAAATTAAACACATTTTTTTAAATAGTTTTTCCCAATTATCTTCTGTATCAGGTCCCATATCATTTTTGGAGAAGCTTGATGATTTGCTGAGAGATTTGACATTTTTCTCACATTTTTCAACACATGACTTAATATTCCTACATGTTAATATATCACTGATGTTTGTTTCTGAGTTTTCTGAACATACAAAGTCATAATTTTTATCCCAGCAGACCACTGGATAAAGAAATGTGGTGTGGATGTCATTGCCTGTCACACACTGAGAGTGACCATTCAGTACAACACCTGCCAACCATCACACGACTCAGTTTACTGGGGCATGATTTTGAACCAGCTGACCCCCTTCTCCCCCAAAACCACACATGAACACACACACACACACGCACACGCACACACACACACACACACACACACACACATACACACACGGTCATGAGAAGGAGGAACAGTATTTACACTGGTTGTGTCTCATCATGAGATGGGGCAGTCACACGGTGTGCGTCAGTGTGGTGGTGTGACTTTTTGTTCCAGATAACAGTAAAGCACGCACCTGCTGGCATCATCAGTTCGGCTTTTGACAACACAGGTGACATTTTGCACTGTGAAATAATGCTGGTTTAAAAAGCTATGAGTGCAAGCTTATTTATATCTTTATGTAAGTCTGTACGTGTAGTTCTAACATTGTTCTTGGCTCTCTCTGTATGAATTCATGTGATACTTTTTGGAAATGTAATACTATCATCTCTGTCTACCCCTTGGTTACGTACATGAACCCCCCAACTATGTTGGTTGGGGCTCTACGCCACTGTTCTGATGGTGTAAAGTTTCTCTGCATTTAGTCAGAGTCACATACTCACACACATATGCTTGGGGCCCCTAGCTTTGGTTGAGAGGTGTCAGGTTGTCCTCTTCTTTCTCAATGTGCGCATGAGGGAATGAAAAGGCAAAGGTGGCCAGCTCCCAGGGGAGAGTGGCGTGAGGTGGGGGTGTGTCTGCAAGGGGTGGGCTCGAATGATTTTATTGAGAGATCTAGAGCAGATATTTTTCCACTGAGGTTCTTGGCTGACCTGTAAATTTCCCGCCTGCAGTGACCCTCCCACAGCACACCCCCTAATCTCCGCCTTGGTCTCACCATCACACTCGTTTCCAAACTTCCCCAGGCCACACCTACACCGCTAACTCAGGTGGCACAGTCTAAATTTAGGGTCCACCTGTTGCCTGGTGGAGGAGGATTAGGCTTTGTTGTGTGCAACAGGAGGGGGAGGGTTTGTGTGGAACGGGGTGAGCTCTTGTGGATGACCCCTTTGGCATGCGCTCTGAAATAGAAAGGGATTTATGGATGTTGGGAAGACAGACAATGGCAACCAGAGTGACAGAGACGAGCCCCTCTTTGCTGCCCATGAGAAATGTTGAGTCATAGCTCGAGGTGCTGGTGGTGATGGCAGACTCTGACTCTTGGGTTCGTCTGAGGTCCAGCACCTGTGAAACTATGTAGCCTTCATTATTTTACCTTTTATAGCTGGTGCAACAGAGAAGTTGTTGCTGCAAGTCGTGCACCCCACTGAGCGAGGAAAAGGGTGAGACTCTTGTTGTGGGGTTGTTCAAATTTGCCTCTTTTTTGTATCCACACAAAAGGGTTTATTATTATTGAAAAGGGCAGCACACATAATGTAACAGAACACATACAACTGGAACCAAATTTGGCTTTCAGCAAATCTCCTGCTCATTAGCCCAAGATAAGTTCTTGCTCATTTAAAAAAGAATCATCAACTCTAATCACCTATAGCACTCATGTGCCTCATCTCTCTGCCCCAAAATAAAAGCCAGACCACCTTGTCTCAAAGACCCCCACCCCCCAGGCCTTGTGATGCATGCTCTTTTTCCTGCACACATGCTCTCTCCTGCCACCAACCAATGGTAGTTAAGGTCAAAGGAGCTTCCTGCTTGCTTCTCGACCTCTGTTGCGAGACCTCAAGATCATCCTACAGGGCCTCTCTTGAGTTGCAGCCTCACACCCCTCCTCCCCCTCTCTCCTCCCTTCCCCTCCCCTCTGGATACGGAGAGGGGCGTGCGCGTGGGTGTGCGGGTGTCGCTCTATCCCAGCTGAACGGACACAACACAAACTTCAAAGAAGGGAGGACACCCTGCTGCACTGGACTCCAGTTTAATTACGTCGAGCCTCTCTTTTGGATTCTACTTCTTCTAAAGTGCTAAAGAAGTGCTAAAGGTTTAAGTCGGGGCTTGTTGCCCTTTTGGGGGTGTTCCACGTGTCTCCTTTGGGCGCATCTGTCACCAACTGCTACTGGGTACAGCTGCCAAAATCATGCCGGCCGGGTTTCAGCAACTCGGTGGGGAGGTAATTTATTTTTTCTTTACATTTCTTATAAATGTGGCTGTGGTTGCTTTTTTATTCCCAAATGTGCTGTGACCCATTGTGTAGTGTAAGAGTAGCTTTTATGTTTCTCCGTGCGCATTTCTTTTCTTGGTGCGTATTTTTATTTGGAGCGATTTTACGCACGAGGGTATCTGCGTCTTTCACTAAAAACTCTGAGAGAAACAGCAAAAAAAAGTTAAAATATATTCAACAATTGCCTGTATCACACTTTATCCAGAGTTTAATATAATGAACAATAGATAATAACAGTATTCTAGTAATGTCCTTTGCAGCAACCAGTAAACTCAGTAGATGCGTCAGTTTCAGCAAGGAGATACATTAACATCAGCCCTGGTCTAAAAGGGCCTTGGCCCTTATTTCGTTCCTGAGCATTGACCTTGACCATGCAAATATTTGAGTTTACAGGTCATAGCTTTGTGTTGTGGGTTTGTTAGGCCACCTAGTTTGACTGGTTCCTTTTCAGTGCACTTATAAACAATGACTGTCTTGTGATCCCTCCAGATAAAAATAATAATAAAGAAATCTAGGCCAGATGGATGTGGGTGTCTGTTTTAAGTCTTATTCTTCTGATTGTGGACAGCTTATTCTCAACATTTGTTTGAAACTAGAGAAACTTGAACATTAATGTGATGCCACCAACAAAAAAAGTTAATGAAGCTGCTTTCATTGCCAATAAACAGGAGACTGACTGCGTGGACTCTCTGTATCAGGGCAGGTTTCAGGGATGTGGGAGAAGCTGAGACATTTTGGCTTCATTGTAAAATAAATCCAGTAAGCATGAAAACTCAAACAAAGCAAAAAGCAAACACATTCAACAAGCTTTCCCTTTTAGTGCCAACTTTTAAAAAAAGACCATATACCACAAAAAGACTTGAATATGATATTAACAAAACTGTAAATATGAAAATATGCTGATAAAATGCTGCTTGTGTTGTACTGACTGAATGTGTACCTGCTTCTGAAAGCTGCAACATATGACAGAAGGCCATATTTCTATTGTATCTTACAGTTTGTTAACAGCAGGTACAGATATAACTTCACATTTAGCCACAAGGAAGTGTTCATGAAATGCAGTTAACGTGGAGTGCAACAGAGCGTAACTTAACAGGCTGATTCTGATGTTTTACCTTTTCTGCAAGGACACGTGCACGGATGCGTGCGCATTCACAAACACACAGCCTTTTGTTTTGCTGCATGAATACTAAACAGCCCTTATTGTGAGACTCAACACAGCAAGGTCGGGTCAAAGTGTTACAGACTGAAACAAACTTTGTTAAATGATCCCTTTGAGTAGAATAGAAAAGAATACAATGGGAAGATAAATGTATACAAAATACTTTCTTGTAGATTTTTTGTCTTCATATAATGTACATTATCCAAATAGTAAGCATAAGCCAAGTGTGTAGTGACTATTTTATCCTTTATAAACATCTCTCCACTCATATTTAGTGTCAACCATCACTTAAAAATGTGAAAATTGCTTCATATTTCTGCTGTCAGGTGAAAGACACACTTCATTACTCATCATCAGGAAGCCTTGTTATCACCACAGTGGTGCTGTCTTTTTCTTTTCATACAGCAGGTCTTGAAAGAGTTCATAGGTCACAAGCTTGTAGACTGAAGTCCTCCAAAAGCATAAAAAATACTACCACTAAATAACCATGAAATCACTGTAAGAATCAGTTCTCAGTTTGCATGTCTTTATTATCTTAATGCTAGGTGACTTATCTGCCAGTTATGAAATGGCTTTAACACACTATGCTGGAGGGGAAGTGCTGGACTGCAGCTCCCCAAGGTCGTCCTGTCTGTCACCGTGGAGACAGGTGCCTGTGAGGTCTGATGGGAAACTGGAGGGAAATAAAAGTTCAGACGAGCGTCAGCAGTAAAGTAGCCAGTGAAGTCACTGACAATACTAAACAGATTGTATCTCATCAGGATCAGAGTTATATATAGTTGATATTAACGGGCTATGTTTGTGTGTGTGTGTGTGTGTGTGTGTGTGTGTATGTATGTGCCTGCGTGTGCATGTGTGTGTGTGTTTGTGTCTCAGTTGTCCACCTAAGCTCTCTAATAATTTGCCACTATTACCTTTATACAAACTACTCTCAGATTACTCACTGTCCTGAAAATGGTGTTGTTTTTAATGCCTTGTTCACTTCTCTTTGCTAACTGTGTGTGTGTGTGTGTGTGTGTGTGTGTGTGTGTGTGTGTGTGTGTGTGTGTGTGTGTATGTGTGTGTGTGTGTGTGTTCGTGTGCGTGTGTGTGTTTCTACTCCAGACAGTGACAGGAACCCTTGCTCTCTCAGTCTTCACTGCTGTACTGGGATCTCTGGAGTTTGGGTACAACATCGGTGTCATCAATGCACCTCAGAAGGTAAGACTGATCACTAAAAGATAATCTTCAAAACCAGCCAATAATATCACAAAGTGCCAATCTCCAATAAAAACAGAGGCGATTGCAAAAATAAAATGCAGAAGCCTTACACCAACGTACGTAAGCAAACGTAAACAAAAGTCTGTTATTTCACAATTTTAGAAGGGGGCATGTTTAATGACAACATTTTGCCATACTGCCTCAAATAATGTAAACTTGGAGGAGGGGAACAACTACAGGCGTGGGAAATAGAAGCTCTGCCTGATGGGTAGGGTCAGTGACAAATATGGGTTGGCAAAGGTGAGCAATTCAAAAGTATCTTAAAAAATTGTCTTGAAAGCAGCACCAGGATTGTTAAAATAAACATTTTGGAATTACATTTGCACCATATGTTACCAAAAGTAAGATTGAATGCTCCTGAAAATGTCAAATGGTGTAACCACAAAAGAATGATGAATATTAAATGTTTTATCCACCTACAATGTATTTAAGTGTACTTATACAAATAATTACTTCATTAAAAAGGAAACTGGAGGCAGAGAGGGGGGAATGACATGCAGGATAGGACCGTTTGATGCGGGATTCAAACCGGGGTCGCCAGCAGTGAGGACTGTAGCCTCAACACATGGGACGGGTGCTCTACCCACTGAGCTAACACCGCCACCCCATTATCTTTAGTTAATATTAAAAAAGTTATAATCTAAGATCATGCCAAACTCGTTGATATGGTGTTTTATTGAGAATTTAGCATTTTTAAGTAAGTTTAATTATTTGGTTCAAAGTTTTTATGGTTACACCACATAGACATTTTTGCCATAATCCTCTAATATATTCTTTCAAAATGAATTAAAAGCAGAAATTGTATGCTGGGCCCATAAAAAAGAATGTGTGCAAGTTATTCATGCATTTATTTTCAAATTTTAACCCCTTTAAATTTGACTAAACCACATGGGCACAAAAAAACGTCATTGACCCATAGACAAAAAAATGCTTGTCATTGAAGGGGGCATGTCTGGATAGAGAGGGTATGTCTCACTGGTTTATGAGGAAGCAGGAGGTTATATGACTTTCAACATGCTCCTGCACATGTATAAGAAGTCATTAAACACTGTATATACTGTACGTGTATATACACTCACTGTGTGTATATGTAAATTTATATATAGACGAAGACACATGATTCTGAAAACCTGACTTGCTCTGACCATAAAACGTTGCTCCTCATATTGCAACCACATCTGGTCTTCCCGTATGGAGGCATGCTTGAGTACCGCATGTGAGAAATGTATCAAGGTGATTTATGACTATAGGCCAACAGTATGTAGTGCATGTGTCATACTCTTTTATCAGGTCTGAAAAATGTATGTCAATGCAGAAGTGCAAGGCAAAACAGCTAAACACAAGCTTAGTACTGTTGCTTGGCGTGTCGTAAAGTGTTTACAGTCAAGTACAGCCAGGTGAGATGTTTCTGACTCAGCTGCTGGTATTTTGGCATCATCTTGACGCTCAACGCCAAACATGACTCAGCTGACATAGTTTCACAGTGACACTAAAACCAGAAGCTGAACTCTGCTGTACGCTGAACTGTCTGCATGACATTTGAAGATTTTTTGTTGGCTTTTTTGTTGTTACTATAGAAAAACGACGATATTCATTTATCTTAATTAATGCACTGTGCACAATACGCATATTCAGTCGTTTTATACATTAAATATTATCATCAATATTAGAGCCGATATGATAGAGGATGATTGAGATTTTCCTATGAAACCATCTGTTAAGGGAACCATACACATTGGATCAGACATTAAATGCCAGCTTTCAGTGCCTGACAGCTTTAAATACTCTACTTCGACATATTTTACTTACATGTTTTGTTATGTACATAAAAAGTACTGAGTAAAAATAAGTAGAAAAGTAAAGTTCAATACTCGTCAATAGGATGTGTTAAATTTAGAGATTTTGCTGAAAATGAGTGCGTGCAGAAAGTAACCCCTTCTCTGATTTGAAAAGATAAATGAGTTTTTTGAGTTCTTTAAGGGTTTTATTTTTTCATGTGGTGGGTTTTTAAAATAGCTCTTTTTAAACATGTTTAAAAGTAACCTCAACATATCTTTTTTGTGCAGATCATTGAGGCGGACTATAATGCAACATGGGTGCACCGGTATGGAGTGCCCATCCCCACAGGGACCCTCACCTCCCTCTGGTCCCTGTCTGTGGCCATCTTTTCCATTGGAGGCATGCTCTCCTCTTTCTGTGTGGGGTTCGTTTCGGAGTGGCTGGGAAGGTAGGATGTCACACACCCTGGTTTAAGTATTTTCCACTGGAACTTATCTGGTGCATGAACACAAGCTTTGAAACGCTCTGATATGAGATGCACCAGGCGTCAGCTGATTAATAATATTAGGTTCAGGTGTGGATGTTTGAACACTTTACTGTTGCAATCAATCAACAATCTGAAATCTATTCTATTCTCTATGTTTTTGCATAGTCAGAATCAGAAATGTACTCATTCATCTTGTTTCCAGTTGAACAAAACATTTCAACCAAACAACAGAACATTTTAGTCTTATGTGGTTCAGTACAGGGGGAGTCAGGATCCCCCAAGGGGTTAATTAATCCAGTACTGTGAGACAATTTACAGGATGGAAAAGTCAAAAAATTTGCTACACAAAATATGTTTTTTTTTTTTTTTTCAAATTAAAGTTCATCTAAGCTTTTTTTCTTTTTAACTGTTAACAATCTTTTAAACTGAAAATATTTTGTCTTTTGGCCACCAGATAATTACTTTTTGGTCAATTTGGTCATATCCCATAACACATATGCAGCTACAGACAAAAATAAATAATCTGGGGCACCACTGGTTTTATGTAAGGGATTATATACATACATCTCTATTTTGTTTCAACATAATGTAAGTCTTTGAGGAGGCAGTTATGAGAATCCAGCCCTTATAAACTGTACATGCATTATGTCACAGTCTGATTCACATGTGCAGAAACACAAAACGAGGTCAAAGCAGACATCTTACTGTTTGAAAAAAAGGTAAATGGACTGTAACATGGGAATGACCACAGTAACTGGCAAATAAAATGATTCCTGTCGTCTAGTCTCAGTCATTCAGGGGGAAACTCTATCCAGGATGTTACACCAACCCAATTTCCCGCTGTAACCTGAGCTGGGATGCAAACTGGACTATGGCCCACATCTACTGACTAAAAGGGGATCTTGGCTATGGAGGGGTGGGGGCTGGATTGGGCATTCATCTTGGGTACACTCAGGACAAGGTCCTCTGAAAAAAAGCAGCATTAAAGACAGAGGGAGCTGCTACGACCTCTGAGGTCAAAGCGATTTAGATGCAACTCGAGTCTCCTGTGCATAAAGACTTGCTCTTTAACAGTAGCTCTGACAGTTAGGGTGACACTCCAGTTTAAAATAACAGATGTGAGCATAGGAGGAAAAGGTATTACTGCCATAAAAACATATTCTGGCAGTAATTACAAATATCTCCATGTTGATGGTTTAAGCTTAACTTAACTAACATAAAATGGAATGATGCCAAACTGCAAGGTTGAATCTATTAACATCCATAGTTTTACAATGTGAATCGTAATAAGGTTTCCCTCAATGGTTAGTCACTAGAAAATATTTGCTGACCTAGTATTCCTGCATCCACTTTTCTACTCTATTTGTGCCTTCTGCAACATTTTATAAAGAGAGAAATGCTTCTGTTTTCAGTCACTGAGTAACCATCTTCAGTGTTACAGTATGACACTGCCCCCTGGAGGCTGAAATGTCACAGATTTATGATGTGTAACCCACAGTGTGCACATCAAAAGGATCTTTGTGTAGACTGTTCTGTACATCTAACTACAGGAAAACATTTTAGTCAAACCTGTTAATAATGTTCATTCTTTCAAATACTAAAATGTGTCTTTTTAGTGTTCTGTATATCAATTTTACACAAACATCTTTCATCTGTCTGTAAAAGCTTCGTGTTGTTCTAACACTTACATTACGGGCAGTAATTTGTATGTTGACCATGATTAAATGCTGCAGTGATTTTATAAAAGTGGCTGTTTTTCTATTAATGAAAACATAATAGTAGATATATAGACTAGAGTGTTTGTCAATGCCAGATTTTAAATAAATCAAATGTAACTTTCATGAAAAAAGGGAGGATATGTAACATCTGAGAAGTGAATGACTCAATACCTTGTTTGTGTTTTTCCAGGAGGAAAGCCATGCTCATTAATAACTTGTTCGCCTTCATTGGAGGAAGTCTGATGGGGCTGGCCAAGCTCTGCAGGTCCTTTGAGATGATGATCCTCGGTCGTTTCATCATTGGTGCCTTCTGCGGTAAGATCTGCACTTTTCGGTTATCGTGATTTATTTGACAAATTTTAAATTAGGCATTGCAGCTACTTTTTGCTATCCCACAGTCAATCATTTCATACAGTTTTTCTCTCTCTGCAGGGTTAGCATCAGGCTTGACACCGATGTATGTGGGTGAGATTTCTCCTACCAGTCTGCGAGGGGCACTGGGCACACTGCATCAACTGGCTATAGTCACTGGTATTCTCATAGCACAGGTACAATAGCACAGTGTGATGTTGCTGCTAAACCTTTTGTCACATGTCAAGATGGGTCAGAACTTTCTTCTTCTTCTTCTCCTCCTTATCCTTTCATCGCCTGTCATCCTGTCCTTAACCCATGAAACCCTGTATTAAAAAATACAGCAAAAAACAACTCCACCTAGATTTATCAAACCTATTCACAAGAACTTCCTGAAGCTTTGCAACCAATTTATTTTTCTCCATGTTATATTATAGCAACAAGTGTTTCATGTTTTATATTATTAATTTGTATTTGAAGTTTTTTCTTCATGTGTTTTATATTAACTTTTTAATTATTTTCCTTCTGTTGTACCTGTCTCCTCTTCCCGGGTAGGTCCTCGGTTTGGAGTCTTTATTGGGCGGTGAGGAGTTGTGGCCCGTCCTGATGGGTTTAACTGTTGTCCCGACTGTACTTCAGATGGCTCTTCTGCCTTTCTGCCCTGAGAGCCCCCGATTCCTCTACATCGTTCGCTGCCAGGAGCACCACGCCAAGAGTGGTGAGTGCAGCCAAAGTACTCCAGATTGGTCTTTAAAGCCGAACTGAGTTTTTTTTTGTATTACAACATCCTGTGATCTCCAGGCTGAGGTAAAAAGGAACATTTTTGATATTTCCCCGAAGACCTTCTTTTCAAATTCTCATAACTATTAACAGTCTGTCTAAAAACATGTTGACAAAGAGATATGATTGAATGAGGTGTCTTGTCTTTGAATTAGCTTTTACTTTTACTCAACCTCATATGGCAAACACAGAATCTCTGAAATAAAAAGGGAGCTATTGATGTAATCTCCTGAAACATGTTATTTTGTTGTTTATTTAGTAAGGTTAAAGCTAACTAATCTAATCTATGTGACTGGAATCTAAGGGATGGTTAAACATTTCACCAAACAGCTCATACAGAAGGTCCACAAGTCCAATGTCCATGTCATTATGTCTACTTATTTCCATTTATTTCCCACTGCTTGCTTCCATAGAATTAGTTACGATAGTTGAACCATGTTACAAATGGAGACATTCTTTTAACACTTTCACAATCTTTTTTTAGCTGTAAAATATAACTGAGGCTGAGATTTTTGGTTCTACAAACCAGTATGGACCCATTTCTATTTTGGGTTGGACTAACCCCTTAGACGTTACAATGGCTGTAATAAATAAGAAGAAAATCCCCCTACTCACACACCAACTTACCTGCAACAGTCACATTTACAACACTGTCTAATCGCTACAGTACCTACTACCTACTACAGTATCTTTCTATTTGTACTTATGCACTCTTGGGTCACCTTATGTAACATTTATAGAGCTGAAAGTACTAGAACACGTATCTTGTAAGATCTTAAGATACCCCTCTTAACAAATCATAGAGATTAGTCTTCACTTCATGAGTGTAAAACTCAAAGAGGTTCTCAAACAGTAAGAATACAATAACATACCTGCAGTATATCATTCAGCTACACACTTTACTACTACAGTATGTCTTGATTCTGGCTCCTCACATCCCATCCCTCCCATTTGCAGGCCTCAGGAGGCTGACTGGTCGGCTGGAGGTGGGGGACATGCTGGCAGAGATGAAAGAAGAGAAGAGGAGGATGGACATGGAGAGGAAGGTCTCCATCCCAGAACTCTTCCGTTCTCCTCTGTACCGCCAGCCAATCATCATTTCAATCCTGCTGCAGCTCTCCCAGCAGCTGTCTGGGGTCAATGCAGTGAGTTGGAGCTATTTCTGCATCATTGTATGAACATCTAATGACATCAGTACACCTTACATTAACCCCAAAAAAGGAAATCTTAAAAAAAGGGGAAATCAGTGCAGTATAATATTGACATAACTAACCCTGGTTTCTCTTCTGGCCAGATTTTCTACTACTCCACCAGTATCTTCATGAAGGCAGGAGTCCAGAGTCCAATCTATGCCACCATAGGAGCTGGCGTAGTGAACTGTGCCTTCACTGTGGTCTCGGTCAGTAATCAAACCAACATGCTGTCCACTTGGCTATTTGATGTGCTTGTCCTTTCATGTCAAATGTTTTAATTACTGAGGCAGTGTTCAATCTTTTTTACACAATTTTTTTTAATAAAGATTACAGTTCTGTTATGTACCAAAGTGTGTCTATCACTGTTTAACCTTGTTATCAAATTGCAAATAAGATAACAGAGGAGGTTGGTCACCCAACATTACTGCATCACAAATAGGCCAAGACTGATTTGGCAGGTCAAGATGTTTCAATGTCACTAAATGTGTCAAGAAACATTACATTTTACTACTCAGTTATTTTGCTGCTCATTGAGGAATTATACTTTTAGAATCAATATTTCGATACATCCTCAGTGAAGTTGTATGATAACGTATCTCTGAATCATTTGTTAAATTAAAACAGCATAACTCCACTTTGCTAAACCTGTTGCGCTCCGATCAACAGCTCTTTCTGATAGAGAGGATGGGACGGCGGACGCTCCACATGCTAGGGCTGGGTGGGATGTGCATCTGTGCCATCATCATGACCACGGCTCTTGCTTTACTGGTCAGTCTCCTAAAAAAGATGCAAATGTTTTGTACTATTATTATAGATGATTCCCAGTTTCTATAAACTTCTGAATGTGTGTTCCCTTCTGCCTGACAGGACAGTATTCCTTGGATGAGCTACATCAGTATGCTGGCCATCTTTGGTTTTGTGGCCTTCTTTGAAGTCGGCCCAGGCCCCATCCCTTGGTTTTTTGTTGCTGAGCTGTTCTCTCAGGGTCCAAGGCCGGCTGCCATGGCTGTGGCCGGCTGCTCCAACTGGACCGCCAACTTCATCATTGGCATGTGCTTCCAGTATGTTGCTGTGAGTACTTTTCTTTACTTTTCTGAAGTGATGTCCTACATGATCATGAAAGTACTCCACCAATTATTTAATTATCTTGTTGCTGGCTCTAATTTTTACTGAAGTAAAAAAAACACATACATATAAATTATCCAACAGACAAATATCTCAGCTTTAATCAAGTGTAGTTCTAACAATTTCTGCAATATGTCCCAATAAGTCATGTCAATACGGCATTTTTAAGCTAGTGTGGATCTAGGGATGGCAATGTCAGTCTGACCACTACTTTTGACAGAAATGTTTCAATTACTTGATGCATTGCTGTGACATTTTATAAATACATTCAGGGTGCCCAAAGGATGAATCCCAATGACTTTGGTAATCCCCTGACAATACCTGTAGCACCATCATGAGGTTGACATTTATGGCTTTCAGTAAAGTGTCTAAACAACTATTGGATGGGTTCTCATGATATTTGGTACAGACATTCATACTCCCCTTAGGATTAATTGTAAGAACTGGTGATCCTGACTTCTTATCCACCATTATCATTAGGTCTGTTTGTATTTGTGTTATTGCTTTTTTTTTTTTTTTTTTTTTTAAATTGGAACCTCTTCCCATCCTTCCCCAGGACCTTTGTGGGCCATATGTCTTCCTGATCTTCGCAGCACTCCTCCTCTTCTTCCTTATCTTCACATTCTTCAGGGTGCCAGAGACACGGGGCAAGACATTCGACCAGATTGCAGCAAACTTTCACCAGCGTTCACCAGCAGGAATGATGGATATGGATATGGACATGGACCTAGACAAACCCAGCACTGAGCTTGACTACTTGGGGGAGGAAAACATTAACTGAGGGTCCCAGCCTGAAGGAGGGAAGACAGGCTGGCAGACATAAATGGGACTGAGCACGACTTGGGGTGAACTGGGTATAAGGGCTTAACTCCAAAGTTTTATTTTCTGACATGTATATTGAGGTCTATTGTTGTATTCTTCTAGATTGCGGTGCCAAAGCAGTGTTAAAGGTGTGTGACAATTTAGGTGGAGGATCATTTTTCAACTGTCCTTTGCTGGTGCCACTGCAATACAAAGTTAATAATTATGAATTAAGCCTCGACAAAGGGAAGCATGTGGATTACAACTGTAATTTTAAAGAATAAGATGCACATAAGTGTTTTGACTGTTGAGGCATTAACTGCCAGTGTGGTAGGATTTTATTCCATGGTGATGCACTCAGTTGCAATACTGACAGACGTAGGTGGTGAGACTTTGGAATTCCTGCACTTTATCTACAAATCTACAAGTTTTCAGAGCTTGAAGGTTTTTTAAAAAAAAAGTATAGAATAAACAGCCATGGAGTTGAGCAAGCTTGACTTTTTTTCACTAAAGCTGGGAACACCAGAAGTAAGCAAGAGACCGTTCAAATTTGAAAATGCCTAACCTGATCATGAATTGTACAGTAACAAAACGGAACATTTTTATGTAATCTTAATGGCTCTAAATGGTCTAAGGCTTAACTGGAAGGTGAATCCTAACTCTTTATATTAATAACTAGTGGATACTTTTTTCTCTTTTTTTCCAGAAGCTGCTATTGCATCTTAAAATTTTGCCAGTTTTAGGCAAAGTTCAGTTGTGTGTGTTCCCAGCTTCAGTAAAGACAAGCACCATTACTAAGTATTTTTCTGATCATGAAAAACTCATTGCACAGCCTGCAGAAATGCTATTTTAAAAGAAACAAATCTATTTTACTACATCATGTGTACATAGTGTGTGTTGGTTCTTCATATACAGTTTTTAAAATGGTATGAGGGTCTTCTTTATGCACTCCAGTAGGCGTTTGATTTTATGAACAGAGGCCCAATATACTAGAATAGTCTTGGGCAAGATGTGCAATCACAAGGGCTGCTTGTAAAGAGGAGATCTTGTAGATTAATTTTGTATCACACAGGCATTGAGATTGTGTATTTTTCCTGACAACATCTGTTGTGTGCTGTTTGCCATCTGTTCTTTAATTGGTGTGTATCACCACCTTCTAAAATATTTGTATGGAGATTGTTCAGAGAGGATCTATGATTTGTATAAAAGTGTGAATATTGATGATGTGGTCATGAATTATGTGAATATGTTAATATACCAAATACTGGACAAAAAAGTCCAACAGCACATTGTTAACATATATTCAATGTAATCTAGTGTAAAACAATGAAGAGTCAAAATGCAGTATCAAATCATTACACATGAGGAAATATGGACTGAATCCTGAGATTTGCAAACATGATTTATTAATTAGTTTTGTTTTTTTAAGTATTGACATTGCACATAATCCCCTCCAAAGAAAAGCACACACACAAATAAGTAAAACAAAGAAATAATGTTTCTTTTCATCAATCCATCTTGAACTGAGGAAAATGAGTAGGTTTTTAGAATTGATCAAGGTGGTAACAGAACTAAACTGACTCCCATAATGCACCAACCTCATACCTGCTTGGTTTTCCCCTCTTCAACCAAATTAAAAAGTTAAATAAAAATCAAGGCTGGTTCCTCTAGTTAACTACTTGATGTGGCCCATCTTGTCAATTAAAGAAAATGTTTTTAAAGGGGGACTGGAATAACTGGGCTTCCAAGCAGATCCATAATTTCCCATTTTTCCCTTTTAAAAAGATGTACTTTTAAATTTCTAAATATACACCCACAACCCACCTGTATCCCCTTATTCCCTACCCCTTCCCTCTCCAAACGTCAGTGTCTAAACACAAGACAAGATGGGAGGGGTGAAAGGGGCCTGAGGGATGACAGTGAGACAGGGTGGGTTGGAGGATGGGGGAGTGCAGGGAGGGTAGAGCAGTGCATGTGTTCTGAAATAGGTCCAGTCCTTCAACCCCTTGGACCTACAAAACAAAAAAATAACAAAAAAGGGAAATAATAAAAAACGCAAGGGAGACAAAAGGGATTGAGAGAGACAGACAGTTAAGAAACAGACAAACACAAAAGAGACTTTAACTCTGAAAACAAGGATAATTTCAGTCTGAATTCCAGGTTCCCGGAGTCTGAGCTTTCACTCAGAAATGTTCCCTGCATTAAACAAAAGACTCAGTCCAAACATAAGCGGAGAAGTCCTGAAAGACAGCATAAAACTCCTCTCTATCCCTTTAATACTATCACTCCACCTTAAATCCATTCACAAGAAAACTTAACCAAACTGCCCGTTTATGTCCGTCACTTTGCCCTCTAAGATAGCCAGCGAGGCACCTTTAACACAAGTCATGTCACCCTACACCCTCCTGTCGCCCACCCCCCCGACCCAGGGTTGCACCACTTGAATGTGGGATCCCACCTCTTGCCAAGGGTAACATGACTGTTTTCTTGCAAGCGTCACTCTGTTGGTGCTGGGACTGTTGTGGCAGCTTCCTGCTGCTGGGAAGAAAACAAACAGTCACTTGTGATTGTATAAACACAACCAGTCAAAACACAGCAATCATGCAAAGGTTAGAAAAATGCTGGTTCAGCAACTTACCTCGGTGGATTTTGGCATTTTAGGAGAAGTTTTGGGGGACGACTTCGGTGATTTGGATGTGGATTTCAGGTCAGCTGGCTTTGAGGTCGGAGGAGGGGTACCAGGCTCTGAGGCAGACTTCTCTGTATCGTTCTAAAATATACAGAAGCAGGAAAGTAGTTCAGTGTTTGGCATGAAAGTGTTGTGAGATCTTTCTAGTAAAAACATGTCAGTGTTTGTGTTTTGTTCAACTTTTGGACCTGCAAATTTGCCCAAAGGAAACAATGTTTTAAAAAAAACAAACATGTCTATAATTATAATTTGAACAGTCTAGCTGTGATCCAGTACAATACCACACTACTGACTACACACTGCTTAAAGTCAGTCTGTTCAGTGTCTTGATTAGCTACATCAGACCCATGATGTAACAATCTCAGTGCTGAATGACAATTGTGTTACGCAGGTTTTATAATATCTTAAAATAATGCCAGAGGAAAAGCTCACTGACACCAAACGTTTTCAATTGTTCAAAACATCAACTTATATGCAGATGAACATAGAAAGTGTCCACTGTAGTTTCTGTGTCACTCATGAATACCAAACTGATGTAGTTTAATGCTGTCCACACAGAATAACCATACTCACTTTAGAGGTAGAGGACTCTGAAGTCCTTTGCCTACGTCGTCTTGACTGGCGTCGCTGTTTTTTCTGGTCTTGGCCCTCGGCTGCATCCCCGTTGGTCTGGGGGGCTTCAGAGGCCTCTGTCTGCTGCTGGGGCGGCTCCTCTGGAGCAGCTACCTGCTGGCCCTCTGTTGACTCTTCAGCACCTGGACGAGGGCGGAACGGCCTGTGGATGCATAGACAGTAGATTAAATAAGCTTTGCATTTGTGGAACTGCAAATGCAAACACAAAATATAGGCAATGATGTCAAGTCACCTGCGGTAAGGACGCCAGAATCTACGCCGTGGCGGTCGCTGCGTTTGATTGCCTTCTGCTACTCCATTCTGTTGCTCTGCAGGTTCCCCCTAACACAAAACAAGCAGACACATTTTGAAAGTGATAATTCACAGTGTTTAACTCTCCCAAAGTCTCCTGCTTTACACTCACTTAACTCTAGATTGTGGTTGAATCTTATTTTTGCCTTTCAAAACTTCCTCACTCTGTCTCAGGTGAATAAAGCTATAATACCCTCACTTTTCAGCTTCATTCTAGGCTCCACATGATTGTTTCTTCCTTATACTCAACCATCTGCTTCAGCTTACATCTTGTGCCTCCTGCGGTGGCCTGCGGGGTCTTCGACGGCGCTGCTGAGGTCTTGTGCCATCGCTCTCTCCTTCACCCTCGCCCTCAACAGAGGGCTCTTGGCCGTCAGCTGGCTTGCCCTGGTCACCAGGCCGGGAGTTGCGGGGGAAGAACCGTCGACGGAAACGGCGTTTGTTCGGTGCGTAACGGCTACCTTTGACTGGAATACCACCAGGGCCAGTCACATTTGCTGCTTCTGAGCCCTGTGGGACATTTATTAAAAAATAAAATGAAGACAAATTCAAGATCAGCAGACATTTACATGTCTTGTGTTAATCACATTAGTCTAATTGACTTCATGACTCTCACCTTGGCTGCTTCAATCACATCAAACTCTACAACCTCCCCATCTCCCACGCTGCGGAGGAATTTCCTAGGATTGTTTTTCTTGATGGCAGTCTGAGGAGAGATTAGGCATCAAAAGATAGTACTATTCCATAACACAATAAGTCAAGAAAATGTCCCTTGACTTACCTGATGAACAAACACATCCTCTTTGGTATCATTCCTGTGAGAAAAAACACCTGATTACTAACAGTCTTGACTGACAACTTTAAAACAATTTTCTGCTAAAAGCCTGATTTTGTACTAAAGTTGTAGTGATGTAGGTCATTCAGAAGGGAAAACTGTACCTGTTTATGAAGCCATATCCATTACGTACATTGAACCATTTCACTGTGCCTTGCACTAAGGTGGCTGCAACAACAGGTGGCACACAATTAAATTATTATATAGAGAATGAAAGAACATAATATACTCTTATCTTGGTTGTATCAATGGCAGAAGTGCTAACAACAAGAAATGGGAGCACTGAGGGTCAATCATTAACAGTAAGACTTTGAAACTAGGTCTACACTAGGTCATGAAGGAGGGGCTGCTAAACAAGGCGACGTGTTTTTCACCTCAAATTAAGGTCGAAAACAAGTTAGAAAAAACTCTTACCCTTCTCATGAGGCAGAAAAGGGGTGAGAGGTTGCCTTTGAGAAACTAAGAAAACACCTTAACGCATTTAATTGGTTGGTGTGCCCCTCACAGAAATGATTTGCACCTGTGTGAGCGCGCGTGAACATGAACTGCTTGGAGCGCGTGGCAGCAGAAACTGAGGTCATATATTCATACTGTTGACACATAAAAATACAAATAGAGATTCATTCCAGTATGTTTTAAAGATTACAGGCTGAACTCAAAGCTGTTTAAACTCCAGGTGAGGGCAAACACTTAGAAAGAAACACATTCATGTCATTTTTGAATTATTAATAAAAAATTAAGCCAATTTTTCAACTGTTGCTTTGAGACTAATGTTTGGTTTGCACGAGCATTGGCGTCATTGGTATAAATAGGCTAGTTGCTTTCCACAAAACCCATGCGTAAAAACACCTGACACGTGTTGTTTGCTGCCAGAAACGAAACTCACCGCGGTGCCAAACAAGTGATTTACTATCATTTATGGATATAAAAATAAATGACAACTTATAGGCCTACTTTGAGCAACAGATAACCTACATAGTTAACACATGACAAAAGCTTTATGTTCCTGGGACAATGTCAGTCAACTTTTTATGCTGCCACAATGCACTCATCCATAAGACGCACAGGAACGCGCACTAGTACAATTCAATAGACCATGGTGACTTCTTTCTACACCCACCTATGACTTTCCTCTCCGGCTGAGGCTTGTCTTCCACCGGTACCGACGGTGGAGCGCTCTGCGCCTCGGCGTCGGTCATGCTCGCTGTCCGTTTAATACACTTCCACTCCTGTATCCCCTCCCTCCTGCTCTTCCCGAAAGTTTATATCCGACACGGCTAAGTTTTTATCCCGACATCCCCTCGGGTTGCCGGACGAAAGCCGCGCCCTCATTGGTTTCAGGGGAGCCCAAGGCGGACCGTGATTGGATGAGCGCGACCGGCAATTGGGAGGGAAAAATTGACAGGTGGAGGACAGGTAGGACTAAGAGGAGCCTGATTTTATAACTTTAAATGGTTTAAAGATAACGGTGCATGTTACATAGGTGCACAATTACAAGCTTTTACAGCTCATTTTATGCAGTTGTAAAAGACAAGATAGCCTAATTAATGCCTCTCAAGAAAAGTCTCACATTCCCTGCTTGATTTAACATAACATATAACAACTGAAGCTTTCTTTAAATTAAATGATCATGCCCTTAGTGCAAATTTGACTCTAAACTTCTCAAATATGTCTGATCACCCAGTAGCTCATGCAGTAATAGCCTACCACAATCACATTACAATATGATCACATAACAGCATCTGTACGTTATTCACTCATGACACCAGTGAGTGAGGAAAACAGTGTTCAATGAAAATGAAGGGGGGAAAAACAATGAAGAAAAAGAAACTTAAATCATTTGACACAGTAACTGTTTTACTGATGATTATGATGTTTAATTTAATTTAATTCTAGTTCATGATAAATCTATAAATGACTGTTCTCTGCAGGATGCTGGTTGAGGTCCAAGCAAAAATTGGACATTTATTTAACCAGGTTTATTACAATAAATCAGACTGTTGTGCTAAAGCTATGATATGGGCTTACAGCTCCCCTCCTTCTTCTTTCACCCTGACCACCACCTCCGTCCAGGTTGCCTATGGATTGGAGGTCGAGCTAGACAATGGCCCACAGCAGGGTGTCTGACATGTTCTTTATACCTAGGAGTCCATCTACCGCAGACAGCCTCTGGGTTTCTTTCTTGAAGTTAGTAACCTCTTTGCCAGTGCGTGAAAGCAGCAGTCTGTACAGGGCATGTTGATGGCAAACTAGCTTCAGTGCTAAAAACAAACCCATGCCAGTCTCCAGAACTAAGGCCTCATGACTTAGGGTCCACTGTCCGCTGACTAAAATCCTCTAACCATGTCAAAACAAGTGGGAATCATAAACAGTAGATAAGAATGTTGCTTAAAAGTGGACAAAATAAAGAAATATAAAAGCATAAATTTGTGACAGAGCTCAAGCACTAAGCCAACCTAGTACCCATGGCACTGCCAAGATGGTGATGAGTGGAGCCAAAACTGCTCATTAGAAACCAATGGGTGACATACAATTTACAATGCATTGCTAGAAGCTGAATTGTATTAAACTGTATTACTGGCACATAAGTAATCAGATTATCTGTAATCTAATTATGTACTCAAAAGTAATCAGATTACCTGTAAGAGTACTTTTGGGAAAGTAATCAGATTACCTGTAAACTACTTACGTTCTCAAAAGTAATCAGATTACATGTACAAGTACTTTTGATTACTTACTAATCATAACAACACAAGAACAGAGGACTATGAGGACTGTGATGTCCACCACCTTTTGTTTTAGCTAAAATAAAGATTGACCTGTTACACATTGAAGTAATTGATGAAGTATTGTTTACATGTAAAGAAGTCTTTGAAGGAGGTGACCTAATATACATTTACATATTTGTCTGTGTAAAGTTTTGCTCTAGGACCTAGATCCAGGTGATCCAGACATGCTGGACCAGTGGACCAGTTCAAATTTCAGTACATTTAATGCAAAGACCCTGTATCAGTGTCAATTACAACACTTTCCCCCACATACAGTCTGTGAAAAAGTTATGGGAACATTATTCTGAAAGTGAGACAGCCAAACATAGCATGATGCTTTAATGGCAGTGGGCTTTGAGAACAGTTTCAGAAGCTTTTAATAGCAACAATCATTTTAATGTGGATGAACTGCATACTGTACATTCATACTACAGTTGTCTTAGCAGCACACTGTTACATTTAAAACCACATTCAAATACAAAGTTGAATATCAACAATCTACAAACCTCTTTTATGAATAAAAGCCTCTTACTCAATAATGCAATAATCATATTTTCATGTCTCCTGTAGTTTTTATTTACAATATATAACTTTTAATATAGATATTTTCATGAATGCAAGATTTAATTTGTTTGACTGTTGCTTGTGTGGCAGTTTATTTTATTTTTGTGATATAAAATAGATCAGACTACTGTAGGATTAAATCATGTCATCATCATTTGTTAATTGGAAATATAGTGTTGATATAAACTTTGAACAAAATGTAATAGTTAATAGTTATAAATGAAAATATTAAAATAGTATTCATATGTTAAAGTTTACCAAATGTTGTATTTTTTGCCTTTTTTTAAAACATTTCTTTAAACCAAATACAGACCATCCCTGAGAAACTAAGCTGCTATTGTACAAAATAAAGAATTAGCTGCACACTGAATAGTTTTAAGGCCACTAGGAGGCGTCATTTATTTGCCATTGATGCAAGAAAGCTTTGTGGGTATTGTGAGGCTTATATAGTGAGGACTAGAAAAACAAAAAAAACATACACACTTGCCAGAGGTGCATTTAACAAGCTGATCGCTACATAATGCTCTTTTATCCTGCACCTGACCCTCTGGTTTATTTTGGATGCATCACACTGAGTTCTATTGCAGCAGTAAACAAAATGCACTCTCCAAAACCATCTCAGGTTCTGCTGGGTGTAAGGCTCCTTAGTTACCTTCAAGTAGTAGGTGAAATACTCCCCCACACACAGAAATGGACTCTGCATAATTATTCGTCCACGTTTAAGACTTCTGACTTTTCTGAAGACATTGTTTTGAAATGTCTTGAGAAAAATCTGAAGTCAGTCTTAAATGTTGTGTGGGAGTATTTACACTTTTAATTTAAACTAGACTTCTATCCTTCAGCAAAAGAGTTAAACTAATAATCCATGTTTTATCTGTATTGTATAATTTTTTGTCCTTTCAATAGATTCAGAGTCAGATTTGAATCTGAAACATTCATTTCCAGTCAGTATTAAAGACAAAAAGAGTGCAAATATAATTAATTCAAATGTGAACTAGACGTTATTTTTGATTACCTCTTAAATATAAATGACAGTCTTTAAATACATTTTTTGTCCTTTGAAGACCAGCCAGTAGAGGTAAAATATGTATGACCTGATGATGACTTTTATTTTGATGAAAATATGAGGTTGGGATAAAATATGATGTCCTAAGTAAGAATAAAAGTCTCTCACCAAGCAATCACATCATTGTTTTAATACAGTATTATAT
This sequence comes from Scomber japonicus, assembly GCF_027409825.1. Classification (NCBI taxonomy): domain Eukaryota; kingdom Metazoa; phylum Chordata; class Actinopteri; order Scombriformes; family Scombridae; genus Scomber; species Scomber japonicus. The sequence goes on along the minus strand of NC_070599.1, from coordinate 14,259,003 downwards.
TAATTGAAAGACTGATAAGGAATTCATTTGCTTGCCTCAGCCCTGTCATGGCTTTCTGCTGCTGTGCTGAGGAACCACAGGATTAAGTTTCCAGCTGTTAAATGAGCTTTTTTCTGTTGATTTTGATTTTTAAATAAACATCTTTTAAATGCCTGAAAGAGGGTTTTATGTGCTACAATAATAAAGTTTTATGATTAAGAAGGTAATTTCTGAATTTTCATTATGGGGTTAACCGTGCACCACAAACCTGAGCATATAGATCATAAGCCTCTAGTTTCATGGCACTAAATTTAACCCAGCAGCTTTCAGAACTGCCAAGTTCATTGAAATCATTTGCTGAGCAGAGAAGCCACCCTTAGTCTCTGAGCAGAAAAAAAAGACTCTCATTAGAAGTGTAATTATAAGTAACAGAGGAAATTACATCCAGTGGAAAGGAACACTGTCAGGATGGTAATACTGACACTGTGGAAATATTCAAATATGCAGGGCACATTTTAGATACCATTTCTCTAAGTTCACTGAATGGAAAGTCCTGTACACACCCTGATCTGCACTCTGCATGTGGAAGAAGAAGAAATGCACGTTTTTTCCTTAATATGCAATCAAAGACAGTTTCTTCCAGACATGATGAACTATAATTATGGTCTCGGGAATATGGCAGATAACTTTGTGGAGCAAACTGAAGTAGATGACACGAAGATATAAGTATAGCCCAAGTGTCTAAGTGAGAATAGCGTTCATTAAATAACACCATTGTTATCCATTACAGTCGTCTGTGAATATAACTCAAGATGTGTGCATTAATCAACATGCGTTTTTGGTGGCGCTTACATACAGTGTGCAATCCTCCGGGCAAAGGAAATAAGTTCAGGGCAAAAGATGATCAGTCCACACGCATGCGCAGAGTGTGCCAAATTGCCGAGGTTTGCGATTGGATGAAAGCAGCATCAAGCAACACAGTTTAACCACGATTAGACAGGAAAAGTCGCAGCTTCATCTTCAATGTAAAACTGTGCTTGTGTCGATTAAGCGGGAAACTTTGCAATTGTAACTTTATATTTTTGTAGACATTTAAGTCTTCAAGAATAAGACAGGTGATATATTCTGAGCCATCAATTCAGTCATAATAACAATGGGAAAAGACGTTCAATAATTAAACAAGAAAACTCTGAAAATATGATTATAGATCTGCATTACACCACTATAGTCATACAAATCTAAATAGTTATATCACATTCAAATGTTTAGTCAATTTACTCACTGTGCTTACAGCAAAGTGGACCATAGCTACAGCTCAGTTTGTGCTTCTGACCAGCATAAAATATGAGAATGTGAGGAGAAATCTAGGTGGTATTTATCGGAGTGGCTTGAGGCGGGGCAGTTGTGGTGGTCCTGCTCCAGAAACTAAACAGGATATTAATACAACTTCCACACTGTTAATGCACAGGGCTACCATCTTGGATTTTGAGGTTGGTGCTGGTATGGTTCGTCTGACTTCAGGGGGTGTTCTAGTTGAAATTTCTGACCGGGAACTCAGAATTCTGACTTCTGAGTGCAACTGGAACGAACCAGTATACCTGCTTGTGGCAGAGGGGGTACACAGTCGATTGCAATATGTAACCTCACCACTAGATGTCGCTAAATCCTACGCACTGCACCTTTAAGCTAACATCAACATCAGTGGTGACTGTCATCTCCATGACGACTGTGCAAACTCCATCCTCTGATGAATGAAATGAGATTCTGTGGAAACCCCCAGAAAAGCTAGTAAGTGGTAATTGAGTTAGGCTGTATATTGAGACATATATTTTATGTAAAAGGATTTTACAGCTCTAAAAAATAAAATAAAATAAAAATAAAAGTAAAAAAGTGGGAGAACATAAAGAAAATAAGGATGAGAAAGTCTTCCTTGATCAAAAGCTTTACGGGGGTTTTACTGTGACAGCTCCAACAGGAAGAGGAGTGTGGTGGTGCTTCATGTTGTGACGGTGGTTAGGAGCTGGATGAGGGAGAGCCACAGAAGGTGGAGTGCAGGCTGCAGACATACAGACATACATACAGACACACAGACACACAGTACAGACACACACAGTGGGGTCCAGGTCTCTGCTTGACTGCTCACGGCTGTGCGCCTCCGAGGTGATCTGCGCTGTGGATTACCAAACAGGAGGAGACGAGTGGAGAGTGGGGACGACTGCAATGAAAGAGGAATAGAGAGGGATAGCTTTAAAAAAAAAAAAAAAAAAAAAAAAGATAGAGAGAGAGGGGGGGAGCAACATTGCAAACGAGCCAGCGAGCAGGAGACAGACCCCGGCTAGACGCACCAACACAGGGCGGTAAAAGAAAGAGGCGGAGGAGGAATTAAAGGGGAGAAAGGCTGATCAGTACCACCAGAGAGGAGAGCCATTATCAGCAGGGTAAGTCCCCTATCATAACATCTAATAGACGGGGCGTGTTTGCGCCTGAGCAGACGAGTTACCCTATGCACATGTCTGCCTCAGCTGTATTATGGTATATTCCCTTTAAACGCCCCCGATGAAGTAAAAACATCCGCCTGCTTGACAAGAGGAGCCGTTGGTTCACTTAACCAGCGCGTCTTTACGACCTCACCTCAAATAAATGGAAAACACCCCAAAACTCGCTCCATTGTTATAAGCTTGTGAATGTTTCTAGACTTGATTTGGCCGTCATGGAGACTTTTTTTTTCATGCTGTCACACATGTCACTCAGGCCACAACCTAACCAAACTTCACTATTTGGTCTCCTCAGTGCGCTACTGTGCGCCCTAGCCATTGCGAGTATTATTAGCTTAGTCATTACTGTAGAGCAGCGGGCCAAAAAATGCGATCAATCCAACACATATCTGCTCAACAGGGAGTTAATACAACCAGAGGCATTTAAAGCACAGCCTGCCTCAACACTGCAACGAGCTTTAACGCACTGGAGGTTGTCATTTCGCCTTCAATGTCTTCGTCAGGAGGGCTTGGGCCTGAGTGCAGTCAGTCAGTGCGCATGGACGAGCCGGGACAGCGTCCCGTCTTTTATGCGTTACCCGACGACGGGCCGTGGCACGTCCTGTGCGCACTAGGCCGCAGCCAACACTGCGGACATACTGTACAACACACTGTCCCTCAGCTGCGACTTTTCACCCCGACATTCAACATTTCATACCCAGGTGACACAGCGCGGTTAAATATAAGTCACGCCTGCTGGACGTTTGATTTATGGGTCATTAGCGCGGATTAGAGGCCTCGGTTTAACCCGGTGACCAGACTACATCCTAACAAAGCAGTAAAAGTCACAACTTATTTGTCAGGGATCTGTCTATCTTTTAAAACAATGTCAGATAGTTGTTAAAGTTTTTTGCAGCGAAGTGTCAGTTATATTGTACTCGTGGCAGACTGATCCACCAGCTCATCACTGATATATATTGGATGGTCAGGATTAAATCTCACTGTGCAGTTTTAAATGAGCATGTTTTAGGCACAGCATGTTCAAAAACAGCAGGTACATATTCAGTTCGATGTATAATATTAAATGTATGATAATATCATATTGGACTGAATTTATTTGGCTAGAAATAATCTGCAAGTTTTAATTGGTGCCATTAGACAACTCTCAGATTTCTCTCTCTTATCTTCCTCCGCTGATAGTTGCCAAATAATTACCAGTCTTCTCATTAAACATTGTGAAGTCTGATCTGACCTGAAAATTTAACTTTTTTGTGTGTGCGTGGGTGTTGGTGGTTTCATTGAAATATTTAAAGAATAAGCTCTCAGTGGGGAAAAAGTCATTAATGATGTGGATATTATAGATAAGCAGGTAGAGACTGATTGGGTATAAAATCTCAGTACTTTGTTTTGGCACAGAGTATGGAAAACTACAGAAAAGTACTGAGCTGTCATTAAATGCTGGCAGGTTTTCAGTCCTGTCATCTTGTTTACTTATTCTTTAATCAGATATTTCAAATTGTAATTTTTTCCATCTGAGACAAGTTTCTAAAAGGTTGAAGCAAGCCTCTTATTTCAGTTTGTGGATAGAAAACTTAATATTTGAGAAGATTGGTTTATTTTGTTTAATGGAGAAAACATTTTTTATGTTCTCCAATTGACACTAACAATGAAAAATGTAGAATGTCATACAAAACTATAATGAAGTTCAGAAGTCATTGAATAACATTAAAGACACATTCACTGTATATCATGATACTATAATAATGAGGTGTGTATTAATGTGTGTGTGTGTGTGTGCTGTGTGTGTGGACCTCCGCAGCAGCATGGCAGATGCAGAGCTGGACTTCCAGACGGGTGATGCAGGGGCATCCGCCACCTTCCCCATGCAGTGCTCGGCCCTGCGCAAGAACGGCTTCGTCGTGCTGAAAGGTCGACCCTGCAAGATAGTGGAGATGTCCACCTCCAAGACTGGCAAGCACGGTCACGCTAAGGTCAGTAATGGAGGGAAAAAGAAAAGAAAAAAAACACTAAATGGTGCACTGCCAGATGATGATGACTCTACAGCTGCATTGATTTAAATCAGTCAATTTAGTATTAGGATTCCAGAAAGCTCCATTAGAAGCCTGATTGTTCGTCCGCTGTGTGTTTTGTGCTTGTGCAGGTCCACTTGGTTGGTATTGACATCTTCTCTGGTAAGAAGTATGAGGATATCTGTCCCTCCACCCACAACATGGACGTCCCCAACATCAAGAGAATGGATTACCAGGTGAGACAGCCGCAGGACAGGAAAGGCCTCGACTGATGTTATCTTATTGAAATATCACTCGAGTGTTAAGTCATATTATGTGATATTATTCTGGTGATCCACACAGAAAACTGGGGCTCCATCCTGGATTGATCAGTGAATTTGTTCTCATGGTCTCCCTGCAGGGAATGAGTTATAACATTACAGTCGACTTTGATATGGCAGTAATATTCACAAATACGCTTTGGTCTTTGATAAATGCTAGATTTGGCTGCTGAGGGATAATTAGCAGCTGGATGGTAATTAGAAGAAGCCTTATGATTATTAGTCAGCTAAGAATCTCTTTAGTGAAAAAAGGCCCCAAGGAAACTGAGCTTTGCAGACATCAAGAAAGAAAAGAGAAGCAAAAAAAAGTATACAGTAAATCTGGTGCTTCTAGTCAGGGGAGGGGGAAAGGCTGGTTCATCGAGAAGTATAACTGTTGGCATTACTCAGCTTTAGTCGGAGCTTGATTTACTGTGAAGCAGGGTGGTGGGGCACATGAAGAAACCATATTTAATAAAAAATTAAATTTTTGTCAAAGTGATCATTGTGCAGTCACGCAGCTCGCAGCGCTAATCAATTCGAAACGTTTCTTCATATGGTGCATTCACGTGCTCGTTAAAAGGCAGTAAGAACATGGATATATTAAGAGCTAGGACAAGCACGTCTTCAGCCCTAGCAACCAGGAAAGCCAATATTTGAAATATCAAAAGAAGACAGACACTCATACAGTTAACATACTTTTAATTACTTACAGCTGATAAGATCTGTTTGTGATGGTGAAATTAAAGTGGAGAATTGACAGCTGAAAGTCAAAAATGACAAAGCCTATGATATAAACACTTTTAAAAAAATGTGAAGATGATGACATATATTATAATTGAATATTTTTTCTATTAAAAAGTAGTTAGTTGTTAATTTTGAGGTATGATGAGCCAGCCTTTAAATCTACATTGATGTGAGTTCAATTTATGTCACTTTTCCTTTCATCACCTTTGAATGAACATACTGTATCTCCAATATGCTCATCTCAACTCATCATGTAATCTATATCTAGATACTTCAGAGGAAATACACTGCTTTCTCTCCTTTTGACTCTTATTCACAGAGTGGCTTGAAAAATCTGCTACTTTTCCAAAGAGGCTACAGAGCTCTAACACTACTTATCACACTAGTGGGATTAAAACAGTGCCAACAAACCGCAAAGTGTTGTTTATCACACACACAACATAATATGCATCCATGGGTGTCTGCTCATGGGTGATAAAAATGTTGTTTAAAAATGTTATTCCTGCAGTGTAATATCATGCAACATTGATTTTTTTAAGTATATCAGTGGGAATAGTTCTTAATGAAACTAGAGGGAAATAACTTCAGTGGTGTTTGCAATGGAGGTCATTGAAGCTGAAATGTTTGTCCATGAAATTAAGTTTATGCAAGTATGAATTTCACATAAACACTATATATGCTTAGTTATATATATGAATGAGGAAATGAAGAGGACAAAAAGGAAAAAGCTATATTTGATTAATCCCCTTATTTCCTTTTTCCCTTTCCCCCTTCATCACCTCTCCTCCCTCCTCCCTCCTCCCTCCTCTTTATGCTCTCCCAGCTGATTGGGATCACGGATGGCTACCTGTCCCTGCTTCAGGACAGCGGGGAGGTGAGAGAGGATCTGAAGATCCCAGAGGGAGACCTGGGCAAAGAGATAGAGAGCAAGCATGACGCCGGAGAGGAAATCCTGGTCAGTATTCAGTACTGCACTATATATTTTTTTTTGTTAATGCTCTGAAACACAAGCATCAGTCATCGACCTCTCCTGAAACTCAGCGCGGTGACGTTAAACATAGTTGGAGTATTTATGCTGACATGTTTTACAAGTGTATTTGTATCTAATTGGGAAGAAAGTACATTAATCTGGTAGCTTGAGACCCTTGAAACCAAATCCAGCTTTGAATAGAAAATATATTATCTAAATCAAACACACACACACACACACACACACACATACTAATAAATCTGCCTCGTTTTCAACTCCTCAGATCACTGTTCTAAATGCAATGGAGGAAGAAGCTGCGATCGGCATCAAAGCCTTGGGTAAATAAGCCACCGCAGGTAAATAAAGAGCCACAGCTGTATCGACACACAGCTGTCCTCTCACTCACCCCACCCATCCCCTCTCTCTCTCTAACCACCGCCTGACCCAAGCCTGCCTGAGGAGGAGCGTGTGTGCGTGTCCTGTAAAAAAAAAAAAATATATATATATATGTGTGTGTGTGTGTTTGGGTGATACACCACAGCCACCAGCATGTGCCACACCAGTGCAGCGTGAGTGAGTAAGTGTGTGTGTGTGTGCGTGAGATGTCATGTACAGTTCATCTGTGGAGCAAAGGGGGAGGCAACTCCAGTCAAGAAACTTTAAAGCCACTTTAAAAAGTATATTTCCAATTATGCATTTCCACTATACTGGAAATAGTTCCTCCATATTATTGCGTTGCATAATTAATTTTTTTGTATATATTTGTTTGAACTGGACATATGGATAACGAGCGGGATGTTTTATAATTGAGGAAATGTTTCAAAATTGGAAGCTTGTATGAAGTGAAGGTTACTGGTTACTTGCCTGCCCCTTAATTTGGATTCATGTTAACACTATAATGAGCATGTGTATCATTCTTTTTTTTTAAATGTAGCAATATTAATGAGAGCTGTTGTATTTTGGAGCAATGTTGTATTTTGGAGCAATGTTGTATTTTATTTTATTATTTTTTTTGTTGTTGTTGTTTCCTGTGGGCAGCACTTCATTTTACAGCCTGATCTGATAATGTAATGCTTGAACGAGTGAGCTAATCGCTTCCTGTATTTCCTGCTACTGCTCGTAGCGTCATTGTAACTGTTTATAACTGTCACGTGTCACTTTCTCACCTGCGGACTGTGAGGCTGTAGAATAAAGGGTCCACTAAAAAGAAAAAAAAAAAAGATGTTCAAAGCTGTCAGTTGTGCAACGTTTCCTCCGCAGAGGCCAATTAAACACTAATTGTAACATTAAAATATTCCTTTATTTTTTTTTTTCCTTCATTTTCCTTTCTCTGGTTTCTGACTCTTCTTCCCTTCTTCTTCCTCCTCCTCCTCCTCCTCTTTTTCCTTCCCCTTGCAATTCTGTTTCAGGGGCAAAACGAGATGCACTGGACCTGGGGGGAAAAGGAGGGGATGTTGCCTCGTCAATGCTATCCTCCCTCTTTTTTTCTTTCTTTATTGTCTTTTCTTCGTCATACTCGCTCTCCCTCACTCTGTTTTCTAACCCTGTTTCGGGTTTAATTAGAGAAGAACTTCAATAATTGGAAAAGTCAAACTATAAAAAAAAAACTGTACATGCACACTTACTGTAATAATAACAACACATCTAAGTCCAGGTGTAAAAAAAAAGAAGAAAAATAGGTCAGACGATTAAGAGGAAGGTCTGTCACTAATGATTGAGTAGGTTTAACCACCTGCCATTAGGGGAAAGTTGGCGATTATGTCACAAAAGTTATTTTTTTTGTTGTTGTTTTTTTTAAAAAATACGTTCCCGTTTTACGAAGGGCTTCAACTCTAGATCTGCATTGTTCTGTTGAGGCTTGTTCAGTGTGTGTGTGTGCCATCCAGGATCGGTACTGAATACAAGACTAGATTTTGTCTCTTCTGTATGGCACTTTTTCTCTCTCTTGGTGATTCAAATCTGAACGAGCCTCCTCTGTTGTCATTTTATTTACTGGAACATTTATCACCTGAAACTTGTCTATTAAACTAAAAAGGTTACGGACATGGTGCACCAAGGTTTGGTTTCTTTTTGTCTCGAGGCTTTAAAAAGTATATATATATACCTTTTTTCTTTTTTTTTCTTTTTTTTTAACTGTGTCAAAGAGAAACAAAACCCTGCTTCAAGAACATACAAATTCTCATTCAACCAAACCTCCATTATTTAACTTCATTCACTGCTTTTGAAAGTCCTTGGCAGAGACCTTCAGCCCGGGCTTTCACACTGAGCTGTTTGGAGAAAAAAAAAACCCCCACTGGATTACTGGAGTATTATTTGGAAGTACTCTTAGCAGACAAGTTGTGGCAGTTTGGTATCCTTACTTTGTGTTCATACAGCAAGTCCAAACTGTGCAGAATGTCTCCATGGCCAAAAATAATAAAGATGACAAAAAACAAACAAACAAACTCTTGGATGTGGCGTTTGCTTATCGTTTTTTTTTTTTATTACGCAACACAAAAGCTTTAAAAACAGCAGAGACTTGTACTGCTTTTTTTTTTTTGCTGCAGAGGATATAATGAAGAACATTGAAACTCCTCCATAGCTCCGTCAGAAAAAAAAAATGGTCATGTTAATTTAATTTGTGGTAATGTGATTCACCAGAAGTCAGCAACACATTGAAAATCGGGTCTTACAGTTAAGCCACAGTGTTTCAGCTGTAGTAGTGTTCATTTACTCCACATATACTAACCAAGTGTTGCTGTTCTTTTTGCTACTTTTTATCCCTCTTGGACAAAAAAAAAGCAACTTACACTGAACCCTAGACTGATGTGATTATGAATGCTGGTATACAAACAGTAGTCTCTGGTTCATGCTGTCTTTGCTTTATACAACATATTAACATTTCAAGTGCACATGAGCACCTCCAGAATGGCTTTACAGTGTAAGTAAAATAAGCTATTTTACAAATTCACATTGTTTGAAGTCACGTAGAAAAAAAGCTGGATGCTTACAGAATCGCACAAGTTTTAAAAAGACTGTTGATCACTTGAGAACAAAGTTAAAACAAAGCTTAAACGAGATACTGTACAAGAAATAAAAACACAAATCTTATTATGGCAGAACCCACCCTAATGAATTTTTTATCAGGGTTGAAGTTGTCGATCCATCTGCCGTCCGACTTGACGATGACGAAGGTGACTGGCCGAGAGTTACTTGCCGTGGTGGTAGAACCTCTGCCCGCTCTGAGAGTGAGGGAGGAAGCCGTGGCGTGGAGCACCCTGCGGAGAGCTCTGGAACGGGGCCTGGTGACAGAAACAGACGACAAACATGACACACGAGGCGGCAGATCTTTGAAGCATTTTTAACAGTTTCCCTGGTAAACAGTGTACATCAAGAACATGAACACATGGTGGCAGTATGGGACATATGAGTGAGTGGAGGTATAAGGATTGGGAGCGTAATTTTTAAGCAATAATTGAGGTCACAACATTAGCCACCATAAACGCTGCACTCACTGCTATCACTGAGTCAGGCTTTAGAGAATTTATTCTTCAATTAAACCAACTGAGCTGAGTTCAATGTCCCAGAATCAGAGAAGTGATGAAGAGCTCTGTGTATTTTAGAGGGTTCACCTTTGCTGTGGGGATCTGGACCGCCATCGATGGTGTTGGCAGCAGGCCTGTAGCAGAAGGGTGCATGGCTGAAGGGTGCATGGGTCTCAAAGCTCCCTGGGAGAACAACGAGATACAGCACAACATATTGGTTATTGCATATGCTGGGAATGACAGGGAAGGTGAATTAAACTTTTACTGTTGTCATGTTAGGTTTACTATTTTAAATTAGTGCATCTAAAGTTTGTTCTTACTGCATCAGTAAAGCCTGACTGTTGGTTGGCGTGTTCCAGCTGCTTCTGGAGGGGTATACCAGCTCCAGCCATGTATCCTGCATGAGATATAAAACTTACATCAACTACAGAGCCTACGTTAAGTTATTTTAAAATGACTGTGTAATATAAAAAAGGGGAGAACTGACCAGGCTGAGAGGTGAAGTGACTGTGCACAGAGTAGCCAGCCTGCTGGTGGGGAAGATACTGCATGGCCTGAAACGCAGACGCACCTGAGAGGGGAGAGAGGTGCAGAGTAGGTAAGTGTAGAAGTAGCTTTATTGTAATTATATTGAGGGTCAGACAACAATATAACAAAATTTAGATAGCACTCACTAAGGCATAAAAACATTTGAGACAATTAAAAACCATTTAAATACATAAATAAAATTATACGGGCAATTCCTGAGCTTGGTGATCCATAAAATTATACTGCAGATGTTGAACCAGATGTGCTGTACCTCTGATCTGGGAGCTGCTTGCAAAACTGACTGGTACAGATGGTCCAGGAGCGTAGGTGGAGGGATGCTGAGCTTGGGCCACTCCATATGGCTCATGGACCCCCTGACTCCCACTGAACTGCCCGTGCTCTGCTGAGCCTGAGCTGAATCCCGGCGTCTGATAGTGACGTCCCTAAAAGTGGAGGAAGGGGTGTGAACGTTACTGGCTCTTAAACATCTCTGTTTCCAGAAAATATGTACTCATGTGCTTCTTCTTCTGCAGACAGATGAGAAAGAATTCAACACCCATATACTCACTGGAATCACATTAGGTGGGAACAGCTGTTTGGTTCGTTCTCCTAGCAGCGGACCGGGTCGATTGTGACCGACTGGACTCCCTGAGAGAGACAGAGACGATAAAAAAGGATCAGCTGACTGATAATAATGAGGTCAAAAGTAGACTGGTGATTTCTCTGCATGAGATATAACCTGAGAAATGATTGCAGGCACCCGAAACTGACCTTGAATGCTGAGGAGGTGCTGTCCTGTGTGCATCTGCAGACCGGGCTGGTAGCTGGCTGACGTCAGTGTTGTGATGTCACTAGAGGACAGCAGGTAGAGGAGGTGATTAACGCAGACATCCTTACACAAAGTTAACTTTTAACTTCATTTAAAAAAAAAAAGCCCTGTTGTCCTTACTACCTCTGCTCCTTTCTCCGTCTCTTTTCCTCTTCGTGCAGTACTTTTTTAAGTTGTAAAAACAGCTGGTGTTTCTCTTCTTGGAGTCCCTGAAGCTTCTCCCCCATCTTCATTACCTGAAGTTTAGATTTGGGTTGAGACAGTAAGAAAACTTTGCTGCAAACATCAGACTCTTGGGCAGTTTGTGTCTGTTTTTTAAATAATTTTCGAACCTGTTCTTTGGTTTCTTCCAATGACATCCTCTCCTCTATTTCTTTTGTCCTCTTCCTCTCTTCCTCCTCCTTCATCTTCTGCTCCATCATTTTGTCCACCTCTTCCTCCTCTGAAAAATGATTTTAATGTTGTTTAATGACGGAAAACATTTTTAAAAAGAGACAACACAATATATAAATACTCCCTTTAAAGTCCTACCACTAAAGTAAAATAAATAATAGTAAAAGTGAACATACTCGTTCTTCAGAGCATTATTTTTCACTGAGTAAACGGTTCATCTACAAACATGTTAGCACAGTTCAGTTAATAAAGTATTGAACCAATCTAATTCTAATGTAATCCAGTAGAAACTCTGCTATGAAGCAGTATTCAGTTTTTAGTACATTATACTAATAGAGTTTATAATATTTGCCTCCATGTAGAAACAAATAAAAACACCTTTAAATATGTCATTACACTATACTGAAATCATTGTTTATGTTTTGTCCACCAATTCTAATTACCTGGCTGTCTGCATCATTGCACATCAATACAGCGTACAATACAACACATTATAATCATAGTATTTCTGTGGGGACAGAAGGAACTGCATATTTAGGAGAGTGATGCATAGAGTTTGGGGTATATGCTAGAGTTGGGAGGCAGATTACAGAGATTATATACTGTAGAGGGGAAAACATCAGTTCACAGTTTTACAAGTGTGTCCTACAACAGCAGTCAGGTGTCCATATGAACACTAAAAGAGGTTTACATTGCTGTAATCATTCCTCCTGTTTATACTAGCTATTAAAAGATCCCTTTCAAATGTGCTTTCAATGTAAGTGATAGGGGACAAAATGCACAGTGTGTCCACACAATCATTTTGAACAAAAAGGTATTTAAAAGTTGATGTGAAGCTTACATGAGGCGTCAGCAGTCTGCCTTAGTCAAATGGAGCAGATATCTGTCTAATTAAATCTATCTATAGGAATCCCTTTTTGTGTCTACTCAGATTGTGTGAACTGTTGTGGAAGTTTAGTAACAGAAAGAGAAACTTTGGTACTAAAACGACTGTAACACTGAAATATATCTAGTTAATTTGACTTATTAAGATGGCTGAAGTGTCACATTAGCTTCGGATGACGCTTTCATCCCATCATTTACAGTATATTGATAGTGAATTATGAATATGAACAGGAAGAATGATTATGGCAAGAAAAACGTGGCAATGTTAATTCTGGGCACCTGGCCGTTGCTTTAAGACAGACTTGTGCACTTCCAGCGTTTTTAATATACACACACACACACACACACACACACACACACACACACACACACACACACACCTTGTCTCTTGCGCTCCCTCTCCCTCATGATGTGCTTGTGGAGGGCTCTGGCCATCGCGTTGGACAGCTTGGGTCTCTCCAGCAGGGCGGGCATGGTGACAGGCAGTGGAGGGGCCAGCTGGTGTGGTTGGGTCGAAATGTCAAGTTTACAGTTGTGAGAGTTTGAACATCTGAGTTACATTTAACGGAGTCAAGAGAGGTCTCGGCGGTGAGTGTAGTCAGTAGAAATGCAGCTATCTGTTAGATAAAGGCCTAAGGTAACATTAGCTGCTACTCGGCTAAGTTATCATTGCTAACTCTTGCTGTCCTTAACTGATTGTGTATTGTAGTGTCACCTGTTAAATAGACACTAACTATTATAACATGGAGCTTAAACATGCAGAATGAGGAGTAATAATCTTGTTTACAGGGCAAACCGACTGTAGTTAGCTTGTCGCTTTAGCATCAACGTTACGCAGTTCATAGCATCTGTTTCTTTGATTTGATGAAATGCAATAAAAACTTACTTTTGTTGCTTTGTGGGTCGTTTAGTAAGAATTCAACCAACACGCGGCTTCTATTTGAGACGACTCAGCTTCGTCTGGAGCAGTTAAACAATTCAAAATCAAAACTTCTTCCTGCAGACATAAACAGACGGGAGACGTTTTTCTGCCCGGGTGATAATGTTGAACTTCCGGTGCCATGTGTTCATTCGAATTGCATTCTGGGTCTTGTAGTTTAACAATAAGCAGCAAAGTGGACAGTAAAAATAGAAGACCATCAATAGTAGTAATAAATAAATAAATAAATAAATAAATATAAATATATGTAGTAAAATAAAAATAACATTACGTACAAGAGTAATGGTAGGATAATAATAATAATATTGCACAGTCATGTACATTACAAAGTGCAGTATGTCACACTGTCCAGTTTGGGGTGTGGGTGACGTCTAGTGGGAGCAGTGCTGATTATACATATTATGACAGCTGCAGTAATGGAAGGACCTGCAATAACAGAGTTGTTCTCAGACTCTCCAAAGGTGGCCTCAATGCATATTGATATATAATTGCATAATACATACATAATCTGATCATTTTACTGGCTAAACATAACAGTCACATGGTAAAGGTGTAACAGACATCACTCTTTAAATTAATTCAAATTTAAAGCAAAGATGAGTAGGAAAAAAACTAAAATTCTTCACTAAATTGTCTCTTGAAAACACATTTACTGTTTATATTGCTTTTGATAATTTTTTATTCTTCAAGATTTATTTCTATCTTGCTGATTTTTTTCTATCTTTTGCCTAATTTCTTCATTTCAGTTATTGTTCCTTTGTTTTGTAAATTATTGTAGTAATTTAATATTGCTTAATAAAAGCTCTCATGTTTAGTCAAACCAGTTTCTCGGAAGAGATAAAAGATAAAAACAAGTGGCCTTGTTTGGACAAGTACATATGTAGGACAAGTACATATTATTTGAGCAGCCACAGTAGTTGATATGATAATGACAATAATGACATGTTATTCAAATACTGGATAGAAACTCACTATAAACACAAATGACTGGGACTTTGTAGCACTGATATGATATGTATCAGGTTGCAGTCCATACTAAAAATATACATTCAGGGTGAGGGGCCTTTCACAAGCACAATAATAAGGCATTCATTTCAGAAATGTACCTTAAGATATTCAATAAAGACAAAGAACAAATATAGCTTTTCATCACATTTTATCATGTATGGTCATGAGTAGAGAGAAAGAGCCAGTAATGCAGCTGTATACAGAGTTCAAATCTTTTTTTTCTTTAAAAAAAAAGGAGACAAAACTTAAAAAAAGAGAAAATTGCACTCAGCTTTACAATACCTTTAGAAATTAAGCCATCTAAAATTAACAATAATAACAACAATAATCATAGTAGCAGTCAACATAATAAGTCTTACCACTGAAAGCAGAGGATGATTGATTTAGTCTGAATTCTATGATACTCCTTTGTAAAAAGGTCAGATATGGGGCAGCACGCTTAATTCTCAGTCACTAACTTTAATGGCTGATGACTTTAATTTTTTTTAGGGAAAAAAACTGCTGCAAAACAGTTATCCTTTACTCTGCTAGAGACAAAGTAACCCGCCTTCAACTGGTGGATGTCATAAATGTCCTACACTAGAACTCAAAAACACACTTGTATCTTCTTGCAAGCCTTCAAAACTGAACAACCAATATTTTAACTTTTTTCTTCTTTTATCTTCATTATCAACGAAAGCCGGTTTGAATTCACATACAATGCTTCTTTTCCCCTTAACCCTGGAGTAACTATAATCACGGCCTAGTTCTAACATTGTTTAATCATTCTTTTTCAGTAAAGTATGATCAATGATGAAACTAGAAAAATAACTGGCCATGAGACCACTTAACCAAAGTCGCTATTGAAAAGAAAAGTGGAGGCAAATACAATTCAGACTGAAGAATAATAAAGACGTAAATGGACATGTTTACTCTGGGAACTCTAGGCTGCTGAGCTGGATTTTAATATTTAAATGAATGGTTGAGGTCTCAGAAAGGTGGGTAGTGGTTGGGGAGGGAGGGGGGGGGGAGAGGGAGGGAAGGAGGGAGGGAGAGAGGGGGTGGTTCTGGGATCAGATTTCCCTTTGGCTGTTCCCATACACACTCTCATCACTGTAGGCAATGTAGAGGAAAAAGTCCTCTTCATGATGCTCCTGAGAGAGAGAGTAAGACAAAAAAAAGATGTTAAAAGTGTAGAAGGAGGCTCATTTTGATCAAAACACAACAGGCTGATAGAGATTTAGTCTGAGGGCAATTAAGAGAGGTAGAAGAGTCTCACCTGGTACAACAGTCCCATGGTAGCTGAGGTGGGTGGAATGACGTTGTTTACAAAGAAGAAGAGCGCATCCTCGGCTCGCAAGTGGATTCTTTTCCGGATGAGGAAGTAAAACTGTCCCACTGAAAAAAAAGATTGAGGAAAATTCATATTTTTTTTTAGAGATTAGAGAATAAAATGTTTTTTCTGTTAAAAAAGTGTGTCTGTCTGTGTTTACCTGTCAGGTCAGAGGGGACAAGGTATTTCTTCTTGTCCAGATCTCCTATTCTGGCTTTGGGGGCTTTCTCCACAATTACCTGAACAAAAGAAGAACACAATCAGATGCAAAAACGTGTCCTGAGCAAATCTCGTACATTTTCCACTAAACAAAAGGCTGACTGTACTGAGTGAGTAATACTTGTAATAATGTTTCACCTTCCTCAGAAAAGGGATCTGAGAATGTGGTACATTTTCAGTCAAGCGAGGACAGACATACATTTAAATCCAGATGTTTTGGGTTTTTTTTTTTAAATCCCCGAGAATGTTGTTGTTAGTTAGTTAGAAAGAAACCAGCTATAATTATATTTTTACAATTTCTACATATGATTTCATACTGAAGATTGTAGGAAGGGCAAAAATGAGGATTTCTAAAATCCTACCTGCCCACAAATGAGCAGTGACACACTGTAGATCTTAAAAGATGAGCTGATGTTCAGAAAATCAGTCAGTAACCTTTTTTTTTTTGGTTGTTTTTGATATTTGAATAAATGTTTAATTAATTTTCTCAAGCAAAAAAAGTCCAAATCTGATGCAACTTCTCAAATATGTCTACTGGTTGTATTAGTCATTTATCTTTGTGTTTTAGGCTATCGGCTACACAAAACAACACACTTTAAAATGCTATATTGAGCTCTGTGAACCTGTGGATAAAACAACCTATAAATTAATGATTGATCAAATCATCTATAATTAATTTAAGTTAAACTGACAATGAAAAATGAGTATTTAAGTGTAGCCACGCGTGATATGAAGCTCAGTCTAATCATTAGATTATTAGACTGAGCTTCATATCACTGTGACTGATAACAGCTGTACAAAATGAAACAATGAAACTAAAGCGATATACAGACACGTCTAACTCGTTATACAGCCTAAAAAAACCTGAGCACGTTAATCTGCTGACAGTTACTGGTTTTTTGGGACTCTAAACAGTATACTTTGGTCAGTTTAAGAGGGTAAAACACCAAAGATCAAAATCCACCTAGAAGAGGCCGAGCGACGTAAACAAGCGTCCAGACTGTTTTGTTGACAACAACTATTTTAAGGTGCGCTGCTGTTAGCACATCGTTACACCCAGACACCTCTCCTTAATATTCACAGTGTCTGCCACAATAGTGTCCTTATAACCGACGCGGTGTTAAATTATTTAAGATCAAGGTCATTTTTCTACAGTAATGCGGTGTATATTACGGTAAAAGCTGAAATACGGAAGGATTACACGAAGCTAAATGAGGCTATCACTAGCTGGCCTGTTCAATGCGGCCGTCATTACCAATGATTAACCTTTAGCTCCGTTTGTTTAACAACGTGGCAGCCACGTAGAAACAAACATAAGCTTATTATTAGTATGTATAATTCAACAACGACATGGTATTTCGAAATTAAATGCGAACACCATCTGTCAAAAACAGCTAGCTACACTCCCAGAAGCTAAGCTACTTACTGGAACCCTGTCCGGATACTTCTTCCTTATTTTCTCGCCCTCGGACCGCCTTTTCTCAAAGGGATGCTCCTCTTTGTACTGAAACTTCATCGTAACAAAGAGATGACAGACAACAAGTCGTCGGTCACTCCAGGAGGGGGGTATAAGACAGCGGTAGGTTTGCTTCAGGAGGGACGTCTGACAACACACTAACACGACAGAAACAAAACGATGCTAGCTCGAGTTAGCTCACAGCTGTTTTCCTAGTGCGACGGCGGCGGAGGGATACAATAACAATATGACGTAGAGGGGAGAGTCTAGTCCGCAGGCTGTGCTTAAACACTATTAAAAACAATAAAAATTATCGTCTTTTATGAAGCCATAGTCACTTTATATTTAAGAGGTTTTTATTGGTTAATTTGTGGGATTATTTAAACGCGATGCTGGCGTGTTTTTGGGGACTATTTTATTTTGATCAACCTGCGCGCTTAGAGACGCAGGAGCAGGGCGGTGAGGAGGCATCTGTCCTTGTCATATGACCGAGGCCCAGCTCGATAGTTAGCAGCAAACAGGGAGGCAACTCAAAAGACATACGCTATGAAACTGTGTGAGGCTTAAATCTGTTCCTAAAGACATCCAGCAGAAGTGGGTGTTTTTAATATAGATGTATATTTACGATGTATCTATTCATTACCCGAGCACAGTGCTGAAGACTTAGCTTAAAGACTCAGTTAATGGGTTCAAGTTTCGTAATATCTTCGTGTTGCCACAACAGCACACAAATAATAACAACTGAAATCATTCTTCAACATTTTAGCCAGAATTAGGGATTTTCAAAAATCCCCAATGCTGTGTCATTGTTCAAGAACATCTTCAAGCTTCAATGCTGCTCTGTATCTGGAGCTGAAATATGCAAAATAATGTTATTTTCAGAATTATAGTAAATCCCTACTTTAATACTTCACCTTTTCACATAGTTAAATGAACCTGATAGAGGGCCTTATAGCATAAATTAGCAATTGGACCTTTTTTAATCCCTGTTTCTTCCACTCTCTTAACAGTTAGTAGTACTGCCTTTTGATAAAAACACTTAATTATGTAATATGTAGGCACAAGACTTAAATAATCAGTACAAACCAGTTGACAAGCAGTAACATTGGAGTTTTTAGGCCCCAATGATCCTGTCCAGTAGACAAGCCTTGTCCGTTTTTGGATTGTGACCCCAAAACAAAACAAAGCAAAATGTTTACGGACTAAATTAGATTCATTTTAAGAATAAATTCCATTTTCTAGACAAAAAAGCACCTTATTTATTTAGATCCATTATGAACCTCATAGTCCAACACAATGACGTAAAAAATATTTACAAATATGTTTCAAATGGAGTCTCAGTGCCAATATACTGAACTGAAAGGGGAATTGTTCTGTGCCATATGCATCATTCAAGAGTGATTTTTCTCATGTGAGTATTTTTGAAGTCCTGAAGACGTTAAATGATTCAGTATCTCACAAGACAAAAGATTAAAGGCTGAATTTGTGAAGCAGAAATACATTTTTCTGTAGTTTTGTCAATTTACAATTTAGTCACTATTCCCTAGCAACATACAATCAAGATTTTATTTCATAATAGTGACATGTTTTCTTACAAACTAAGCCTGAAGATGTATATTTAACTGGATTCCATTGATGTTTTTTCCTGGAGCACTCCAGGGAAAAGTTGATATCCTGCGTGTTGCGCAACGTGCCCGCAGTTCCATATCCGCTCATATGACAGCTCCACCTAAACTCCCCTCTATGCCTCATACTCACATGACTGTTTATTATGTCTAAGGTAACAATCAGATAGACTACGTAACAGCAAAATTCCATCCTTTGTTCACACATCGTTCTCTCACAAAACAGAAAGTGAAAGAAAATTAACCATTAATTATTTTAGATGATAAAATGTGGGTGTTTTCTTCCGTTTTAATTCACAAGGCCATTAAATGAAATATACATTCCTTTCATCATATCACAATTGTTCTTACTTCTTCCCTCAAGATTTCTGATTGTGTTACTCTGCTGTCAGTCATATTGTGGATTTTACTTAAATACTTAGAGAGAACTACATGCAGAAACATGCATTTCTGATGATGGGAGTTAGAAATAAACTGTCCCAAAAAGGCTGATTTGCTTTCTCCTCGCTTCCTTCCCATTCCCCTCTCCATATTTCACTGGTGGTTCATATCTAATTCAGAATACCTCTGATGATGCAACCAGCAGCACACAGGACAACCTGTCCTACTCTTCCTATCTCAGTCTCTTCTAACGTTACCTTCCCCCCCTTCAGCAGTCCAAACCTGAATTCATACTGGTGGATATTCTTACTTGACGTGTCTTGATTGATGTTGCAGCTTGTTTTCATACCGCTCTAAATTTCTTTTTATTGCTGCAGTCATTCTATCGTAAGTAACTGGAGCATTTGTTAAAGCGCCAAATAGGGACGAGTGAAAATGCTGCATGATTCACGTTAGATTGCATCCCCCACATTGTTACGTTTCCACAGTCATGGACTTCAGCTGCAGTGAAAATTTAGGAAGAAGAGTCTTCCAACCCAGAAGTCTCTTCTCACAGGAACTGATGACACACAGAGCAGGTGAGGTTTAAAAAGGTAAAACTGGACTAAAAATTAAGCTAATCCAGACAATGACAGCCTGTTTACCATTTCAAGCTTTTGGTTTTACTATAAAACTACTGTCAGGAGATTAGACACTATGTATTCCTGCTCCATGGTGCCTAAAATTTTAAGAGCATACACTCACTGGCCTCTTTAGTTGGTACCCCTGTGCAATCTAATGTAATCCAATACAACAGCTCTGCTATAAATCCTACATTTATGAAGTTTATATATTTTCAGTTTTTGTTAATATTGTCAGAAAGGTGATAGTTCTGCTTTATGTTCATTACTGAGGTCGTAGTGGGTGGTGATACTGTGCTGAGGTGCATTATATTCATCGGTGCTATCCATGACATTAACATACAGGGGGGGGGGGTAAAATATTATGAACACCAGTCAATATAATTCACCCCAGTACGCCGCAACACCACTTACTATGACCTCAGTAATAAACACAAAGTAGAATTATCCATTTTTTGACAATGTTGATAAAAACTGAAACTGTATAAACTTAGCATTTAAAGCAGAGCTGCTGTATTGGATTGAATTAGATTGCACAGGTGTACATAATGAAGTGGCTAGTGACTGTATATGCTGCTTGAGCAGTATGTATGCTAAAACTGATACTGGGTGTTCAGAAACTTACCTGTATTCTATGTCATATAAGGATTGGAAAAAAAAAAACAATAAATGGCATCACTATAGTTCCTGATTCTCTTAAAACGGTGATATTAACCTATTGTGGCAGCTATTTAAAAACACAAAAATCACAAGTTACCAACATGTGAGATATTGTAGAGATACACGTCAGCTTTTAAGGCTATACATGTATTCAGTTGTCTTAAACTGGGGAGGTATGAGGGTGTCCAGAACAAAAAAACACCAATTTCAAAAATGAGTGAATCTCTTGAGCAGAGGAGAAAGACTGAACGGAACGATGCAGTTTTCTGTTACGCCACATGGAGGCAGCAGATTATCAACAGATTATCAACCCAGCAAAGTAAATCAGAAGCTGCAAGAATGAGTGAGGTGAAAAAAACTGAGCTGGGTAGTAACTGGTCGATACTGACAAGTGTTTTTTATTAGTAACACAGACCTGGAGACAGAGCCAATAAGAAGCCGCTGTGAGCCTTGACGAGACTGACATTGTTCAGAAGGCATTTTAAAGACGGAGGGTCTAACATTTGACCCATACAGTTAAGGGGGAGCAGGTAAAACTGAATGGGGGAAGGCTGCGAGTTTGAATCAAATACAAAAACCAACTGCAACAAAAACAGAAGGGGGGGGGGGGTAATTAAGTGCAATTCCTATCAGATGAAATCAGGATGGCATCGGATGGCGAACGGGGGAGAGCAAAATGTCATGGTATGCAGAAGTCATATTATCATATATTATGGAGAGAAACAATCAGATATGGAAACATGACACGGCAGTCCACAGAGCATTACAAGCCATTCTTCTATTCTTTTTTTTTTTCCTTGTAACTTTTCAGTCAAGTCTTTATCACTGAGAAAGAGTGACGGGTTATGGCTGAAAAGAGAGAGAGAAAAAAAAAAAAAAAAATTCTCAGGCTGCTTGGCTGTTTGTCCCGAAAATGTCTATGGAGGGTATGTTGCAAGCAAAACTCCATCAAATTACATCGTTTATGTTGATCCATTGTCGTTGGGGGAGGGAAAAAAAATAAAAGAAGAAACGTACCTCAGGAAATCAATCAATCATCGTTGAGGTATGAGGTTGATCTTAAAAAGGGGCGTTTTTTTTTTTTTCCTATTGTCCCCTACTCAGTTGCTCCGAGAGGTTAAGACAGTAAATTGAAGAGTTGTCTGCTGAAGTGCAATGTCTGGTGATGTTGGAGAAGAAGAAGAAGAAGAAGAAGTAGTAGTAGAAGAAGAAGAAGAAGAAATAATAACGTAGAATTGTCATTGTTGCTTTGCTGATCCTTCCCCCCCGATCTCCCAATCGTCAAAAAAGTTTAAAAAGGACTAACGAACTCAGCAAGCATACTTCGACTCACGTACACAAGCTCACCTCCATACGCACAGTCAGTATCAGGAGCGATAAGGCAGAGAGGCTCCGTTTTTGTTTTGGAAAAAAAAAAAAAAAAAAAATTACAAATAAAGAACCAAGAGGAAAAAAGAAAACAAAAAAAAAAACAAGCTGGCCCCCCCTCCCTCCCCAGTAGTTTCTGGGCTCTGATGATCCCGTACTGTTCATCCCGTGTTAGGCGGTCACCCCAACCCTCCTCTCCTCACGTAAGAGAGGCTCAGAGGGGGCTGGTGGGTCGTCTGAGTGGGACCGGAGGGTAGGGTGGAAGCCAGCAGAGAGGAAGAGGCTGGTCAACAAGCCCGCCTCTCTCTCCATTCAGCCAATCACCAGAGCCGGTGCTGGTGGAGGTTTCGACTGAGGACGGATCGAACATCAGCAGTGAACCTGGGAGAAAGAGAGTCGGTTTAAACTCTTTGAAAAAAGAAAAAGGAATAGTTCATCATTTTGACAAGTGGTTAGCCTAGCTTAGCATAAAGACTGGAGCATAGCCTTGTTGTTTAAAGTGAAAAAATGTGCCTGCCAACACCTCTAAAGCTCACTTACTAACATTTTGTATCTCGTTGAGTGTTTTCTTGAGTCCTCCAACTACTAAAAGTACAAATTCAAAATTTCTACTCCGTTTATGTGTAGCTTAAACAAATGAAATACATTAATAATTACTCAGCTTTGGTTGACTTACTGTTGAACTTTATAGAGAGCCAGATAAATGCTTTCCCCCTACCTCTGTCTTTTGCTTATTTTAGCCAGGATTGTATAATCACAGTGTGTGTAGTAAACGCAATTGAATTATATTTATCTTCAGTCCATGTTGCCTCTAAGTCCGCTGGGTGACACAAAACATTTGGAGATCTGCCTACAAGCTATGTTTCTGTATTTTCTGTAGCGGTGTCTTCAAGGATGGTAAAATGTGGGTCTCCCAAAACACTCCTGCCTCCATTTAACAAAAATGATAGGGAAAAGCAGACCCTAAAATATCACAGTATTATATACTTTAAAATATCAGTATATTTGGAAGAAAACTAGTTTCATGATATGAGGCTGAACACTGTGCTGTCTGGAAGAGGAATCTACCATCAGAATAATGTTAAAGCTGCGGCCTGACTTCAGCTGCTTAGTTTCTCTGTGATTCACTGTCACACACAACTAGTTATTGTCTGTACAACTTATGAGGCCGAATATGGCACTGTGTAATCAGAAAACAGAGAATCGAGGAGAAAGTGCAGCTGGAGTGGCTTTTCAGCATCGGCTGGTGCCAAGTGATGATTGTGAGAGACATCTTGAACAGGACAGAAAACCTGACTTTGTTTTCTGACAGAATATTATATCAGACTTTGCCAACTCTGAAAACAGAACAGAATAACAGCGACTCTCTGGTACCTGTAACTTGCAGGGAGCTGCCTTCAGATTTGGCCACAAGCTGCTCTGGCTTGTTGTCATCCAAAATAGGTAAAACAGTGTTTGTTTGCACCCCATTTTGACAAATATATATTGGATATATCCAAATTTGAGGAAAAATGTTGTTAATGAAAATAAGCTTCAATCAAGAAAAATGAACTGAATTTGTTTTTGTTCAGTCAGTAAAGTAAATCTGATTGGACAAGATCTGCACAGTGCATTGTGATTGTTGTGGGATTCCCCCTTAAGAGCGGTATGGGGAATTTACAGCCTCCTTCTTTTTTCTTTTTTTAAATTGCACTATTCTACTACACATGACCTAATTTTAAGAAATCACCTTTAATCTGGCTATGCACCATATCATGTAAATAGAAATATGTTATAACTAACCAATATCAGTTACTCAGAATAAGGTCATTAAGGTGTTTCCCTGCAGTCAGTGTAAGTGTAGCCACAATCTGACAGGTGTTCGCATTTACCAACCACTAAACTCATGTGAGCCTGTTGCAGACATTTGCTTGCACCTCTTAAAATACCACAGACCATTAAGAAAAGCAATACACTCAAGACATGAAATGGTGGTTAAAGTGCACAGTGGGAAAAAAGTGTTTTCATCTATTTGCTTTCATGACAACTTTTTGATGCCGTTTACCTTAGTGCGTCCAGCATAGGCAGCAAGTTAAGAAGTGCTGTATCACTAGGGTCGCTGAACCAGGACTTGATGGGTATTGCATTGTCTGGAGGGCAAAAAGGGAAAAAAAACAAAAAACAAGCAGTCAGTCGTGTCAGAGAAATGGACATGGTTGTGATTTTATGCTGCTCTCTTAACGAGGCCACTGAATGTTAGAGGAGCTGCGGATTTAATGTGCTGTTTCAGCATTTACAATACGTGCCTTGTACTGAGAATAAACTGCTCAATTATTGGTCTTGTTACTGGTTTATCACATGATGAGAGTAGGACGGAGCCCTGTTTAATTTTTGCAAACAGAATATACACAGCTGAATATAAACTTATAGATATTTAGAGAGAAGCAGCCAAGATTTACTAATAACATCAACAATGGATTTGTTCTATTCAATTGTTCCAGTAAACCTTGACAACGACTGTTAGTGTCTTTTATGTTGTTTCAATTTGTGCATAAAAATACCCGAGTTGAAACCCTGTATATTAAACACAAAACAAACAAACCCACAACCAATTTATTACAAAAAAAGTTGGTGTATAAATAAAATCCAAATGCAACCAAGTATAAAGACAACAAACTTGTCAATAAATAAATAAATCTAAATTAAATGAGTAAATGCCACCAGTTGATGATGTAATATTCACATTCCCGTAGTGCAGATTTTTGGGGAGTTCGGTTTAAATTTAAGCTAAATTATGATTCTTAATGTGATCTGAAACTGAAGCTGCTTTAATTCATTTTATTATTTACACCTGTTTTTCGTGATGTGACATGTCAAAACGTTTTAGCTTCTATATTTTGGTCCTCAATCTGTGACTAAACAAA
Organism: Scomber japonicus; assembly: GCF_027409825.1. NCBI lineage: Eukaryota > Metazoa > Chordata > Actinopteri > Scombriformes > Scombridae > Scomber > Scomber japonicus. The sequence continues at coordinate 14,233,853 of NC_070599.1, read as the reverse complement.
AGTTATTCAAATTATAAAAACATAATTCAAATTTAAATGCATATGATTTTGTTTACTGTTAATTTAGAGACTGAGTGAGGTTTTGTGATGCCCCTCCTCTCTGTAGCTCCAAAATGAATCAGTTTTATTTACCTTTTCACCGGTACATTTTAACATGTAATAGAAAAGGCACAGGTGGAACTAATAACATCAGTAATGGCTCTGCTCCAGCAGATTCTGTATGCAGAGATGCATTAATCAGTTGATCAGAAACACCTGTGTCTGACATAATCAAAACGTCTTCTGTGAAAAAGGTTCATTCTGGTTTTAGTTTGATTCTTCATTTAACCTCAACAGGCATTACTGCAGCTGTTGTATGAATTAGACAACAAGAGCATTTCAGATTTTTAAAATGTATCCACATCTTCCCCAGAGAGACTGAGACTGATCTACAGTGATTAAAAGTGACTGTGAGCTTTACATCTTACCTGGATGGCTACGATAAGCACCAGGCGAGTTGTCCAGGATGACGATACTGGACAGGTCATCGTGTACTACAGACAGGTCTTTAATATAACTACCTAGATCCAATGTACAATGCTGAGAAACAAACAGAAACAGGTAAATGAAACCATCAGAAAGGTGATTTGTAGATTAAAAAGAGACTAGTCTGAAACAGCAGTGACATTTAAAAAGACTCAGGGGGACCAAAGAGCCTTATCACTATAATTCAACCTGTTTAAATACATGTTCATACTGCAAGTACCTGTCTGTAGTATCTGCGTTTCAGGATGTTCCTGTTATTGTCCAGCTTGTCTGCCACCGCTGAGCCGTAGATCTCCATACTGGCTGTGAAAACCACCAGTTCATACCACTGGCTCACCTGGGTACACACACACAAAGCACAGTACACACAACTGTATTAGTACACAAGTTATAGTTGGTGCTAAGTAAGTCACGGAGGATTATCATCTAAAGCAAACTATTTTATTTATTCATTCATTTATAGTGATATGAGACTAGATCTCTTAGATTTGGGATATCACAATATCATCATATGGCATATGTGTTGTCTTTTCCTGGTTTTAAAGACTGCATTACAGTAACATTATGTTATTTTCTGAACATACCAGACTGCTTGAACTGTTCCATTATTTGGCTTTACCCTCTTTTATAGCCACATTACTGATGATTATTTATCAAAACTCTTACTGTGTAACTATTTTATCATGATGATAATATCATGATATTTGGTTTTGTCCATGTTGCCTAGCTCTAATGTTCTGACATCACATGTGTGAGAGAGCAGAAGACTGGAGAGTGACGGGAAAGATGACAGACGGGATAAAAGGTGTGAAAGACTTGACCAATGTGTGCTTTAATGTTTTCAACCATGTTAATCTACTGTTCAAACACAGGCAGTGACACTGATCGCAGCAAGCTGTTTGAGCGACACTCACCACTTCTAAAAAGAAGTCAACATGCGGCCTTTTATGTACGAAGAATCTGACTGGGTGCTTATCAATGACGACCTGTGAGGAAAAGCAAAGAGAGGAACGTGGTTCATTTAGACTGAAACAGTGCTGAGGCAGCTTTGTGCTCCAACATGCGTGTGTACAGGTACCCGTACTTTGAGGATGAAGTCTGGCGGCGTGCCAGGTCTCACTGTAGGTCTGAGGACCCCGTCATGGTGAGAGTGGATCAGCGTCTCGTCCAGGTCCAGCACCAGAATCTTCCTCTTTACTGCATCTGGAGTTTATTAAGAGATGGTACAGACACATGTGATACATTATTTAGTGTATTGCAACCCACACAAGAGGCCAGTTTACTGCTTACACAAGAAAATGTTTACATGTACTGTAGTGACCTATCTGCATATACAGTACATGAAGTAGGTCAAAAATCTGCTTTCTGCTCCGCCTCTGACCCTGTTTTTGGAACGACGGCTAACTTAATTGCTGCTTTCTAATTTTTTTCCCCTCAAGCGCTTGGACAAACAGAACAGAGAGACAAAAGGCTCTTTAACTTTAGTAGGACGTTTACAGTGTACCTCACAGCTCAATCATCTGTGAAAACGTTTTAAAATGTATAGCGGTTCATTTGTGGCCAAGTAATGAAACTAAATGAATAATTCTTCTCTTTATTGTCCATTTTTATTTTCAGCTGCTGCTTGACCACAGCTAATTAATTCAGTTTACTTTATTTCATGGCCACAGCGCTGTCAACAGCAGCCACTTTAAACTGAAGGGATCAGTCTCTCACTGGAGTCTGGCTCTCCAGTCGAGGTCACTGTAAAGAGTTTAGGGAGGCGAGTAAAGTAGAACTGAAATGCAATCCTTCCTTCGAGTCATGAAGAGTGTGCCTTTGAATGAGTTCCCTGCAGACAGAAGGGAAGCTCATTCAGACCGCACACACACACACACACACCAGTCCATGTTAGTGTGAGGTTGCCTGTAACATTTGTATTTCCTCTGCACTTCCACACTGCAAACATGTCAAGACAGAAAGGAAACCAAATTTCTTTTACTTCTTTTGCCCAACATGTCAGGAAGTGACTTTTTTGGAGCAATTGCTGGTTAACATCCACACAGCCAGTCTTTTAATAGAATTAAACATTATAGTTACAAGTCTTGAGTAAAAGCTGCATTTTTATAAAGAAAGGCTTGATGAGGAGTAACTCATAATGTCAAATGTTATTTACATTATACAGTAATCTTTTGGTATTTTACACTAAATACAAAGTGTGAATGTCACTGATGATCTCTAATTTTGCTGACTGGCATTCATCTCATTTCACACTGCACATGAACAGCTGTCCAACAGACCGACATTTCCTTTTCATTGCTAATGTTATCTTGTGGGAAAATTTGTTATTGTCATAAACTGGTTTGACTGTCAATTGCAATGATGTGAGAATTTAAACTCACTCTGCTGTATAAAAAACACACCTTCAGCCAAATGGCCTCAAATACAAAGCCACTCCTTTAATTAAAAAGTCTCAAGAGAAGAAAATAACGGACTGATGTGCAGTAACATAACAGGGCTAACTGTGGTTTGGATCTTGCCATCTGATCCACCTATATAAATACACAACTGTAACCCACACATTAAACACAAAATATAGCTGACTGCTTGTCTGACTGTCCACACACAGAAAGGAAATATTATATCTTGTCATCTGTGTCTGAATTTAATTTATGGTGATGTTCATTTACTGAGGTAAGGAGGGTCCTGAGAAAGGGGTCAAAGCATAGTGTGTGTGTGTGTGTGCCCGAGTCTGTGGAGTATTTTTATACTGCTGACAATGTTTCTTCTTCCTCTACAGACTTCACTTCAACTCCAACTTCCACATTACAAATATGGTATGATAGTGTCTCTGCTCTCTTTTGATCTAGTATCACAAAAAAATTGAAAACAAAGGGGGTCCAGAACCAACACAGATGGGGACCCCGACAACTTAGCAAGCAAATCATATCATGAAAACAATCATATACTCACTGAGTCTGTTTCTGGAGATAGGCGACAGAGGCAAAGTGTCATATCGCACCGTCTGATACTGGATTATCTGGAAATGAACGAGGAAGATCAAACAGTCAAGACAACGCTTTGTTACAGAAAAATCAGGCCGCTGCACAAACAACAAACCACACACTAAGCCACATTTTATTTATTATATCGAGGACAGAGCCCTTATGTTTTTTGTATGTCTTTGAGAAAATATAAAGGAAGAATGAAAGAGGTACACTAAAGCCTCCAATCATCTGATTTCCTACTATTAGACACTTCATAAGTATCCGTCTTCATTTCCAAAGCAAGATAATTTGGTGTAATTTCTCACAGATGGGCAGTCTTAGTCATTGGAGAATTTTTGGGGGGTATGAGGAAGTGGTTTAAGTCACTTTAATCACTAAGATCCAAACTTAATTGAGCTAAAGATGAATTAGACCAAAAGTGATTTAATATTAGAACAAATATCTCCATTTTTAAAGACTTATTTTGAGCCTGTAGTCAAAACATTTTGGGCAAACTACTTCTCTTCTTTTCGCTGTACGTCAGAGTTTTAAGCACAAGAGCAACAGACAGCACTCTTGAAATCCTGAAATGAACTCGGCTGTGTCCACTCCAACCTCCTTGCTCCGCTCTGGTCAAAGTGACTACAGAGACGATTCCTTTCCACTGCCGCTCTCGTCCAGCGGCTGTGCACTTTTCTTCACGGGGCTATTTTTATCCCCCCCAGCTGTCAGTGGGTGTCAGCGGAACATAGGGCACACGTTAAAAAAAAAAGAAGGGAGACTTGCAGGGTGACTTTGACTGAGCCTCGGCTGCGTGGTACCTAAGCATTGGACAGGGCCACCCTCCATGTCCCCTCCCTCTGCTGCCTGGCAGAGTGATGACGGGGGAAGCCTATTGGTGGTGGCAGCAGCTGCTGGGCACCGTGGGGGGACCTCAGCCTCAACTCAGCTCAAGAGTGTCCATCTGGACCCCAGGCCTGCAAACTCCTCTGCCTCCTGACATTTCAATTAGTTTGGCTTTAACCCAAAAACCCAAAGAGAGATAATGAGTGGAGATGTAACTAGGGGCTGCAACTGACAAAATACTATTAACACAGTGAAAAATGCCCATTAGGACTTCCCTAAAACTTTAGAAGACACTTTGAATTTAATTGTTTTGCCAGATCCAACTGTCTAAATCCCAAAGTTAGTTTATATGACATAAAACTGAGAAATGCAACAAATCCTCACAACTGAGAAGCTGGTTAAGGGGAAGTTTTGCTTGAAAAGTTCTTCAAACAATTCATCAATAATCAAAAGAGCTGCCAATTAATTTTCTGACGACCAACTAATCCACACATTGTTTCAGCTCAAGCTGTAACCAAGATAAAACTATTTGTACTACAAAAAAGAACAATTATTAAAGTTGGTTTTGGAGTTTTGTGTTGATCCATTAATTGTTTTTCGGTACCAACTCTACACACTCAGCTACACATCTGTCGTCTCCGTTACCGCACCATGCAGGAGATAATGTGCAGGACCATTACACAACATTGTTGCAGTAATCTCATGGTCTGTTTACAGAGAGTAGCGTGCAAGCTATTATGACCTGGCTCTAATATTCATAATCCAATAGAGCTTTTAACGATCCAAATGCTGGATCTGGTCAGCATATGCATTTGGGTCTAGTTAAAGGGAAAAGACTTTAAGCTTACCCTGATTGACAGACAACAGAAGAGAGAGTTCAAAGGGGATTATTAGATTTATAAAAGGGGTTATTATAGTTATAATGAAGTAAACCCAGGCAGCTACAGACTTAAGATTCATATAAATATTCATGTTTTAGAGGTGCTGAAGGAGCAAAGTCCTAGAATCGTCTCTTTACGACACTTTTCAACACATGCACCTGTGCCGGTTTACCTGACCGCTCTCTATAGGATCACCTACACTGCATTGCTCAGTACATAAGCGCCTGCTGGATGGTGACATTGTTCCAGTGCATCACACACTGTAAACAACAGAGCTAAACTGTGAGTGAGAACGAGAGAAACAGAGGGAGAGAGAGGGAACAGTGTGCTCTCTGTGCTGACATAATCCCTCTCACTTCAGCCATAACATGGACTGGACTACTCACTCTCAGGGCCTTGTTGACAACCCGCAAGTGTTACTGCCACACAATAAACTGCAGACAAACCTCGAACAACGAGATGATTACACCACACCAGGGCACTCCTCCAGGCTTTGTTGGCTTGATACAGAGCGAGAGTCGAAGTCCACTCGTATATTACACCACATATGCAGATCTATTAACGACCCAGCGACACCTGTGCGTGTGTCTAAGTTACAGGCAGGCGACTTGTGTCACCCTTAAATGCCATGTTTATTGTGGAGGCATTTTGCGAGCAATTGAAGGTGACCTGCTGGATTGTGCTGCTGGCTGCTCAGCAGACATTCGCAGGAGGCTGGATGTGGGAGATTTTCCATTTTTGCACTGTAGTTGGATTTAGCTGTCACACCAAAAACACCCAGACATGTTATTTCAGTGGTGAAACAGCTGATTGATTGATTAGTTGATCAGCGGAAAACTTTTTGTGATGATCAATGAACTGTTTGCCATTTATAAAAGGAAAAAAAAGAAAAACATTATCTGATTTCAGCTCTTACAATGTGAGTTTTTCTCTGCTTTACATCTTTTTGGGTTTTAAACTGTTAGTAAGAGCTAACTAAACTTTTTGAAGAACAAGAAAAGGTGATACTTAACACTGTTTTCTGTCAGTATATAGTTATAAGTGAATGATTGAATTGCAATAGCTCTATATGACACACATACATGATGGTACACTTATTTAGACAGTGGGGATCGTCCATGCCTGCACATGTTACACATCATTTTGCATTTCATGAGAAAACACAGGTAATCTAGCTCAAAGTTAGGTGAGCATCCTTCATGTGTAGGAACATGGGAGTCATGGCAACCTGAAGACTTTTCTCATTTGTACCAAAAGCAACAAGCCAAATATCTTTTAACCCCATTCTCACCGTCCGTAGGTGCTTCCTGAGGATGTACATGATGAAGCCCCATATCCTCGACGTTACGCCGAGAAAAGTGCGGATGCCAAGTAAACACTGCCGGGTCTTCAGCATGTTGACGAGCACGCAAAGACCCCCAAAGGCAACTCAACTTCAATTCTCACTTGATGGCACGGGGTTTGCTCGGTGTTGCTGAGATTATCAAGAGTCAAAATCCGATTTTTCCTTTTTTTTTTTTTTTTTTTGGCTACAGCCGCCAAACTAGCAGTTGTCCAAATTAAGAGGCCAAGCAAACGTGTGAGTACCTCGCTCTGCACACTTGTGGCACAATTAACATTTAAGTAGCATCTTAACTGTGAAAAGACAGACGTGGAGGAAGGAAAAAGCCGCTGTACGACGACTGGCTGCTGCTGCTGCTGCTGCTGTGTGGGTCTTTAGCACGCAGCTAGTTGACAAGCTAGCTCCGGAGCTAGCGCTAGCTCGACGGGGTGACCACCTTGAACCTCGGACAAAAATACCCCAAAAGAGCTGCGGGGCCTCTCGCTGTCAAGCACCGGTTCAACGCGCCTTCACTCTGTGCGGCTCCCGAAGAGAGGCCGTTTATAAAAAAGTTCCCCAAAGTGTAGCCGGCCCGGGCAAAATCAGCTTGTAGTCCAGTGGAAATCCGGAATGAAACTGCGAGCCGCCATCGCCGCCTTTGCCGTCACTTCCGCGAGGGAGTCCTGAGGTGGCGCGCAGCACGTCCACGTGGAGAGAAAACAAACAGACGTGGACGCGCAGGACTACAAACCTGAACCTGTTTATTAATGTTTTTCTGACACTTTAGCGGTGCAATTTACCACAAACATAGTTTCTGGTTTTACATGTGTGTACATATATTATATTTTGCTCTCATTTTGACAGTTACTGTGATTTAAGACATGTTTTAAGATGACACTGAACTTTAAATGATAATTTGTGTCTGATATGATTTTTCCACAAGAAAAGTATAATTACTTATAATAACTAATATAATTTCTGAAGATTATCGTGTTTCTATTCTTGGGGGGCTTTTTCATACCATCAGCCATCAGACTGTACACCACCACAGCTCCCAGTACCTCCAACTAAAAAGACTGATGCTGTGTAAATCCCAGCAACATTGCACACATATAGAATCTCAGGAACTTCTGCATATTGCACATTTATGTATTGCAGATGTATTTACACGGAGATTGTTTACTGTATATAGCATTATTATTATTTTATTTTATCACTTTCACCCTTATGCTGTTCTTTTCCCACTATACTGCTGTCAATTTGAATTTCTCCCAATGGGGGATCAAAGATCTTGACAACTTTAACATTGTAAAACAATATAAGAAATCCCCAGGGAATCATTACAGATTTTGTTATATTTAAAATTGAACATAGAATCATTGGAAACGTATAATCATTTAGAGCAAGTGGACTTGGACCATTGCTTAAGCAACGTAAGCAAAAAAATGTGCTTACGTTGGGTATTTTGACATTTTAAACACACTTCTAAATAAAACAGCTGCAAAAACTGCAATCTGAGTAATTAGTCCTACTTCCTTTCTTGGGGGGATCATGACCCCACTGCTGTGTAAAGTGTTAATGCAATGTACATTAAATATCCAACATACTCATTCATTTTATTTTTTTATGGGGTCACTGAACATGTAGCATGTATATAAACACAATAAACAGGCTGTTAGTCACGTCAAGTGATACCAGCACAATTTTATTCAATGAGAAGAAACTACATGTAAAAAAAAATGAATGGGATCAATATTATTAGTTAAAGCTTTTGAATAAAATCCTTTTATAAACAGAATACAGATTTCCAACAGAAATATTAAGCATTATTTTATATCTGACTTCAAAGCTTCTTAAGACGTTGTTAAGGCGATCATTCTGTTCAATATGAATGGCAAAGAGGACACATACTGCATAATATTTATGCCCTGAGCCTACACATCAAGATCATCATCAGGATCCTCCTGGTCATAGTCGTCGTTGGCATCAGGCTCGTACAGAATTCGTCCTGAACCCGGGCCTGAGTGAAGCAGAGCTGATTTCCTGTTAGAGGAAAAAGGGGGCAGTTTTTATATTGTGTAAAAATATTATAATATATCACTGAAAAAACACCCCTGACCAAATGAAACGTTTCTCACTTCTCTTTACTAAAGACAAAGGGAAGTGCAAGTTTTCCCTTGGCCTCGCGCTCTGTGTCCGATAAGCGAAGGTTGAAGGTTAAGTTGGCTGTTGGGTCCGTCTACAGAAACACAAAAAGGAAACTGTTCAGTCCTGCCATGCTTGAGCCTTTTCTTTATTTCTACTAATCTAAAAGTATGATGTGTAGATAAACATGTGTTCTGTGGTACCTCTTGTTCCTCGGGGTCTGTCTGTCTGGATCCAAGATGACTGGGCTTACTCTGTATAACGACTGTAAGATCTTCTTTGATACAGAAAATCGCCTCCTGGGGACAAAGGAACACACTCTTATGAATAACTTCTGACAGTGTAGGAAAATAAACGAGTCATCCCGATGGAAAGGCTGCTTACCTCTTGCATAACCTTCCCTGATTTTGAGCGCTTTGTTGTCTTTGCCACCGCTTCATCTCCCTTCATTCCAGGTGCCACAGTGATGACTGAAGAAGCCAAGTGGCATACACTTCCCACAATACCCCGCTGATGCATATCTGTGTGCAGCAGACCGACGATCACTCTAACAGCTCCCCCTAATGAAAACAGAGAAACAGAGCCTTAAATAGTAGAGTCTACAGCATGGTCTCTCAGTTCCACTTTATTCAAAATAAATCAACCATTGTAGTTCGACAATCGGATGGTGCACTTTGCAGTTTACTAATAATGTCTTTGAGGTCAAATCATAATTGCAGAAGCATTGTCTTCATGCCTTTTCAGCCGGTAAAAGTAAATAAAACATGAACACAGAAGATAACTAGTCACCTTTTTTTAGTTGTTGGAGAGTCTTGCAGACATCAGGAGGGCTGCGATGTCTCAGAATCCACGAAAGAGAGTCGATCACTAAAGTAGCAGGTTTGTGCTGTGATGTCTGCTTGATGAGATGCGTAAGTTTCTCCAAACAGAACTGTTGAACTGTGAAAGCTGGTTGATCAGTCCAGCCAAGGGGGTCGGTGTATGCATCGTGAAAGTGTAGCCTGAAATGACAGAAACAATGATTATTAATGAGTTTGGTTGTGGGTTAAATAAACTGACTTCACGCAGGGAATTTTAATCTTATGGCATAATATATTAAATGACAGTATTTATAGTAATCATTTTTAATTTTAAGAAGGTAATTGAACATGTTTTGTGAATTAAAGCTGAATATTTGTATTTCTTAAAACATGTCAAGAGGGAATCTTTAATTTACAAATATACAAAAGAGAAATGCAGGAAATGCTAAAACCAAACAGGTTCACACTAATGAATCTTTGGCATTTTGCAAAAATAATGACTTGCATGATTATTCCACATCTCAACTGCTGGCTATCAATTTTCTTTTAACTAATCAATGAATTGTTGCAGTACTAATATTGGTTACCTTTGAATGTGTGATCCTTTCAGACCATCTTTGAGCTCTTCCTCACTGACCTCAAAGCCAAGCACGTGGACAGCCTCCTCCCTAAAAGGTTCAGGCAGGTATTTACAGTTATTATTCAGCAAATAAACACAGTACATATTGTATATAACCACACAGCTGTTGTAGGGATGACTACCTGTTCAGTGCAGCATTGATGAAGCTCCATAGGAGGTGTCGACCAGAGTAATTAACAGAATCTATGAATACAAGTAAAAAGCACATAGTTCAGGTTGTTACTGTGAGATATTTTAAATGTGATCGACAGTAAACAATGCACTGGACTGCTGCTACACTGGGCTCATAAACTAACACATTAGTGGCGACACTCCTTTAAAATGACAGCAGTCCAGCAGATAGTTTCACAGTTCAATTAATTTACCTTGTATTATAAGAAACCCTCCGGCATCAGTTCCTTGCAATAATTCAGGCAACATGGTATTTTAGCAGCTTCAGCTACTTAGCTTGCTTCTGATTCACCATCTATTTAAACGTCAATATCATGATGAACACCGGTGAATTCACAACGACAAGAAAGCCCAGTGTCTCTCAAGAGCGGTAGTGGTGAAGAAGTAGTGATATTTCACGAAAAAAGACAGCTTTATTGCTTTTTTTCAAACTCAACATGCTTCACGATGTAGCATGTCAAACCTAAAATGTATCGAGTGGAAGACTTCATATCCCAATACTCACATGAACCACAATATCGACCCTCACATGGGAAAAGTAGTTCGGCAACATTCAGAATCATTTAGAACGACCACTCTATAAACTACATTACCCAGCATTCCACACAGGAAACCACTGCTCTGGCACACTCAAGAGGCTTCTGCCGCGCACAGAGAAGACAGAGGAATTACACCAGTATAGTGTTGTATGCCTTCAGCGAACGAATCGGGGGGAGAAAAAAAACTTAATCTTAGAAGTTCCCATCATGGACCTACATTAACTAGTATTAAATCTAAAGAGGTTTAACAGTGGTGCAGTATCTTAACACTCCGCGGTACGTGGATGCAGTGACGAAGAAGCAGCTTGTTAAGCAACAGGGGAATTAGTATTTTGTCGGGCTAATATCGTTAAGTGTGGCGACACTTTAGAGACGGTGGGGGGGGGCATTAGCGGACTTTGACGGATCCCCAGCGAGGGAATATAACAACTTCACCCATCACAGTGTGGGACTGTTGTTTTTTTCTTCACAAAGGAGAGTTTCTTTTGGTTTTCTGGTGCCGGCGTTGCTGCTGCCAAAGTTACCCGGCGGTGAGGTGCAGCCACGCCGGGAGAAGGCTCCGCTCGACGGCCGCCTCTCCGGCTATAGCTCGCCTGCTGCTGCTTCTTGGATCGCGGCCTTGTCGATGAGGCGACAATGCTTGACATAATGTCCGAGCACCAAGGTATGTTTTATGCCATTATTAATAACAACAACCCCCCCTGTTTAAACAAAGTGCTCCTGTGCGAGGCTGAAATGTGTCTGTCGTGTTATGCGGACATTACGATAGCTAACTTATCTCAAGTTAAGGCTAACGTCAATGCTACGTTATGGTTGCGTATCCCTCAACTATTAACCCACTTGCTCTTTAACTAGCAACAACTGTCATTAAAATACCGCGAAACTAACTAAACTAAGTAAGCTTTGTGATGTTTATTGCAGCTAACTTGATGCTAATCTTGTATTTATTGCAGAGTTGAGTTAACGCGCCGACACTATCTCATCAAATAGCTGCGAGCTAGCTAACGTTAGACAGCTACACCTCGATGAAAACACACTAACATCGCAGTTTGCAAGTAAATACAGCTCATGAAATAACATGTTTTCATAACTAACACATGTCTTTGATGTTAAATGTAACGCCTTGCTTGCTAACGCCGAGCTAATGTTGAGCCACAGCGTGATTAGCCGCTAGGTGCTGATTGTTAGCACTACTCAACTCTGCTTCATTTCTAAAATAGATGTTACCAATGCACCACTATCCTCCTGGCGTTTGAACCACACTGCATAAGCTCACACTAGTCCAAACTATATTGTGTTACCGTAGCTCCTGTCGATATAGCGTGTTAGCTTCCCCTCTAAATGTCAGCTAGCGTTAGCATCAAGGTAGCATCAAAGACAATACAGACTGACAAGTTTAAAACCAGACTTTGTGCAAAGGTTCAATATATGTGATGAGATGACACCGACTGCGGTTGTTGGGAAACGTAATTAGCCATTTAACCAAGTGATGACCGAGCTGCTCATTTTCTGCTTTAATGGTTATGAGTAAACTCTTAAAAAAAAAAAAAAGCTCAACAGGCACACCACTAATAACCCTGATTAAGTTATTGAGCCGTGTTAGCAGGCTAATGCTAGCGATGCTTCACTCGTGTCTCATCATACCCAAAAGAGACAACCCTGTGCTTGCTCTTCCTCATGTGTCTAAGCTGTTTCTGTGAAAATAATATGAGTGATATACTTGTGACTTACAGATATTTTGTTTGTTTTTCTCCCTCACCAGATTCACTGTTGACGTGCAAAACTGAACCTTTGGTGAGTACTTTGTAAAGTATGAGTTGTTCATTCAGTAGGTTTTCTGTTGTTGGGGCTTGTTTGGATTAGTTGAACGTCTTTTAACAAAGGTGTGTGTGTGTGTGCTTCATGCAGCCCCCAGAGAGGAAAAAGAGGACAGTTGAGGACTTCAATAAGTTCTGCAGCTTTGTCCTGGCCTACGCTGGTTACATCCCCAGTCCAAAAGAGGTAAGTTGCTTAGAATATCACTGTTGATTTTTTTAGAAATTATTTTATCTTCTTTTGAGTTTTGAAGAAAGACCAAAATGTTTCTTTTATTGCAGGAAAGCTCATGGTCACCGACATCATCCAGCTCTGCACACAGTTCAGGGCTGTCGGCAGATGGGGGTGGCGGAGGCAGCAGCTCCATGGGTAATACTTGGGCAGATGGAAGCTCCGACATCCACACCATTCATACATTCGTCCGCAAAGCTCGAGCAAACAAGGGCAAAAATATTCGCCGCATGCACTCTGATAGCACTCTGCTGGACAAGATGCGCCTTAAAGACTCCCTATACGAGAGCCAGGCCAGCACTAAGGCGGAGCGCAAAAAGGACAAAAAACTTAAAAAGTTGTCACTGGGTTCTGCCATGACGGCGGCAGATAGTGGCAGTAGTGAAGGCGAGAAGAGAGCCCGCATCAAGCGCAGCAAAAACTCAAAACAGCCAAAAGCTAAGAAGCTTAAGAGTTCAGCCACTCAAAGTGAGACAGACTCTGAGGCACGGCACACACACACAGAGGTACGACCCGGGGCAGAGGAGCTAACAGCGCATGGTGACTCCACCCCGACTGAGCAGGGCCTGGGGAAGATGCAGCCTGAGGAGTCCATAAGGGAAGCAGAGATGAGCTCCAGTGAGGGTGAGACCTGGATCGCAGATGAAGACATTATGGTGGAGTCAGGTACGCCATTGTCTTTGAAAATAGACTACTGGTAATTTCTTTAAATGCCAAACTCTGTCTTATATCTGGTAACTTCTTTGTTATTTAATCTGTGCTCAATATGTACAATATGCTCTAACTGATGAGTCTTTACCTGCTCTCTTAACGCTGCTCTCTTTACCGACGCAGGTGATGACTCGTGGGACTTGATCACCTGTTACTGTGGGAAGCCATTCGCGGGACGGCCAATGATCGAGTGCAACCAGTGCGGCATATGGGTGCACTTGTCATGTGCGAAGATCAAGAAGTCCAACGTTCCCGACATCTTTTACTGCCACAAGTGCAGGGACATGAGGCGATCAGGACACAAAAAAGACACCTAGAGATGAAGCGGATGGAAGGGACAAGGAGCACCCACCCTGTTTTTTTGTTGTTGTTTTTTTCGCTGTCCTCCGACACTTGTTTTCTTTGATGCCTACAGCCAAAACAGCCTAAATTATCACCTGGATGGCAACTGTATTGTCAGGTTGTAGGATTTATTTTGACAATCACAACCATTATTTATCCCTCTCTGTATTTCCCCCCTTTTTGGCTACTGTGAAGAACTGGATAGACGGCTACAGTGACAGTGGAGAATCATTTATTTGTTACTAATTAATTCCTGCATTAATTGGCTTCATTGTGCACTGTGCTCGTGACGTGAACATAGGTTTTCATACTTGGGTTCTCATATTCACTGAAGGCGCAATTTTATTTTTTATTTTTGACTTATAAATTATTTCTCGAGGATATCGACAAATCAGTGAGAATTTCATTTAGTCTCAAGGAGCCGTGTTTTTTCTGCTCGATAGCCATTTCCGCTCATCTTTAAATCAATGCAAGTTTCACACATTGACTCATTGTATAAGCTTAAGAGATGGAAAATGTCACTCCTGTTATTTGTTTAGAAGTACGTCATGATGGTAGATGGGCAGCTCATTTTATTTTTGGATTATATTTTGGCGATTTATTCCTGAGTTTGCTTCAGTCGTCAGTGGTGCTCACTGAACCTTACAATGTAGAGACCTCACTACTCTAGAGTAAGTGAACCTTGAATTAATAGAATCAGCTAACAAATATTATTTTGCAACTGCATCTAAATTTTCAATTGCACACAGACAATTCTTTTAGCAGTGCACTTTTTTTAACGTAAACCCAAATACCATTTCCGCTGCATATATGGGTGGTAATTGGGACTTATGATGAATTACCGCTGATTAAATCTGTACTTGGCGTGTGGCTGTGTACATTCACAAATGAGCGCTTAATGTTTCTCCCTGTCTGGCTTGTTAATCAATCACTAATAGCCATTTACCATGAACAACATTTACATTGAAAGCTGTTAAATTTTGATGTTTGTTTTCATGTTGGTTTTTTTTGTTATTCATGTTTTTAAAAAACAACTCATCCGATACGATGGAGGGTAACGTTGCTGTAAGACAAATGGTTTGGCAGTGCTTTACGATGTCAAAAAGTGGCTCAGAGGTTTGTTTAAGAAATGTTGTAAAATATTTTGTTTTTTTTTCTATTTCACGTAATTGTTTATTTCTTAGCTTTCTGAAAAGCAGGATTAGATAAGCGCCCCCCCCCCCCCCCCCCCCCCCCCCCGCATCAGAGAACGGACATAAGATTGTCTCATATCGAGAACAAAGTTGTAGTGTACAGAAAATAAGTTGACGCCACGTAGGTTTGTGGCATTTGTTTATGTTGTTTGGTTTTACCATGTGCTTTTTCTTTTTGTTGGCAGGGAGAGTCTTGGTAAGTCCAGTAGCAGTTGCACTCTCTCTACAACTTCAACTCTGTGTACATATCCTTTCTTTTGACAACTGTACATATGTGAAAGTGAAGAGAGAAAATACCCAAGCAAAATCTATATTTTCTGCAGTCTGATATTGTTTTCTTTAATTGTAGCTTGAAAAATAAAAAGTCTTTGGGATCATACAGATGGCGTTCGGTGTCATTGACACAAAAGGGACAGAGAGAGAAGTTCATTTTTTAAATGTAACTTTTTATTAGATGGAGGCACACAGCAAAATGTTTGTCATGTTTGTCTTTTGCCACTAGATGGCGACAGTCAACAGGCACTTGTTAGTATGACAGTGAGTTAAATAAGTATTGAATAAATATAGAAGATACACAAGGTTCCCACATAGATTAGCAGATGAACTGATTGAACATATGGGCAGATGAGACACTCTTTATTCCATGTAGTCTTTCAGGTCGGCATCAGGTTCATCCTGTTATACAAATAAATACATGTGTAAAGAGTCAGTTCTTCATATTTCACAAAACAAGGTCATTATGTATTATTAATGCTAAACCATTGTTATACTCTATTTGAGTGACTCAAAGGAGCAATTAATTACATGGAAAACTTGTAAGACATGCAAGTTTAAAATGGTTATATACATTAAATATTTAAACATCGATGGTGCCCATTAAAATTGTACCATTGCTTTACTAACTGTTGAGACCTAAATGTCGTGACGAAGGTTGTATTTCTTCAACAGACTAAATAGGCTACAATATTGTCCAGGTGTCAGTTTGTCTAAGTATTGCCTCTGATATTGTGGCTTTATCAAGATATTTCTAATAATTTTATCTCGTCACTCACATTTCGATTTCGGAAGTTGGACATCTGAAAGCCGCCGATGGAGTCCATGGGAGCGACCTTCCTCCTGTAGACACAAGCAAAGGCACAAAGGCTAGTTCAGTCAAAGACACTTAAAATTCTGTCATACACAGTAACCAAAAATGTCATAATGCATTTCATTTTACATCAACACGCTCAAATATCCTATGTTCATTTGACCATTCCTATCAATGAATGTGACAAATAATGAACTTTATTACACCTTTATATTATACTTTAAATATTGAAATCCACAAATGCAGTTACAATTAAAAATTTTCGTAGTTACTAATTGTCAAAAGAGTAAAGCAAACATGATTTCTAATAGCAGTAAACAGAATTTAGAAATGTCTACACATTGTTGTTGAAAATAGTAGATACTGTGTGTATTAGATATATTTGGTTAAGTTACTCCAAAAACTCCTTGACTTTTCCTCACCTCTTTTCGTTGGCTTTACGGTTGTACTGATACTGGTTCTGGCCTTGACGCGGGAGAGAAAGGTGTTCTGTTGGGGTGAGGAGAGCATCTGACTGAGCGGGTTGACCATTCACATCCCTGCCCATCTCCCCTGCGTCACCCACAGAGAGGTCTCCCTGGTCTGAGCGGTCAGGCAGGTGAGGAAACAGCTCTTGGTCCAGCCAGCTGACTTCCTAAGAACAGGAGCAGTAATAAAATATAGGATAAATGAAACAGCCATTTGGGTTGTTTGTACAAAGCGTGCCAGATTTAGTGTGGTATGGCCTTACCCTTTTATTTCTGAATCCACTTGGCAAAACAGCTGCAGATATCATCTCCAGCAGCAGGTAAAAAGCCAACAAAGGTAGCACACATCTGGCGCAACGCATCTGAAAAGAGGAAGAGTCAGTTTTAAAGTCTAATCCAATAAAGTGGCATAGTAACACACAAGCACGTTAACTATAAAAGCAACCACATGCTTACCTTGATTCTCTTGTTTCTCTCTGTGAAGTTCTGTCCTGAAAGATGCTGGTTGCAGTTCTGCGTCTCTATGCTGTTGACCAGTTTGGACTGGAGGGTATTTGTAGTCATCCATGTAGGGTGGGTTTATATTATGGGACTGCCATCATAGGCTGTTTAGGCTAACTGTGTGCCAATTACATGTGCCGCCTTGCTGCCTGGTATTGTCATCATTAGTGACAAACCTCTAAAGCCATCATTCAGAGATTACGTGTGCTGACAACATGCCTTGACACACACACACACACACATACATATACACATACACACCATACGACCTCCTCGCCCAAGATGGGAGCATGATATGGTCATTGTTAAGGATGTTGCAGCTGCACAGGCTTGCTTTTAGGGCAGGTTTCAGCTGGTTTGCACTCATCTGCATTTAAACATTGTTGGTTTATATATAACAGTGTATATATAACATCCTCTCATAGTAATAAAGGCAGTTGGTCTGTAATTAAATCTGGATAATCAGGCTGAAATCAGTATCATGATATTAAATTATGTGCTCTATTATCGTTGTTGTATGACAAAACTTTTCACACACGTAAAACAAAACGTTAAAGGACAGGCTCAAAGTTTTCAAGGTCTGTCTTACAACAACAGTCAGGTGTCCATATGAACACTAGAAGAGGTTTTCCTCACTGTAATCATTACTCAAACATTACTCCTGTCCATACTGGCTATTAAAAGATCCTTCAAATGAACTTTCAATGTAAGGTATGGGGGCCAAAATATACACTGTGTCCAGTTGATCTGATGCTTATATGAGGCTTTAACAGTCATTAGTCATAGTTAGTCATAACAGCCAGATTTACAGTGTTTTTAGTATCAAATTCCCTCTTTGTGTTTCCCTGTTGAGCTGTGGTGGAAGTATAGTGACAAAAAAGAGACTTTGGCACTAGAAAGACTGTAATGTTGAAAGATATCTACTTGATTTGACTCATCTGGACAGCTGAAGCTTCACATAAACTTTTAAGTGCATTTTTGTACAAAAGAAGGACTGTGGATTTTGTACCCAATCATTTACATTGTAAGTTCATTATAAAGGGATCTTCTTATGGTCAGTTTTAACAGAAGAAATGGTTACAGCAAGAAAAACATGTTTCAATATTCATTTGGGCACCTGACTGTTGTTTTAAAACAGAACTGAAAACTGTTTAGGGATCAATAATAATCTATAAAAGTCCATTGAGAGTAGTTTATTATTGCCCAAACTTGTCCTTTATTTGGATTTGGAAATGTTTTGTTCTTAAATGGGCGTCCTGCTGTCTAAGTTAGTTCGTTAGTGTTTTTTAAAATTAATTAATTAATCTATAACATGTCTAAAATAATGAACTATGCCATGAAAAGGTATCAGAGCCCAAAGTCGCACATTTAAACTGTTTAACCATTTATCATAACAACCATAAAAACCATTAAACTTATTAAATTTTACACAAAACCAGATTATATTTGATTTTTTTTTTTACTCATCAATGAATGACAGTTGTTTATCTGCATTATTTCTACGTGTTTGGGTCTGAAAAGCACAGAGACAGACAGATCACAGATAGTATCAGGATCCCAGTGTGTGTGGTCATCAGGACTTGATCACTCTGTTTCGCCCGACTTCACCGGCGGATTGCCACCCAATCCAGACCACACACGACCACTCCTCCTCCTCATCCTCCAGCCGCCTGCCTGCCTGCTGCTCCTGTCTCCAGAAAACAAAACAGAAAGGCGACAGTGAAGCAAGGATGGATGGAGAGATTGTCCAAGGATGGGTGGGGGGGTCAGCTCGGAGCATATGTGCTTTTAGACACGTTTTCACTTTTCCTCTTTTCCCGCCCTGTCCTAATTATTTCTATTTTGGGGCACTAAGGCTCACCAAACATAGAGCTATTGCTGATAGATCAGGCGTGTATAAATAAACCAAGGCAAGTCTGGCAGCATGTCGGCAGGGGCAGAGGCCAGATAGGCTGCACTGATTACCTCCATTATCAGGGACAGGGCTCATTAGGGGCCTCTGTGTGGGTGTGTGACTGTGTGTCTGTTATTTTATTACAACACAACAAATTACAGAAGGATCCTTCATAGTGGAGACATATTGTTGTCCCACAGGTCTTTCAAGGGTCAATTCAGGGATCAGGATCAGGTTTAAGAGGCTGCCACATATGATTTATTGGCACAGGCTTTCTCAAATCACATTTTCAGGTGTTTCGTAAAAGTACATATTTGATTATATTCAGAAGTATGCTGTGATTGCTGTAGTTGAACAGCGAAATTTTACAGCTGTTCTTCACTTTCAGACATTAAAATTAGTTATGTGTCATAATATAAAATTAAGTATACTCAAATTACTATTTCAAATAAATTGTCATTGATGGTCCTCAAGAGCATTGTAATACAAAAGTGACAAAATCTGAGGCCTAACCCTATCATAGGCTACTTTTGGGGACAAATTTCAGACTTAAGATCGGTTAATTGGCGCCGACTTGTCCAATTAGGGACAAAAACTGTGTCCTAAATTGGGAAAAGGCTTATTTTTGGGTGTCAGTGAGTAAGGTTAGGGTTAGCGCAAGTTTCCAGGAAATTAATGTAAGCCTATGTAATGTCTCCAAAAATTACCATGGTCTGATGTACGTGTGTGTTTATGTGTGCGTGTGCGTGTGTGCGTGTGTGTGTGAGAGAGAGTGTGTTTGTGTGTTTGTGTGTGTGTGGTGACTGACTTCCCTCACACCCCGCCCAGGTCCAGTGCCCTATAAGTATCAGGCATTGCAGCATGTGCCAAATATAGACTCAGCTGAGACCCTTCCCCCCCAAGAAAAGTTAGCAGACTTAGAAAAGATTAACAGGACAAAATGTATAAACGACAAGACATTTACAAGAAATGTAATCTCAACTCACTCACAGACACCCTGACCGGTCCTTGTCAGTGGGGTTTAAAAAGATGACATTTTTACATAGTAGGAAGAGCACAGGTGTAACTAACAGAGTGTGTTTTATTTAACTGTTCTAGTAAAGCTTCACACAGAGGCAGCATAATGCAACATGACCACCATTATTGTCATTCATTATTACTTTTTTGTTATTGAGAGAAGTTTTTATGCCAACACCAAAGGACTCGTAGAAAGGTAAGATTTAACGTTTACTTTGAGCACATATGACTTTATAAAAGAGGAAGAAGGTAGGGTTGTAATTCGCAATCATCTCCCTTAACCAAAACATCCAATCCTGCAGTTAATCAGTCTTCAATCAGTCATTCAATCAGTTAATTATTGGCATACTCCATTCGGTGACTGATTTAGAGGTCAATCTGATATTTTACTTTGACGGAGTAGAAAGGAAATCATTAATCATGTCCCAATCTTGGATCCTGTTTTTTAAACCAGTAGCTTCATGTTCACTAGGTCTATTTACATCATAATACTACCTAACTTTATTTTATTTTAATACTTTATTCTTCAATTTCAGAGGAAAACATTGTAATTAAAAATTACTGGGTTTTTTTTTTACATTCAGGATTTGCCTATGGTTTACCACCATGACAGGTTACTGATGTTATAAATCTTTGCGTTGGTTGTTTAAAAAATCATGTTTGTCCATTTGTATTTGGGATATTGATATTTAGATCAATTCAGAATGACGGTGCCGGTTTTATGTCTAAAAGTGGTCCAAGTTGGGGAAAAAGTGTTTTAAAGGAATGGGTCTCTTTTTGGAATTGCTCTTTAATATCCTATCCTATTTGGTGATCACTCCCATATAGTCTGGGAATGTCCTACATTGGTTCCCTTCTGGTGGGGGGTAAAGGGGGAGATAGATACATTTTTGGGAATCGCTACCGCTCAACCCGAGACACTTTATACTAGATCTGGTTGCAGAGGAGGTATGTACTAGAAACCTTTCTACCACATATGCAAGGTCCAATATATTTTGTGTAATGTTATATCTACATGTAAATTCTGATGAGCTGCCAAGTGATAAATGTTTGTGTTTGTTTGTGCTTAATAAAAAATAAAGTACAAGTATATATATATATATATATATATATATATATATATATATATATATATATATATCCTATCATATTTACCTCTTTTCGATTCAGAGGGAATATTGTACTTTCTACTCCACTACATTCATTTGACAGATTTAGTTACTTTCAGATGAAGAATTGACACACACAATAGATAATATAACAAACTTTTAAAAATAACACATTGTTAAAGATGAAACCACTGGTTTCCAACCTTTTAGTCTTTTGACATCTTACAAAAAGCAGTGTGTAGTCGGCTCACATTTCAGATGTCTATGACAGCTCCACCAGATAGTGATTTTTAAGTCTCTACACTTCTCACATAGTTTCATTTCAATCAATTTTCATATGATCCAATATTTAAGCAAAAATCAAAGATGAGAGAAAGAGTAAAAAAACTAAGAACTAAATCACTTAATTAGGATATTAGGAACAATTTTTACAGGAAAAGGAAAATCACGCCTAGAGGAAAATTTGTATGGACCTCTTCTTTCTCTGATATTAATTGGAAAACAACATGGCTCCTTCCACATAAATGTGGTATTTCCAATAAAACAAAGAGGTTCAATATAAAATTATTCATAACATTTACCCAACTAACATATATCTGTCAAGATTCATTGATGTTGATGTTAAATGTGTATTCTGTAACACTGAAGAAGAAACAATTATACATATCTTTTTTTTAATGTAAATTTTCCCAAAAATTATATCACTTTACAATCCAACCTTCAAATTAAATTGGAAGGCAAGGATATGTTATTATACTATGATAATAAGGAACGGAAAATTCAACACTTAATTAACCTGATTATTCTAATAGCAACATTTCATATCCACAAAGCTAAATTCTCCAAAGGTCAACCTTTCTTTCCTGTATTTGAAATTGATTTCAAAACCTACCTTGAATTGTTATAAATGGTTGTTATAAAAATGGTTTATTTGTTTTTTCTGTTTGTTTGTTTTTTTATGTTAAACTTTGTATGTATTCTGTACATGTTAATTTATTTGACTTATAAATCTGTGTTTTAAAAAAATATATATTTTAATGTGAGATCCCCATAGACTGTATATAAGAAAGATCCCAGACTTTGGTACTGTAATGAAACTTTTTCAATAAAGTTCTGGGGGGAAAAAAGAAAAGAAAAACAATCACTTAACTAGGTTTGTTCATGTCAGATTTTTACTTGTAATTGAGTATTTTTTATGGTGCTGTATTTATACTTTTACTTAAGTAAAGGCTCTGAATACTTCTTCCAATTTCATTTAAACACACCACACCAATGTCCCACACTGTGCCAAGTACCACAGTCAAAGTTTTTCTCCAAGGCCAAAGTCCAATTTCCATTGAAACAGAAGGTAGCAAGTGAGCCTGGATGAAGCTAAAGCTCAAGAAAAACAAGGTAAAGCTAATCTTTTCTTCCTAAGTTTGTGTCCTTAACATACAGCTTAGTAATTGTGTATTTTGAACAACATTTTAAAAATAAATTAATATTAGTGTTGAATTCCTGTATATTAGATGCTAAGCTAGTCAAAGCTAACATAGCATATCATGCTAGCTGCCATTTATCTGCAACATTACTGCAGCAGCTTTTGCAACTTCTTTCTTTTTTTTTTTTTTACAATATCATGAGTCATGTTCATCACCTTTTAAAAGTGCTAATACATATTTTTGTATGTCAAGGCTTGCACGTTTGTTTCCATACAATAGTGATGTCCAAAATTAAGGGCAAGTGTGGGGACATTTCAACCAGGCAGAGACACACCTGAGTCCAGTGTGCTAATTAGCCGTGAAGTCATGTGTCACTGCCTGGTTTGGAAAACAAATCAGCATCCACAGCAGCCCTCAGTGGGTAAGACTAGACACCTCTGAGGTTATGGTTCAATCTCATTTTTCAATATCATAATGATGTATGAGGTAGGATGTAAAACCTAAAAGACTATCGGCTTATGCAATTATGTGCAGCTGGGTATATGTATCACAGACAGGTTCATAGAGGTTGATTGTCTTTAGTGCGGGAGAGTCAAAAGTGACCCTGAATAAAACCCAAAAAACAAACAATAGAACCAGTAGAGATAAGATAAGATGTGATGTATCTTTATTGATCCCATTTGGGAGAAATTCAAATTGACACAAGCAGTACAGTAGAAAAAAAAGTAGCAGTGTAAGAGTGAAAGTGTACTAAAAATAAACTCAACAATAAATAGGCAAAACATAGGATAGAATAAAATAAAAAAATCTATATAGGGCCTACAGTAAACTTGATGTTTGTGTAAATAAATCTGCAATATATAAATGTGCAATGTGGAGAAAATCTGAGACATATGCAATGTTCCTGGGATACACATAGTAATAATTAAAACATGTGCAGCATCAGTCTGTTTTAACTGTGAGTGACTGGTGGTCCCAGTCAGTGGAGTGGGAGGTACTGGGAGATGTGGTGTTGTGCAGTCTGATGGCTGATTTAACATGAAATCATCAGGAACCAATTCATTGACAAATTCATGACAAATTACAATGATATAATATAAATGATATGAGATATGATAATAAAGAATAGCCTACCTCACGGGTCTTACAGGGACTCTATATTATATTATATTATATTATAGCTATTATATTATATTCATGTGGTTGTCATTTCTGGGGGATTGGCGCCATCTGGTGGTCGTCGCTATTATAACAACCAAGACTGCCCCTCCCTGCTGGTAAGTACACTGATAATTCATGTTGCAATGTCCTTAATGCAAATCCTCGTGTGTAGCCTTTGTAAAAAGAGCGAATAGAAACTATAAATTATCATAATAAATCGCTGTAATGTCTGTATCAGTTGGTGTGGGCTGAACAGGTCACACAATATATCTGCAGCCTGTTGATTTGAATGCACGCCCTGTAGCGTTTTGTTTCCAGATTAAAACATGTGAAATAGTTGTTTTATTTACATGAGTAATCCTCATGTTTTGGTTTGGCTCATGCTCATGGAAACAGCGCCGAACTGCAACAAGGGGAGGAGAATAGAGAGGAGGAGGGACCACAGCAAAAGAGAAACAGGTTTATGAGGGAGGAAAGACGCCTTCAACTGGCTCTGGATTCGTGAAATCAACCTTTTTTTCTTCACTGTTTTCTTAAATATCACTTTTCTAACTGGAGTAGAGAAGAAATCAACTGTCAGAGAAACAGAGGTGAGATTTCTCTGCATTTCTCTGCTTGTTTTCTGTTGTTTAAATAATACCGAGGATGAGAGCCTCTCCTTTTTTTTTTAATCAAGCTCCAACCAGCCGCATGGACTGTTTATGTGCCGGAGAGATAGCGCAAGACAGATATGAAAAGTGAAAGGAACGATAAAAGCACTAATGACCTCTGGGTGATTTGGTTACGCTTCAAACCTGGAACCGGAAATTCAGTTTTATGTAATTTCAAATAATTTCTAATAAAAAAAGTGGCGCTTAATGACATGCAGACCTCCACCCTCCTCCTCCTCCTTCCTCCTTCCTCTTCTTCCTTCTATATGCTACACCTACTTTTATTTCATGCATCTTTTAGTTTCCACTTTCATGCCACAGGATTTTCTTTTTCTGTGATTAGACTGACAAAACTTGAACTGGTTCTGATGGTTGTAAAGTAGGTCAGGACCAACAAGGTCTTTTGTTTATTACAAGTCACAGCAGCATGATTGTTGGATTAAATGAGGCTGTTGGTCTTTTGTTTCTGTTCTGTGCAGCCCCCCTCCACTCACTCTTTTTCTTCCACTCCACCCTCACCCCCCGCCCCCCTTCTTTGCTTCTCATATCTCCAGTTTCCCATAGAGATCCCAGGGAGTGGACCAGGAAGTCTGACCTCCTTTTCACTGCCCAAGTTGTGGCCAACTCCTCACTAAACCATGTCTGCCCCTGGTAAGTCCCTTTATGCAGCAGTAAGAAACCAGGAAAACACTAACTGTGATGTGAGTTTTTGTGTGTATAACGGCCTTGCCTTCCACATTTGTGTCTCATGTTATGTCCTGATGTGCTGCTATTGTGAAATCTGAATGTTTCCAGTTCAGTCACAAACTTAGCGTCATGGTGCAGTGAATCAGATTCTCTTCGTGCCCTTTTGAGCAATTTCATCCTCCCTCCAAGTTGGTGAAAGACATTCCTTGGGTGTATGTAATTGCACGTAAACTGAGGGGCCTGATTTTACCCGTTGGTGGAGGTGAAAGGTGCCTTTGTGTGATTCGTCCGCCTGCATATGTTGTGTATGCATGTCTCGCTCTGCTAGTGAGGGTGGCCTGATGATTTCCTGTAAAGTAGAGAGGGGAATGTGCGAGGTGGAGCAACAACAAGCTTCGGCCAAACTTACATCCTCTTTTTGATTTCAGGCTTTTTGTTTTAAAGGTAGAGGCCTGACGGATTGTTTGCTTTCTGGCTTTAATCCACAGTTGTTTAGAGACTTCATTCCATCAATTGGAAACTTTTCCATGGGAGTGTTTTGCAATAACACAATCACATGACCTTTCAGACAGTTTTACTCATGTGATGCAAACCAGAAACCAGTTTGGTCAGTCGTTAGCCAAGTTTGATGCCCACACACAGCACCCAATTCCTCAACAGCACCACTGATAACATTGCGATTAATGACACTTACAGGCGAGGTCAGGAAATGCTGGTTATGTGATTCATGAAAAGTGAAGTCTATGAGCATGACATTAAAATACACATACAGCAACAATTATTATAATGATGAATATACTGTACAATAAAAATAAAACACCCACACATAGGAAGGAAGCCCATACTTATCTCACAGATATGTGCCGACTCAAGCATAACTCAGCCAATCACAAGTCAGAGAAAATAAGTTTTTAAAAAAAGTTTTCAGCTTGATCTTGAATGTTATTAGAATCAAAAGTGTTGCTGATTAATTTTCTGTCTTCTGATCTTCTGAATCTGGAGAATAGAAATGAAAACTGGTGTGTCGCCTCTTTCCTGAATCTGTTTGGAGACAACAAATATGAAAGCACTTTTTTATTGTTTTATAACTAAGCACAGGTGTTAAAACATCCATTAAAGATCCAAAGTACACACAATAAACGAGCGGTTGGTTGATGCCTCTGCAGGAACACTTTCACAGGGAAAACATGTGTTCTGATTTTAGACGGGGGGTTGACCTAGGGTAAAACATAATCAGTACCTCTAAGAAAGAAAAAAAAAGTTTTGTTAAAATGAACTTCATGGTAACTTTAGGCAGCAGGAACATCTAAATCAGTGTTTTCGGGCATGCAGGGGGTCGAGTGGTTAGAGCGCATGCCACGTACGAATTAAAAACAGACTTCCGGTCACCATGTAAGGTCTTTACCAGATAGTATTTGTGTCTCTTTTAATACACTGAGACAATAATTTGGCGTCCATGCTGAAGAAATCCAGCACCACTGCTTTAAACCACCAGCTGAAAACCTTACTGATTATTATAGTTGAATTCATTCATTCATATAAAGACTATTGTCAGGTCATTTGTTTTAAAGCTTTTTTTAACAAAGCCAGTTTCTCAAGATAATATTTAACCAGGAAGATGTGACGAAACAGGTTGAAACAGTCAGGTGAGTCCGCTGTTACGTACTCGCCTAATAAGAAGCTTATTGGCTCTGCTGGGAAAAGTAGGATGATCCACAGTAAACACTCACGAACAAACACAGCAGCTGCTATCAGCCACACACACACATGTCATGACTTCCTCCGTCGCTGGAGTGCGGTCTGACTAAAGGCTTGTTCCTGCATTATTTTATTGGAAGGTAAGACATTAGAGCCGAGACATTTGATTGCAGTTTTGTGTGTAATTCTTTTGATATCATGTTTTTATTTATGTTTTTCACTTAGTTTGTTTAAAAATCTAATTTTATTTATATTTATATTTTTAAATTATTTATGTTTCATGGTTTAAATGAACATCTATTGCCTCCAGTTTTAGTTTCATCTCATTTAATACTGTAAAGAAACACTGTGTGGAGCTTCAGCTTTATGAGAAACAGTGCATGCATTGTACGTGTGGAATCTTATCAGTTTATTCAAATTCGGTCAATATAATAATAAACCTGCTGAGGACAATGTTTGAAGTCATATCGTTGTCTTTTTGCCAGGTTACCAGCCACCCTATCCTATGGCCCCTTATCCAAGTCCTGGGGGGTATGGAGACCCCAGTCAAGCCCCTCCACCAGGCTTCAACATGGGCTATAATCAAAACGTGCCTCCTGTCATGTATCAGCCAGGGCCAGTGGGGCCTGGTCCGGTTCCAGGGCAGGAGTATGGTGCGCCTCCTGCCCAAGCTCCAGGGCAGGAGTATGGTGGGGCTGCACCAACGATGGCCCCAGCCATGGCTGCTGTCGGAGTCCCACCAGGGCTTGAATACCTCACACAGGTAGGCCAGAGGCAGACTAAGAGAGAGAGATACCGTATCTGAAAAACGTAACTAAAATTCCTGAGAGATTTCTGGGTGATTCATTACAAATGCAGTTCCACCTGTTTTGATGTTTATGTAAGAAAATCTTTATGTGAAAAGATTCATGTGCCGCTTGTTCATGCTTGCCAAGTTACACATGAGATCGCTTGAGCACCTGCAAGACTCAAAGAAAGAGCTGTGAGCAGGTGCGAAACAGGCGACGAAATAGATGTGTTCTTTACATCAAATAAAGTAACACACTGTGGATGCACTTTAAATCCAGTACACAGTACACAAGTTGTAAAAAGAAAAAAAGTACTAATTTGTTTTAATTTGTCATTTTTTTCCATTTAAAACATTGTAGCGTGACTTCAGTCCTCTCAGCCTTTTAAACATGTTCAGATCACGTACAATATTCTTTTTAAAAACAAGAACTCCCTTGTGTACATATGAAAAGAGCGACTTTCAACAAAAGAGTTTAAACAGACGGAGTTTAAACAAAGGCTTGGCTCTCTAGCAATGACAATTTCATGTAGATACCTGTAAACAGAGTGAAGTCTACTGGTAACAAAGCTTCACGCCCACAGACGTGACTGTGGTTGACCCTCCTTCACTGTAGCTGGTTTTGATGGGATCAGGGAAAATTCTTATGAAAATGTATTAATCAGGTTACTTTGCATTGCAAACACGTGAACTTCCCCCCTTATGATTGCAGTTTTTCACTTGTTTAAAGAAAAATAATCTCACACTTACAGCTTGAAGATAGATACATTTTGCAATTACGTTGTAGTACTTATTGTGTTTTAAAAGGATAACAAATGTATGCCTCTTTCTATTTGTGTTTTAGATTGACCAAATTCTGATCCACCAAAAAGTTGAACTTCTAGAAGGTAAAGTTTGTCATTTGTTTGCACAGTTGTTTTTCTTTTGACAAAAGTTTTTGTTACACTGCTGCGTTTTAAACCTCTCAGTAATAAATCATAATGATAGATTTCATGTCCTGCCCTTGAAATTCCACATGTATCTTTATGTGCCTAATCGCCCTTTGAACCTCTTTTCCTTTTCCCCTCTCTTTTCAACCCCACCCAGCATTCATCGGGTTCGAGACCAACAACCAGTACGAGATAAAGAACAGCCTTGGCCAGAAGATCTACAAGGCCAAAGAAAAGAACGACTGCTGCACCAGGAACTGCTGCGGCTCGCTGCGCAGCTTCGACATGAAGATCAAGGACAACATGGACAGAGAGGTCATCCGCCTCGTACGGCCTTTCCGCTGTGTCTCCTGCTGGTGTCCCTGCTGCCTGCAAGAGGTCTGTGTCCAAGTGTCAAGAAGCAGTTCTTAATTACCTCAAATCATATTGATTTAACACACCAAGACCAATACTATGCCAAAGTCAATAGTTATTTCAGTCTCATATCACCCTGAGTACCCGTGCTAGTTATGAATATATGCTCCGATATCTGTCTTATAATATTTGACTTAAGTGTGTCCAAATATTGTGCCGTTGATAATCCTGTTAATATTCAGCCGTATTGATCCTCTGAAGAGCTCCTAATAAAGAACTTTTACTGTTACTTTACAGGTGAAGCCACAGTAACAATAATCATGTTTAAGAGGTACTTGCTTTTACTGGAGTGAATTGGACACTGTTTTTAAAAAACAAATAGCTTCACAAGGACAAAGAAATGCATTGTGTCAAAAAGTTAAAAGAACTATGATTCAAATAAAATGCAGTTTGACGAATGAAATCAAATGAACAAATGCTGTAGAGCAAGAAATGTTCTGTTAATTCATCATCTTACGGAACAGAGTTGACAAACTCTTCTAAGAAACAAGGGAGTTGTTTTCTTAGTCACCGCTGATGTTATTGAGCAATGCAAATAATTTTGGTTTTATTTTGCCTGTTTTTGAGATGTCTGTAAGATATCTGTCGCTACCTCGATAAAATAGAGATGAGGTTGTTTGTGGTGCTCACAGTGAAATTAGAAAAACTCAAGAGGAACTCTCGTCTTTTCTGAAACAGTGTCCTGTTTACTGTGGATAATACAAATATACATAATACTTTCTACAAAAACATGAAGTCTCTATGAAAACTGCTGAGTAATGTTGTCGCTCAGATAGATATCTCTTAATCTAGTTTTCTCTAAGAAAACAAAACATATTTGCATATTTAGATGTTGTTTCAAGATCGATATCAGTAATAGTACCTTGCCTTGAAGTCTGTTTTTTGTACAGGTTTTCTCTCCAACAAAACCATTAAAACAGATTATTTCACTCATTAACCCTCTTTCATCCAAAGAGAAGAAACATATTGTCTCTTACAGCATAAAAATCTGCAGCCTCACAGCTCTCAGTGGCTCATATTCAGAGGCCTTTTGTTACTGGTGAGTTGCTGAGCAGCGTTTCAATGTCTTTGCGCGCCAGTCTGCTCAGGCAGGGGTTTGTTAGGACTATGAATAGTCCTTTGTCTATCCAAACTATCTCCTGGACTCCTCCAATCCCCTGCCATCCCTCCACCTCTGGGACCTTTCTTTCTCCGTCTCCATCTAATCACATTACTGGCAGTCCTGTTATGGTACATTCCCTTGGCTGCTACACCCTCATATACTGCAGTCCTCTGTTTTCTGGCCAGACAGGAGCCATGTGAGATGTATTACCTTTGTTATGTGGTGCTACAGCGGAGGAGTCAGAGGTTCACTTATCATTCCTGCTGTCTTGTATGGCACACTGTGTAACCTAATGATGTTTATTTATAGCTGTGTCATAGGAATCCAGATTTGAAACCCCTGTAGGACAACTTTCTATTTTTACACCATGTTAATATGTGTAGGTGTAGTATGTCTAATTATGTATGTGTGTCACCCACAGTTGGAGGTCCAGGCACCGCCAGGCACCACCGTTGGTTATGTCAAACAGGACTGGCACCCTTGCCTGCCAAAATTCTCCATCCAGGGAGCCAACAAAGAGACCCTGATGAAACTGGAGGGTCCCTGCTTCGCCTGCAACTGCTGCGGGGACGTGAACTTTGAGGTGAGCTCACAGGATTGTGTTTGCTAGAACTGAAAACAAAATAGGAAGATATTAGAAACTGCTAACTGGCTTAAAGTTACAGTTCAGTACTAGCGTGTAACTCTTGAGTCTGAAAAGTGAAACCAATGAGGAAGAGACTTAAACCTGCATTCTTCCTAATGGCCAGCGGGGGGGGGGGGGCGACTCCACTGGTCGGAAAAATAAGTCAGATTGTAAGTATATGATAAAATGACCCCAACTCCTCACTTCATTTATTACCTCAGTAAACGTTCAACAATGACAATTGTGGTTACGTACGTTTCATATCGTTAACCCAGATTAGAAAAGGACTATGTGTTTTCAGTTCATTAAAGTTAACTGGAACGTTGTGACTCCCTAAAAAAAGTCTTCATTGTTCAGATGTATTAAAAGACCCTCTAAGTAGTCGGCTGTTCAGTTTGTCCAGTATTTCTATTTTGTTTTAAGCCCGTTTTTCACTGGCCAAAATTAGCATTAGTATTAGCATTATCGCAGTTGTGTGTTAAGCACCTAGCAGCTAGTTAGGGTTAGCTTCACCCTCTCGTCCAAGTATGCTCACTTCTGGCTCCAAAAATCCAAGATGGCGTTGGTCAAATGTTTGTTAGGCCTCAAGGATTCACTCGATGGGTTTTGGTGAGAAACACTTTGCAAGGTACCTTTTTTTTTTTTTTTTTTTTTTTTTTTTTTTTTTTTTTTTTAAGGACTGTGCGTCCATGTTGGCCTAAAAGTTTAGATTGAAACTTCTTTAGATTTAATCAATTGACTCATCAGAAAAAGAACTATAGTCCCTCTCACTCACCTCTCTATTATGTTAACATTGTGACAGTGTAGTTACTTTTGCTCTGCAGCTGAAGTCTAAAGCTGACAAAACCATCGGTCGCATCAGCAAGCAGTGGAGTGGCCTTTTGAAGGAGGTCTTCACAGACACGGACAACTTCGGCATCCAGTTCCCCATGGACTTGGACGTGAAGATGAAAGCTGTGCTCATGGGAGCCTGCTTCCTCATTGTAAGTCCAGATTATTTTTTTTTAATAACACTGGTTTGGATTTTGAGGATCTTGCTGTAAAAAGTGGAGATATTGGTCAACATTTCCTTCTTTGTTATTCTTTGCAGGATTTCATGTTCTTCGAGAAGGTCGGGGAGGCAAACCAGCGCAGCACTGTGTTTTCATAACAGAGGAAAAGCAGGAGAAAACAACAGCAAGCACTTTCTCCAGTTATGCATTGTTTGTTCAAGTACTTTTCTTATTCTTTTTTTCATCAAATTCCAGCCAACATGGAGCCATGGATGCCCTATAGAGTTTATAGACTTTTGTTTTTGCTGACATATACTACTTACCAAAGAGACAGCCTTGCTCTCAGTGTCTTTTTCAAATTGAAGTAAAAATGGACATCATCTTAGAAGTTTGTATCTAGGTTTTGAATGTGCTTTATGCTACACTGGCATCGACATTTCATATTTATGTCGCATATTGATATGTTATCATTAGTCTACACTCTAACTTGCGCTTGCAATAATTTTGTGGGCATAGAAGCTGTATTTGTTGCCTTGTTTTTTTATAAAGGAACACCCGGCACTATACAGAATATCTGTAGTTAAAAAAAAAAGATGCTACCGTTATGCAGTGGAGTGGTGATTATTTTTAGTAAGAGGAATGGGAGGTTTAGTGTAATTTCATAGAAGTCAAGAACACAAGTGCAGATGCACACTGTGACAATATTAACCTCTCAGCTCAGCCATTTGTCCTAAATCTACCAGGCCACTGTGTAAACTCTCTAATGGTCCCACTGTGCTTTATCTGTTGCCGTGGAGACCCACGATGCATGCTGAACCTCGCCCTCCAGTTTCTCCAAATACCACTGTGTCAAACTAGTGAGAGTGTAATGAGATATCAGAGAGAGAATGTGGATAGAAAGCAAGTAAAAAGAAGAAGTTGCAGTGAGTGTTAATCTGACCTCAGTGTTGGAAAGCCCCTTCAGTGAGGGGCGTTAAAGGAAATACAGGAAATTTTCATAAATTCTTGTAACAGATTGATACCCGAATGTGAAGTTGTTGTGAATTTTGTTCTGTTTTCAGGTAATTGGACCACTGTGCTTTAGAATAAATTAAGTAAAAAGCTGGTAAATGTTTGCAAATGTTCCCTATTACTCTTGAACATGGCTCTTTAGCTCTGTATTCACGTCTGATCATAAGATCACATGGGTGTGTCTCCCGTGTGGCTTGTTACCACTAATCCTCATAGCTCAGGCCCACAGCTTTCTATTATACGCTGTTAAAATGTGTGTTGTTGCCTGTATGTACATGCCACCACCAGCCTGTATGCAAAATAGCCAAAGAATGAACACTTTGTGCAATTATACTTTTACTGAGTTAATCTGCAGCTTCTTTTTTTAATCGAACTATTTTATATGCAGTGTTTGTTTGCTGTATTTCTATCAAAAAAAAATTGTACCATTTTTCTGTGACTCTCATAACTTGTGACTATAAATTACTTTTTTTTTACAGACACAAAAATCACCCTGTAGTTCAGAAATAAAATATTAAGCTATTATTAAAGTGGTGTCCTTGTGTGTTGCTCTGCTTCAGTCGGTGTCCAGGATATTTCGGGTAATTGCCCTCGGAAACCAGTCTAACAGTGGAACATCTGGTCGCACTGGAAAAAATGATCATTGCATTGTCAAAGTCCAGCTCCACTAAAACTGCTCCACTTCAATGGCTAGATAACTTTACCCTATACAAAATGCGCTTCATTTACGCCATATCAGCTCTCTTATCTGTCTGCATCGAGGTTAAAAGAAAGATTATATCCATGTCCTAGTTCAGGTGCAACAAAGGGAGACAAAGTTCTCTTCCCAGATCAGATACTAAACCACTTACTGCTCCACCTACTGGGAGCATGTGAGAAATACAAGCAAAGTATTTATGGGAGCATGTCCGCACATGTCCGTCCATTCCTTAGAGTTTCTGGAAAATAACTGAATTAGATTATCTTCCCATAATATTTAATCCTCTTGTGCTTATTATACAGGAATCAACAATTCAGTGACTCAACAACTGCTTGTAATTCACGTGAACTTGTACCTGATATTGCTGTATATACAGTATATGTACACAGGGCTTGTCTGTCTTTAGTTTCAACCACAAGATACATTTCATGTGAAGTAAACATGCCAATAAGCCAACAGAATACATCGACATATCAGCATCGACAGCTTTGACGTTTAAGGTATTTAAGTCTTTCAATCAAGTTACTATAAAACACTGAGAGATTTACCTTTCTGAAGCGCGGTTAAGTTTGTTTTTAATTAACTTTCGGGGTCTTTTATTCAGTCATGAACAAGCTCATTGTTGTGAGCAGTGTGAAATCTAAACGAGGTTGATAATGATTTCACCTATTCAACTTTTTCTCCCCTGATACTTCCTCTGATACCTCAACTCAGGCCAAGACTGAGCATTTTAAATCTCAGTTGTCTTCAGTTGGATGGTGTCTATTTAAGATAACAGGAGGCCAGGGATTACTGTGGAAACACTGAATTTTGTAATAATAATAATAATAATAATACTGATGAATAAACTCAATTTAATGTGGATGAGTCACCTCATGGTTGATGCCAAGATTATTAAGGTTGGTATGAGTGCATCCCTAGTATGAAGTTTTTAATCTCCTGCATAAAAGCATTTAAAATTGCCACAACGTATGACCAGATAATCAATTTATTCAATATAATAATCATTACTTATATGTACAAAGTCATTAAGATACAAAAAAGTATTTGCAAAAAAACCCACATATGTGTAATGAGTAATGTATCATAAAAAATACAAAAACAGGAGTCACAAACAGTCTTTTATCCGAATTCCTTCGTTTTCGAAATATGTGACTTTTTTCATCTTCATTTTCCTGTTTTAATATTCCACACGAAGGACGCAGTGGGGAGATTTCAGTGTGTTTCAGAGTGTGTCAATGTGAAGCAAGTCTCAAGCAGTCCTTTTCACACTCGTCTCTCATTGACGATCTGAGGTCGATCCCTCTCAGATCCGGTTCTGTCGTCCCGAGACCATCGGAACAGGTAGCGGCTGGCCGACTGCAGGTTCCACTGGTACCTGGAGAGGACTCTCAAGCAGTCATCTCTGGAGCAGAGGCTTAGCGAGTACAGCTGCTCCAACTAAAAAACAAGAAGAGGGACAGAGCTCAGAAGCAGCCATGGAAGACAATGCAAACAAAACTTGAGGTCAGAAAACTGCTGCTTATTTTCTTTCTGAGGGTTGAAATTTCGATTAAGTTGAACCTCCGGCCACAAAACAAAGCAGGTTGTTTTCCAGTAGCACTCAAATGAAAAACACCTGCTGTTACATCATACAGTAGAGTGGAGTATGCCCTGGACTACAACATGCTTCAATGTTTATTGCAGAATCATATACTGCAGTTTTATTTTACAATAATAAAATTCACAGTTGTATTACCTTGAAAGGAGAATTATAACATTTTATGGTAGCTGATAACTCAGCATTATATAAAAATATCTTGACACATTGTACAGTTCTTATTTTTGTCTGGGTGTTGCAGAAAACTGCCTTTACAGCACAGGCGGATATATCTGTCAGGGGGCCCTGTGGCTAACACAATAATGTATGTGCTTAGTGGCTTTCAGGTTCCTATTATATAGTTTCATTATACACCCAAACATCTGCTAAACTAGATTCATTTTGACTGGCCCCAGGTTTCCAGTATGTCATTTATTTAGTGGAAATTTCATTTGACACACCTTTTTTTATGTATTATGTGAAAACTAATAAACACAAATAATAATGCAGGACCCATCATAGATGATAATTTACTGTGCAAATGGTGAAACACAAACAAACCTGCAAGTAATCAATCTTTCTCCAACTGCACTAACTTTAATTTACTTTAAAATCCTATTCCTTGCCCTGCATTTCTTTTATACCGTGTCATATTCTTGTTTTATCTCAAATAAAATAATGAAGTCTCTTTGAATTGCCTCCTTGTTGACAGCTACTATACATATCTTACCTCTGCTTTATTGCATCTTTTAAGTGACATTTTGTCCAGTTTTACAAATCTAAATTGACCTCATGCAACAACAGATACAGGTATTGATGGTGTTTTTTGCCCTTTTTTGAGTTTTATGGTCTGACCTTGAGTTGTTGCTCGGCTCGCAGAGGGTTCCAGTCATTACGTTGAAGCGCAGTTTGAACCTCTTCAATAGTCACTCCATGTACCGCCTCCATTACCTGAGCAGAGCAGAGCAGAGCATCAAAGCTTGTGTTTCAATCCACTGGACAGTGTTTTGTGCAGAAAGAAAAGCATGTGAAGCAGTCAAGAATGTGCATCATACCTGTGAGATGAGATTGCCTCTCATGTGCTGCAGATGAGGCGACTTTTCCCGTTCACGATCTCTGATTCGTTCCCTCTCTTTGCTGTCTGTGTAGTCGTCCAGCTGTGGGGTCGACCGCGCCACGTGGGCCATTTTAGTTAGGTTAGAGCCTCCCACACCCTGTGGAGGCTGGTGTGGAGGTTGAGGTTGAAACTGAGGAGGGGAGAGGACCACCTGAGGAGGCCAGGAGGAGCCTGCGACTGGGACTGGGACTGGGATTGGGACTGGGACTGAGACCAGGCAGTTCGTGGGCTTCCTCTGAGGTTTCAATCGTTTCAAGTTGGGGGGAGGCGGTCTGGGAGGGGGGTTGATGCTAGCCTCACTGAAGCGACGTGGATCCTGCTGCATCACCACACTGCGAGCTACCATCCCTGGCGGCATGAGTCTGCCCTGCTGATCCACTCTGACCGCCCCAACTGTATTAGACTGGGACCGCTGTCCACTCAAGACCGACTCCAGACTTCGAGACATACCTGAAGACAAAGGGGGACGCAAAAAGTACGATTAAATGTTAGAAAAAGATTAGCGAACACATCTTTATAGACTTGACTGCACAGTTTAGTAGTCTTGCACAGATAGTGGCAAGTGAATAGTCTTATTATAGAGTGTGCACTGCTGGGATACACTAATAAAGCCACTAGGGGGCAGACTTTGAGTAAATCAGTGATACAATGAGTGGATGAATTAATACAGGAGTTAACTTGGATGGATAATGTGCCTCACATTTTAAAACAGTGCAACAAACTAGCAGATTTTAAACAGAATTCAAATGAACAGACATTAAAACAGAACAGGTGAAAAAAAATAAAACATAAAAAGGACAAATAGCCTTTTAAAGCTGTGACAAACACTGCAAATAAACAGTGATTTTAAGATTGCATGATAAATCTAGGAGGAATGAGGCTAATTTAAGATATTTAAACTAAACTCTATACTTTTTACAATCATTGAAAGTCATATATCCTGTTGTATTATCCTGCAGCTCTCACTACGTTCTACAACTGCTTTTATATTTAGCTCCTACCCGCCATTTTCTGCAGATTGGAGACTTCCTTCTCCCTGGTGGGGCCAGTCCTCCAGCTGCTATTGCTGCACAGGTCAACACAGTAAACAACACATTAGGTCAAAGTTCAACACTACACTGCAATTGGCTTTCTGCAATAAAACTCAGTGACTCAGGAACCTGAGCCAAGTTAAGGTTTGTAGCTGCATGGATAAGAAATAACATGTTTTACACATTTTTAGGTAATTGAAGTCATTGTCTGCTCAAATGAAAACAATCTGTTGTGAGACGCAGCCTAACTGCTGTATAATTACCAGTTTATCTCAGATGGTAAACTGTAATTCTTGAGTCATTTTACTGACATGCAGGTTTTAGCTCAGAAGTTATGTTAGGTTTATTTTTATCTCTTTACATATCTGGTCACACAGTAAACAACTTTGTTTCAGGATATATTTAGTTCAGCTAGAGTTTAGAGCTACAAAAGATGAGTCAGAATGTATTTTGACAATTCATTTATCATTTCAGTCTTTTTTTAAGCAAATATGCCAAATATTTTCTGTTTTCAGCTTCTCAAATTCCAGAACACAAAACATTTTGAATATGTCACCTTAGATTGTGGGAAATTATAATACGCATTCTTCACAATTATATCTGACATTTTATAAGCCAAATGATTAATCGGTAATGAAAATAATCATTAGTTGCAATGCTGTCTGACAATAGACAATTTTTGTGCTCATAAAACAACAATATGAGGCTTTGTTTTACTTCAAAAGCAAAGAGCAAAAGCTTCTTTTCAGATTTATCATTTTGTGAAATATTAAAGCAAATATACCAATGTCTGCATCTGCCTAAGCTGCCTTTACTCTGAACAACTTTCTATCATTAACCTACACTAACAGTATAAAAAAACTACTGCACAAAACATGAATGAGAAGTATCACTGACTCTTCCAGGTTCTCAGGTGTTCCCCAACTGCGATCAGGGTGGATGTCTCCATGCCCGGTGTGATGCAGACTGCCTTTCACGGGCGTGGAGATGTGAGCAGAGCTGGAAGCGGAGTTTGGCCCAGAGTTACTGGAAGTGGCGACAGCAGCAGCAGCAACAGCAGCAGCGGGGATTGCAGGTGCTGTGAGGCTCGCAGGAAACAAGCCGACTGACAGTGTCCGCTGGTTCTGGCCCCTCCACTCACACAGCTCCAGGCTATACATAGAGATGCAGAACACTTCAGTCACTTGGAAACTGAGACGAAGTAACATTTGCTGAACATCGACAACTGTGCTAAACATAACAATAAAACAGACAGATGAGTCATAAAGTCAGAGTATTGACTCTGATGTCTGTTTTATAGTAATAACTACCTTTTAAATAAATAACAATAACTACCAGTAAGATACTGATCATACCAGACAAAGTAAGGCTAGATGAGCAAAACCCAAGTGTGTCAGAAGTAGATAAGGGAACCCGTTTTTTGCTTGTAAACTCGGCTTTTGTTAGAATAGTTTTTTTTAAATCAAAAGTTACATAAAGTCCATAAACCAATTGATGATGCCACATTGTTGTCCATTTATTTTACAGCACCTCAGTCTCAGTCTTTAAACTTTGATTATTTTGTTACAAGGTCAAGAAAGAACTACAATGTTAAAAAATAATAATAATACTAATATTGCAATTTTCTCACACTATCACACTAGGACATTGTATGTATTTTACTTTATTTTGTTTCTAATCATATGGTTAACCCTCAATAATAATGCCAAAATACTTGAGTCTAAATTAATTATGCCTAACTCTATGTTAAGTATTTTAAATTGTGTTAAACTTTAGAACTTTCATTCTTCTTATAACTTTTTATGGCCTTTAAATAATTCACAGTATGTATTTTATACTGATTTTTATGGATTTAGGTGATGAAATGTTTTCTGTTGCTTGATGCAAATTTTTGGATTTGCATAACTAAATTACAAACAGATCATGGGCAATAAAAAAAACTGCAAATGATTGACAAAATAATCATAACTTTGATCACATATTTGTGGTGTGAAAAAACACTGAGAGGACAGTGTCACAGCTGCTTGACTTGTCAAAAAAACAAAAGGAAAATATGATCAAGGACTGCATGAGACCAAGCCTGGAATGCACTTTTGAGAATGCGCTGGTCTAAATCCCTGTTTCATCTCAACAAAGGCCTATTGTGTGAGTCAAAGTTTTTCCTTTATGCGTTTTCTTCCACCCGTCTTTCTCTCACCCACCCGTGGTCGATGACAGTCACAAGGTCGTTGGCCACCAGTGCAAGTTTTCTGGGTTCAGCAAAGTCTCTTGTTGCTTGCACCTCCCTTGGTTTAGCCTGTGGAGGCAGACAGAGAAGTGAACACAAGGAAATGCACTTAGAAAACATGCATTTTTGCAGATTTTTGCTCATTTTGCTAATGACAAATGTTATGTATGTTTCAGACCTCTGCCACCATTGCGGTGAGCTGGGCAAAGCTGGGTCTGTCACTGGGGTTGCAGGCCCAGCACTTCCTCATGACAGTGTACAGCTCTTGCGGGCAATCTGGCGGCTTTTCTAAGCGCTCACCCTCCCTTTCCACGCGCCACAGAATCTGGATGGGAGAGAGTAAATGTCAGAGACACTGAAATGTTGAGTCACGGATCGTATCATTAGAGTAAACTGCAATAGGGTGTGGACGCACATTCCAAACATGAACATGAATTTGGCATGGATACAATCACCAACAACACAGCGTGAATGATCACATATAGCTGATAAGCGTATACCTGTCTGCCTGACAGACCGAACCAGGGCTCCTCGCAGTAGGTGAACATCTCCCACAGGGTGACACCAAACATCCACACGTCTGAGGAATGGGAGAAAGAGCCGACACGTAGACTCTCTGGAGCACACCTGGTAGATGGACCAGAAGGAAAAAGAGACTTTAAGGGATTATTTGGTTTCTTCCTCTACCTCTTGAATTTCATCCTTGTCCTAACTGGCCTCACCATGCAAACGGGATCCTCCTGTGTGCCGACATGACATAGTGATCGACCTCTTGGCTCAGGCCCCTCATGAGGCCAAAGTCCCCGATCTTGACCATCTCTCTAGAAGCCAGTAGTACATTTCTTGCAGCCAGGTCCCTGTGGATGAATCGCCTGGTTTCCAGGTACTCCATACCTGCTATGATCTGAGTGGCAAAGAGCCAGAGGCGCACTAGAGGGTACTCATATTGACGTGAGCGCAGGGTGTCATATAGTGAGCCCAAGGGGGCCAGCTCTGTTACCTAGAAGAAGGAAAAAGATGTGTATTTAGGCTACTGAGAAGATTAAATCAACAAATATATAATCCTTAATTAATCCATGTTCAAACATCAAAGGACAATAAAACACCTTACCATCTTGAGGGGCTGTGTGAGCACAACACCATAAAGGCGTATGATGTTTGGGTGGTCTAAAGACTGCATGGTGGTCACTTCTTGGAGAAAGTCTGTCAGTGTGTCTGTCTGTCTGGACATGCTGCTCCTTAGTGATTTGATTGCTACAGGAAGCTGAGAGAAAATATAAACAGTTTCAATCCCAAATCAACCCCTAAAAGCTCTGTCTGCCATTTGAATGTTCACATGTAGGGTTTGCCATGTTAAAGTTAATCTCAAACCAGTGTAGTGTAACTGGACAATAAAACCATTCTAAAAACAGAAAGGGAGGTGGAGGGGTATTCAGGGGGCTGCAATCTGCAAACTCACCACTAGATGTCACTAAATCCAACAAACTGCACCTTTAAGATCCATTGTGCTACCATTATTGGTCACATACAGCTACAGCTACACTTTTTTTTTTTTTTAACACAAACTGATCATTGTGGGTTTTAAATGAGGAGATGAAGTTGAGTGAAATAAATGCTGCCATCACTTAAAAGTAGCTTCTGATCAGATATTGTAAACTGTCTCTTACCACTCTTCCGGTGGGCGTGTGCCACTCTCCTCTCCTCACCACCCCAAAGGAACCAGAGCCAAGTTTCTCTCCCAGAGCCAGTTCATTATCCTGAATCAGACTAGGGAGAGCCCGGCTGTTGCCATCCTTGCTCTGAGGCGGATTGCTTCCACTCCACTGCTCACCCCCATCTGGACCTCTTCCACTTAACACCTGCATGCATACATAAATTAATAAAAAACTTCCTGCAAGTCTGATTACATGTGGTTGACACATATAGGATATGACGTCTACAACAAAGTTGATGTAACGAGATGTTTCAGACCTTGGGAATCCATGACCGTGAGCGTGAAGTTGTCTTGTAGCGTTTCAGAGCGTCCCATAATCTTCTTTGTGCTGGAAGATGAAAATGGATGTTAATATACACAACATGACATATCTGTTTGAATTTAACATCCCTGTTTTAAAACGTCACATTATTTTTATACACATATTTACTGCACACAATTTCTACTGTGGCAATTTCACCAAATTGTATTAAAAAGACCTGGATGATGTAAACAACTAACAAAATGAATATAATCTAATTCGAGCCTATGGGTGTATTGTTTGTGTAGGTTAATTACTGAAAAATTACAGATAAACACACCACTGAGAGTAAACAGAGAAGCACTCTTTTCACCAGACGCTATTTAAACAAAACATCCATTATTGAGCCACGTGGGACATCCTTCCAGTCTGCAGGAGAAGGATGTTTTGATGTTTACTCAGCGTCTTTAAAAAGAGATGATCAGGCTCACCGGGTTTACTGATTCCTATCTGCTCCAGGTCGGTGTCCTTGACGTAAGAGAAGTGCTCAATGCGGGTGATGTTGAGGCCATCTCTGATGCGCAGGTAGAACTTCTCCAACTGGACCTCGGCCAGGAGTTGGTACAGCCACTGAGTGTCCTGGTCCATCACCATGACCCGATAACGGACCTGCCTTTCAGGGAAAAAAGGTCAAAGGTTATATGACAAATTTTTTCTATGTGTCTGAAAATGCAAAAATCTGTAAATAAGATCTCTAATCTTTTTT
Organism: Scomber japonicus; assembly: GCF_027409825.1. Lineage (NCBI taxonomy): Eukaryota > Metazoa > Chordata > Actinopteri > Scombriformes > Scombridae > Scomber > Scomber japonicus. Next base: position 14,191,800 of record NC_070599.1, on the reverse strand, counting down.
AAATGTAATAAACTGTCTGATAAAAGCAGAAATTCTGCTCTCAACCATGTTTTCCAGTCTTGGGATGCAAAATCAAGGCACAATTACCAAACAGTGCTCTATCTGAATCTCATTAAGGAGCCTGTGTAACGGTTACTTTGCTCCCACTTGGGCCTTGTTAGGTTACCATGGAGACCCAACAAAGAGCCCTTGGTGTTGATGCCAGAGGGAGACTGTTAAGCTTTTAGCTGGGGGCCAACTTTTAACAAGTTGTTTGTTGGCTTCCAGTAAGGAGGAATCTTAAACCGGCAGCTAATTATACCGTCTGATGATGATGTTTATTCTATCAAAGTATCACCAGTGACAAATTGATACAGCTTTAAAAAAATCAGACTAGGAAAATAGAGAAAGAGGCAGATCATAGAGAGAGGAACAGGTGGATAAGGGGACAGGAAGCAAAGCCAGACATGAAAGATTTTCTTTTCCTCGTGAGCAGAAACAAGTAAGTCCAGTATCAGGGCTGCGGAGGGTGCTGACACTCAATTTGAACCTCAGGGATGACGATACTGCGGGATATCCTGGAGCAATGTGGAAATCCAAGAGTTTTTTACATTGCAACATGCAGCTTGTCATTTTCTTAGGGGCACCGGTTCAACCAGCTTTTGTTCTCACACAGTGCTTACGTACCTACTGAAAGTGTTGGAATTATTGTCAATCAGCAGAATAACTTTGCATAATTTGATATAGCTGATTGTGCCGTCATTTACACTTTCAAGTGAATCTGCATTTCTGTGATAAGTTTATTGCTAACACTCGATTACACTGTCCAGACTCATAAGAGTAACAACAAGCACGATTTAATTAAATTGCTTTGCTACATATTTAAATATATAAAACATTAAAATGCATCAAATTATTCTTCTGATTGATATAATTTCTGGCTTCAAGCTTTGTGCAGCCATAAATCACCTTCTTATCACCAAACTGAGTCCAGCAGCTGTGAGTCAGAGGCAACATTCCTGTGTCAGCTACTCTGGGAAAAAATTAACATCCACACTCAACACCCAGCGCACCTACATTGTCCTCAGCAATAAGCCCGCTCAATCTTACAATCTTTTTAAATAGAAGGAGCGCAGGAGGGTACTTGCCTAGGCTTGCATTCATTTCTAGGGACAACTCCCAATTAATTTGCACCTTACTTGGGGGAGCAAGAGGCATCAGCTCTTTGCAAATTCAGGGATTGTAAACACAATGAGCTCTGTGATCATTCGGTTTATGTACAGAAGGATGAATCGTTAACCTGCCCAGCTACTGAGAAAATCCTCTCAGTCTAATGTCATGTGTGACCAAGTGTGCAACTATTCACTTAACAGTATAGTGACTGACTTTCATCATACAGGCCATTATCTGTACCTTCAAATGACCAACAGCACTGTTTACCCAACTCAGCAGCATTTCTGTTTGAGAGCCTTTGTTTGCACTCGTGAGCCCTGCTTCCTTTGACTAAGCACAAGAACAAATCAAGATCAACTCAACCGTGGGATATTCATCACAGAGCAGTTCTTCTCACGTGTAAGATAAAGATACAATCACATACTGAAACTTATAATCCTCCTTGCCTGATGACCCCTTAGACAGAAGCAATGTCCATTAATGAACAATCACAGGATGCTTATGTCTATAAGGTCATTCTAACTTTTTAAAATAATTTGCAAGGTTTTAAGAGGTAAAATGATGCACAAATAAAAAAGAAATTGCAAAGATTAAAAAAGCCTGGAAGTGTAGCAGGTTGGGAGTGTTTGACCATAACAAGGGCACTGATTGGCTGATCCTATGACCCAACTGAGTGATAAAGTCTACAGTAATACACACAAGTCCTCCATCACACTAGGATTTTTTTAAATTATTGATTAATGTGTTTTTGTGTGTATTTTTTCCGTTGGGTCTATAAAATGTCTAAAAGTACAACCAAATAAACCAGAAAACATGCACATTAATATTCACTAATAATAATATTAACATTAATTTAATGATAATGATTCATAATATTCACTTCTCAAATTTAGAGAGCTGGAATCTTGTTTATGGTGTCATGACCGCTTTGGTTGATCTTGCGACCCTTGGTGGGGTCCCGACCTCCATGTTGGAAACCACTGTAGGCTATACACATACATAAGACCCTTATGTAACCAAGATGCTGTGTAGTTTTTGAGGTGTGGACACTGTAGACATGACTCCAGAGACATAATCTGGTGGTAACTATGGAAACTAAGGATATTTACCACTAAACTGTTAGAAGTTATATGATCTCTTTAGTTGCGTCAAAAACAGGTTTCAGGTGCGTTTTGGTAAAGTTCAAGATATGACTTACAATATAAACATATGCAATGTACTGTTAAGAACTTTCTGAGATCTTATAAACATCTCAATATATCTTTTTGGAGAGTGAAGTTTCCCTCACAGTGACTGAAACGTCCCATTAAACCCGGTCTCACCTACCGTTAATCAGAAAGCGTCTCCGGTTGCTGACAGCTCTTTCTCAACCACACACACCCTGTCTCAAATGATCCATGTTGGAACTGAAACCTCCAGCGACGTCGACGGAGAGCTTTCCCCACAAATCACAACTCTGCTCTGATTCCTTAATTCCTTCTAAATAGAAACAACGCAGGTTATATCTCGGTTTTTTAGTTCATATATTAACTTCTCGTCGAGCCCTCAACAAGTGTATTTTAGTGATATACCTGTCTGTTTTCGGCTAGTTTCTCCTCCCATTTTCAGTTCCTCCACTAACCACACCCCTTCCTGGCTTTTCACACCTGAGCTTACACAGTGGGGACCGGGGACCATTAAAGGGTCACTGAGAAGGTCCTGGCTGTCCCCAGCAAAAATGGCAATCATTTATTCTCACTATAATTTCTTCCATAAGTAACAAAATGACACTCTATTAGGATATTGGTCCTGGATTTCATACGCTTGTAATATGCTCTGTCACTTTAGGGGTTCTTGATGGGACACTGCTTTAGGTAGTAGCCTATGTGTACCTGTACACTGCACAGGTATGGCTAAGCTAAGGATATAGCCTAAATTTACTGGCACAAGACAGTAATGTTGGACTAAAGTCAGCAGTAATTAAACAGCAATGTGGTGTAACTGGGTGTGTGGGTCTATAACAGTTCACTCCTGACTAGACTGTTTAAGTTTTGTCTTTAGTTTAATATTTAGTCTACCTCATTATGGTTGGGTAGACATCAGAGACACCTCACTTAGTATAATGTACAACAGTTTAAAACACCAACTGCAACACCAGACAAATATCCATATTCAGTGCTTTGTAAACCCATATAGACTGGGCAGTAGAAACTTTAATAAGCTGTTAATCCAAATCAATAAATTTGAATCCGCACCTTTCTAAGTCATTATAATGTTCAGGAAGGACGCAGCCATTACACCATGACTCATGTGTTATTTAGTAAAATTTTTATATAGGTCATATTTGAGAAAAGGTCTTTATTTCTATTATGTTTGGCCTAAGACGAAACTTTCCATGAGCTATGAGTCAAATAAAAGAAACTTAAATGGTTTTCTTAGTCTGTGTCTCTGCTCTTCATACCTGCTACTACTGCAGAGCAGGTTTAACAGGATTTTTGTTGCCTTTCTCTCATGTGGCTGCTAATATGAATGCAAACCCAGCACCACAGTGGGGACTGCACTTTGCACTTCCTGGTACAGTATCTCTCTCCCAGTTGCTCCTCCCTGCCTCCCTGAATTACTCAACACACACACACAATAGATTACAGAGGAGTCAAAGGACCCTGCAAACAGGAGTGGCCGTGCATATATGATTTCACTACTTTCATGCACCTCTGACAAAGTTCTAAGAGATTAACAGGGACATATCAGCTCCTAATGAGGCCAATTTTTGTCCTATTTTTTTGACTATGCCCCACCCAAAAACAAAACAACAGTGACGAACACAGGTGATGACTAAATTAGAACTGACTAATAAGTTGAATAAATCATCCTCCACCCACTTGACAGGCATCTAGACAACAACCTGTCATTTCCTGGGTTTGACGTGTAGTTGAGTCTCCAGGGCTAATGAGGATGTTTACACACTCCCTCTGCTGCCTTAAATCTCATAACAGCTCTACCTTGTCACTCTGAGGCTGAACTTTCTAAGTGTCGTCTTACAGTGTGGGAGGCTTTCAGCTGTGTGAGACACAGGCCCGGCTTGAGGTGAGGGGACGAGGCATATGTGGCATTCACTCAACAGTTTACATCATTTGCCTGAAAAAGGTCACACGCCCACAGACTCAAAAGATAAGATTATAATCAGCTTTAATTGTCTATTAAATAAAAGAAAAGGCTTGATAAACACCAACATATCCCTGATCATGTTGCAACATATTGGTATTTATTTAAACATTTCCTGAAGGTGGATGACTGAGGTGCACAGTTTCTGTGAGGAGCACAGTTTCTGTGAGCTTCATCACGTACACAATTAGGATAAAAAGTGTGATATAAAAAGACAAAGGATGTAGATGTCCACCTCTTTTTACTTATTTTTCATTTTACTTTATTTTTTATTTAGTATTATTATTAAAAACCTTTTACTCCTTCAACTCATTGTTGTTGGCTTAAAATCTCTGTATTGCATATAATTATTGTATGGCATGTAAGTGTATCACTTTGAATGCTATATGTTGCGTGGCCTGCCGTGCAGACAGTTGCATTTTCCAAGTTTTAATTGTTAAAAGCACAGTAACAACAGTATTTAATCAAACACGTGTGATATAAAAGGTTCACATCGCTTTCATTTTTAATTATGGGAAAAGCGCAGGTGTAACCAACAAAGTTAACAATGACTTTGCTATGACTCAGTTCCGATGAACTATTACATGCCCGATTTTCTTGCTATGTCATGTTAAAATGCCTTTTATGAAAAAGGTCTGCTGTGTAATGTGAAAGAGTTAGTCACACTGGATTACATTAATAATAGGTTTTCTTCTATTAGGATTTTTGCTCTCTCGTGCTGTTCAGAAGGTCTTTATGTTCATTATGATCACAGCTAAGAGACTCCTTTTGAAAGACCAGACAGTGAAGGAGTTCTCAATTTTGAGAAATTAAATGATTTCTTTCATGCAGCTGGAGAGAATATGTTAAATATGTTAAATACTTATAGTGAATAATTTACCACAATCTGGCAATCTGGGGACCTTTTTGTAGGACAAAAAGAAAGGACTTACATCCCCCCAGAGTTACATTAACATCATTTTGTTGTTGTTGTACAATATCATCGAATGAATGAATTGTCTCCTGTCTCATAATGATTTAAAAGATCTGTTTTCTTATTGAGGTTTTTGTTGTTCACTATGCATCAAATATTCCAGTTTTTACTGAAACTTCCAATAAACAATTGGAGATTCAAAATAAATCATTTAATCTTTTTGTTTTATCTATTTGTTAATATCAAATATAACAGCTGAACACATTTAGGACATTCTTTCTACAATGTAAATCAAATATTGCTGTGAAAGTTCTTCCCTAACATGTTGCAGAACTCCAGTTTATTCAAAACCAACACCTATCGTGTCATGTTGGTCGTTCCACGATTTGAATCCTACTGTCTTGTCCGTATTAACTGTAGGTATGTTTTGGATCATTAACTTACCACAGGATGGACCCCTCATCAACTAGACCAGAGGATGCAGCTTGGCTCTGCAGGATGCTGTGGTCGCCCTTTTAGTCCAGGCTGCAATAGAAGTCACCAATTGTGGATCCAACAAAAGATCTCCCAACCGTGACCCTTCCTCCTCTGTGCTTTTACACAGAAGGTTTGCAAGTAATAATCTAAAGTTGGGACACCTATTTAAATCAATTTGCAAGGCTTCATTTACTTCCATTGCTGCAGGAAAAACTGTGATTGATGCCTATTACTATCTGGAAAATGCCCTTTCATAACTTTTGTTTAACCTCTGGTAGTTTACTGTGGACCTTTGTAGCATTTAAAATTATTCACTGGTCTTGTCCTGCTTAAATTGAACTAAAAACTAATTAATTTTATGTGGATCCTCATAAATCCTAAAAAAAAACTGAATGAAGTAACAGAGAATCAGGTTAATGTGTAATAATGAAGAGTAGTAATAGAAATATCATGTTTTCACTAAATTTAATCAAATTTACACAAAGAGCAACAGCGCCCTCTACTGTGTGAACGTCACATGAAACGTCATCACGCTTCAACTACGTCATCAGATACAGACAACATGTTTTTACTCTTTTATACAGTAATATTTGACTACAAAGCTAAACACTTGTTTGTTATTGCTAGGTTATGAATTGTTTAAATGATTAGAGCTAATTTTATAAACAAGTTTCCTATAAAGTACCAGTTTTCTGACATTTACGCTGAAAAATAAGCCCGGAAGTCAGTTAACAGACTGTAAACACATGGCTCCTGTTCGTTTCTGAGGTTTAATGATGCCAAAAGTCTTCGATATAACGTGTCCGGGAGGATGTACGACTCTTCCCGAAGGCTTCTGGTCAGCCGTGGACGTGTGGGTAAAGAAACCTCACGTTGTAAACAAGCGTCTGTGCGGAGTGAAAGAAACAGAGAGTGAAGATGTGGACTCACAGGCTCTAAGGTTCCTGCTGCATGATCCTGTTTCTGAACTCTCACATGATGTGCTGACCTTCCTGACCTGCAGGGTTTCACCTGAGGAGACACACTGCAGGGAAAAACCTTGGTCCTTTAGTGTCAGGACATTTATTCCCAAAGTAAACTGCTATGGGACTATCATGCATAAAGAGGTTGTACTTAAAGGTGAGAAATGGACATGAATGAAAGGTTATACTGTCTTTTAAGAGCTGTTTTTTTTAAATGTAATCGTCTTCTCCAGACTTTGGCAGACAACAAGTGACCTTTCTTCCATTTGAAGAGGATGGAGAAGGGCAGGTGTCTCTTAAGAAGGGCAACATTTATCAGATCCAACTACTCCATCATGACTGTGAGGAATGGTGAGTCACTTCATGTCCATATTTTGTCCAGCAAAGCCTGAATATTAAGTGTCTGGAGGTTAATATGACTGCATACAAATACTGAATATTATTTGGATGTTTAAAATGTTAATGAGAAGCTTTGAGATGCTTTCAGACATATTGGCACAGACACAAATATGACGTAGGATTATCAGCTTTAGTCAGGTGTCCGAATGAACACTGAAAGAGGTTTTCCTCACTGTAATCATTCCTTCTGTTCATACTGGCTTTTAAAACATTCCCTTCAAATGTGCTTTCAATGTAAGTGATGGGGATCAAAACCTACAGTGTATCCTCAAAAATGCATTTAAGGGTTTATATGAGGTTTCAGCAGTCTGAGTTAGTCATATCAAGCTGATATCTGCCACATTTACATTTTTTTTTAGCATCGAAATCTTCTTTTGTGTTTCCCTATTGAGCTGTGGTGGAAGTATAGTAATAAAGAGAGGGACTAGAAAGACTGTAATGTTAAAATATTTATTCACTTGATGTGACTCATTTGGACGGCTGAAGCTTCATATTAGCTTCACATCAACTTTTAAATACATTTTTGCATGGATGGAGGTTGGTGGATTTCGGCCTCCACCACTTACATTGTAAGTGCATTATGAAGGGATCTTCTAATTGTTAGTATGAACAGTAGAGATGATTACAGCAAGAACATGTTGGGGGCCTATATATTGTTTTAAGACACTTGGAATATCATGAACTTGTCTTTTTCAAACAACATTATAAAATACTGCATATCAGGCTTTTTCAGGGACAAAATGGTAAAGACCTGGACTTATTTCTATTATTGGATCCATTGTTATTTCCTTGAAAATATGAATCTGTATTATTCGCACACAAAGAAAAGAAAAGACAAGAAAATATTGTAAAGTAGCATTCAGAACCAGGAAAAAACACGATTTCTACTATATTATTATACTGCAGTGACCAAAATAAAATATGATGTCTAGTCTGATCATACACGATTAAAGTGTTTCCCTACTCTGCCAAATACAAGTACCCACTGGGATCCTCCCACACAGCCCCTTAAGGACAAGCTAATATAGCAAATGGATGGACGGATGAAAAAAAACACATTTTCTTAGTGACTTTAAATAGTAGTCTGTACACTACACCTAAAAATAAACATATAAGTACTAAAAACATTAAAGGTGACTTTTCCATTCTTCTCTGCAGGTCCTTGGAGCTACACGTCCTGACTCCAGATGTGTGGTTCTCTGATGGTGTAGCTTACCCGAAGCTGCCATGGCTGTCCACAGATCTTCTGCCTAAACTGGTGCGCTGGTCCACCGATTGCAAGACCAGCGAGTTCAAGAGCACTTTGTCTCTGCTGCCGGTGGAGAAGTACAGTCTCATGTACCAGCAGCTGAAGGAGAAGTACAAGGCGATGGTCAAGGTGGAGCGAGAGGACACTCTGAAGCTTGTGCTTTTATATTCTGGGTGTATTTATGTTTTAAAAAAAATATCTGCTCTCTAGGTTTGGCCTGAGGTGACGGATCCTGAGAAGTTTGTCTATGAGGATGTTGCCATTGCCACATATCTCTTGGTGGGTTCACATTTGGATAGTATGTTATCTTAAGTTGTTTTATGATTGACGTTTGCATTGAAGAATAGTTTTTGTGCACTTGCCAAATATACACATATCTATAGGTGCATGTGGAGCTCATTTTTTATCTGTCATGTTATCAGGTCATACAACCAAAGCTGGGTCAATCAATTTCAGTGTGAAAAATGGCTTTAATGAATGCCAGAGGTGGGTGAAAGGGTTTGAGTAGCAGTAGCAGGTGTCACAGTGTTTCAATGACCTGAATTTGATTAAAATGAATGAAAGCTCTACAGCAGTATTTACAACCGTGTTTACTCTGTCACTGTGTGGTGCAGGTGCTGTGGTCCGAGGAGCGAGCAGAGAAAGGTCTGACAGACAGACAGTCCTTTGTGGACCTGGGCTGTGGAAACGGCCTCCTGGTTCACATTCTGACCAACGAAGGGGTGAGTTCCAGAGGTGTTCACTTCAGGTGTTACAATTAACAGAGTTTTAGATTTGAACAGTTGACAAAAGAGTGACATAACGCTACACTTATCAATAATTTTTACATGAACAATGAATCAAGTGACTTAATGAGTGTAAAAAGATGAACCCACAGAGAATTATCACCCTCAGCTATAGTGAGCATTTTAGAGTCTTTCAGATCATTGTTTTGGATTTGCAGTTCTATTACTTTGGTTCATTTTCATCACTGTTATTGTTTTTGCTTCCACCAGCAGCAGGCAGCAGTTTTCCGCTAAACAGCTCTGGTAAAGCCATTTAACACCACCTGCTCAGCACCAAACAGCAGATAGACAAAGTTAGTGACTAGTTAGTGAACATAGTGGTACATTTTTGTTGAAGAACCAGATATATTTCTATGAGGAGTTGGTGAAGACCAAAACTAGAATAACGGTGTTTGAGCTACACAACTTGAAATAAATAGTAATGTTGGTCATTATCTGCTGGAAGTATAAATAGGAGACAGGTTTGCTAACATTTTATAAGATCATATTATATGATGATAAACCTGCAATCACCAGATCTTTTAAGAATGAAGTAGAAATAATCCACTAAATTGCCCAAATTTACACCCAGATAAATTGCTTCTGTCAAAGCCAGAAGTCTTTCAATAAGCCAGATCCTCTCATGCTGCTTAATCAATGACACGGAGCTGATCGGAGCTCAGGTGAAGGTGATTCATGTCTCTTAATGTATTAAACCTACGGCACCGTGTCACCTTGTTAACCAATCACAAACTGGGTCAGGTGTAAACTGAAATTACACACACGGACAGAGTGTGTTAGAGTGTGAATGTGGCAATTAGCCTGCTGACCGTCACGCTATCTTGTGTTGCAGCACCCTGGAAAGGGCATCGACGTTCGGAAAAGGAAGATCTGGGATATGTACGGCCCCCAGACTCTACTGGAGGTGAGTGTGACGAAGGCGTCTCTGCCACATTTAGGTCTTTAATTATTGTTATTATCTCTTCACATGAAACTAGGAATTCATATCAAAAGCTGTAGGTGTCATTTCAGCTCCCATTCTCTGCTTCTGCTGCTGCTTTGTGCTCTGATTAAATGAGAGATATTCTTCACTTTAAAACTGAGGTCAACAAGGTCAAACTATTATCAGTATTCTTCTGTTAGTATATGAGAGATGCACTTTTTTGTATTAAAGCACAAACTGAAAATAGGTTTCAAACACTGAAGATTAAATTAAAGTTGCAGCAGTTGCAATCAGTACATGCTTATTTTCCTGTCGCTTGCCTTTTTAAAAATCAATCATTTAAACACTTAAATTAAAGAAAGGAATAAAGCACTGACATTATTACCCAGTTAGTACATGAAACAGGCATTACGATACTAAAGGGGGAAAAAGAAAACACCACCCAAAAACATACAGAGGACTACCACACAAGGGGCTTAAGATGAATTCATGTTAAACACACACACACACACACACACACACACACACACACACACACACACACACACACACACACACACACACACACACACACACACACACACACACACACACACACACACACACACACACATTTGCAAAGAAAGCTACCCTAAAAACTCTTCACTTTCCTGTCTGCCTCCTGGCCTCAGTCCTTCATTTGACAAGCTGCTGACAGCCTCCATCTCAGCTCATCTATTATTGACTGATTTTGGCGGAGTGGACGAGGCAGATTGATGTTTCTGGGGTGCAGAACTTCATCCTAATCCTTTATTTCTGAGCCTCACAAGCTTTAATATGAAATGATGAGTAAGGATTGTGTTGTCTTGATCATTTAAAAGTCATCATTAAGCTGTATCTGACAACAAAAACTAATGATCACCAAGCCCGTAAGACGATATGACATTGACAGGTGTTCTGCGACATATTAAAAGTATTAAAAGAGATATATATTTTCTTTTAAGCACGTCTCTGGTGTGTCAGACAACTTCTAATAAGTGATTCAGAATCAAATCATGCTGCTGTGCATCCTTCTTGCTCTAAGGAGCTCTTGTGCTTTTCGGGTCTTTTCTATTTCAGGAAAAGGCAATTACTCCCAGTGAGAGCTTCTTATTCCCGGGTACGGACTGGCTGATTGGGAACCACTCGGACGAGCTCACACCGTGGATCCCCGTTATAGCAGCCAGGCGAGTCATCAGCAGACACAATCTCACTCAGCAGCTCAAGTGCCAGCTGATCTCTCCAATTTAGAATAACATTATGGGCTGGGGAGGGGGTGAGATGTGTCAATGGATGTGTGTGTGTTTGTCTCTGTGGACGTCAGTGCAGAAGGATGTATTTTCTAAGGCGACCACCTGATGGCGATGTGGAGCCTCTGTCTTTTCCTCAGATTAGGAACTGGTGTAATGATTTGTTTCTTCCTGTCTGCTGACATTAACAATTCTCAAACTTCACCAAACTATTTAAAGAACAATACAAGTGACCAATATTAAAACAAGCAACATATGACAGAGCACAAAACAACATGGAAAACTACACTCAAACAAAATGAGACAAGACTGTTGAAAGAGAAAACTTCTGCCAACCTAAAATGTCAAGTTATTAAAACCAGAGGAAGTCCATGAACATATTATAACGATTATTTTCCCTGGAAAGAATTAGTCTTTTGCTCTCACTGCAGGTCATCTTACTCCTGTCGATACTTCGTCCTACCCTGCTGTTTCTTCGACTTCTATGGAAAATACCAGAGACGGCAGTGTAAGAAGTCTCAGTATAAGGAATACATCGACTTCATCGCTGAGGTCAGCCAAGTCAGCGGCTTCAACACAGAAGAGGACTGCCTGAGAATACCGTCCACCAAACGGGTAGGCTTATAAAATTACAGAGCAACATGTCAGCTCGATAGCGTATGTGCTTGATTTCAGGTTTGTCTCAACCTTAACTATTTGTCATATTATGTGGCACAATGTGCTTTTACAGAGACTGAGTGGATCTCATTTTAATTTATACTCTGAAACATGTAACTGAGTGCTAGTTATTTCCAGCTACTTACTTCTTAAGTCTCTTTTAACCAGGTGTCCACATGGTGTAGTGATCTGAAGCACATACTATGTAATGTAATGTGTCTTCCTCTATGATTATTCCTTTCTTTCTTTAATATGACTTTATAACAAAACAACAAGACACTAGTTTAATATATAAAGGTGCAACATACAACATTCAGCCCCACTAAAAGTCATCAAACAACTATTTTCTATGTAAGCATATAGCGGAGTAATGGCATACTGAGCAGAGAATGCAGTCAGACTCCCTCTGTGTGTCCTTGTTTTGATAGTCAGTTGAACTTGGCGGCCGGGTCACAAAGTTTCTGAGATTACAGATAAGCAGTACATTAAAATATGTTTCTGAAAACATTTGAAGCCAAAAATAGGCAATGCAGAAACAGAATCTTGATCCATATTTGATCAACACTGCTTAGTTTTACAGTTTGATGTTAGTTGTGTGAGCTGTCAGTTCAGGGGCAGCTTTTAATTTTCCAACTTTATTGAGTAAAGAACATATACACTTGGTCTGAGATATTATACTGTGACATCTAGTAGAGCAGAATATCATATATTGCACCTTTTAAAATAAGAAAGACTTGCTATATTATTCTGCAAAATGATCATAAATTGGATTCTTGTTCATCAAACAAGTACAACTGTTTATCCCTGTCTTTTCTCCACATGAACCTTGTTAAGGAATAGATGGATAGTAAAGTAAATCAGGTCTTTATTGTCCCCAAAGGAACACAATGACTGTTAGCCATTAATGGCTTCAATACACATGTGCACATATAAAGAACAAGCAAATATTTACTGGGCTTTAATGTACAGGGATCAGCCATAATCAGTTAATATATAAAAGCAAAAGCTGCTGGAAAATACATTTCTTCTTTTGGTTCCACTCTTGGGAACAGCATTGGAAGATAAACAGAGATATGTCGATGTTATTTATAAAAAAAGAAATGGGTCATCAGGTCACTGAATGCTTTTTTAAAAACTGAACAAAGTCTCTTCCCTGATAATCAGTAGATATATCCAGAAATATATCCAAACAGTTGTCATAAGTGTTTCTGGTTACACTGTAAGGTCGCAGCACACTCGAGAGATATCTTGACATTCATCTCTTCCCGCTGCAGGTGTGTCTAGTAGGAAAGTCGAGAAGCTACCAGGTGTTTGACGAGGCCCAGGCAGAGCACAGAAGAGGTTGTTACATTCAGAGCCGCCAGACCACCTCAGGGTTAACAGTTCAAAGGTCAGACATCAGAAATGGCAGAGACTGTTGTCATGGGACTGCAGAAGCTGAAAAGACCCCCGGGACCTGCTGGGGAGCCGGGTTCCAGCCCCGAGACAGGGTTGAAGTGGTTCGAAACTGCGCTTCTCTCCCCCGGGACTTTGTTGACGGCGTCGTCCTACAGGTTGCTAATGTCCTCCTGAGAATGACTGTGGATGACGGCAGGGACCCCACCGTCTGGAACCAAGGAGGTAACAGCCACATAACATCCTAGATAAACAAACAAATCACACAAGTCTCCCAGGACATGAGCTGCTACTGAAGTGACGAACAGGTTCAAATTAAATCCAGGGTAGGACACATCATCTGTGATTTTTAGTGACCCATTCTTATTATGGTGCTCACTACGGGTTTCTGAATTCATTACTTTTTAATATTATCTGTTGCAGTGCAGCCACACTGGTTTAAAGCTTTCAAGCTGTTTGGCAAACTGGAAACAGATAGAAATGTTTTAATTCTCGTATTGTCTACTTAAAAATACATTCTTTCAACTTTTATTTGAACTTAAACAGATCAGTTATTCTGATTACTTACAGGCTATGTCAGATAGGAATTAAATGTATCTTTGGTTTGCTAGGTGTCTGTCTTTCCCTTATCAATATTAATATAGAAATGTATATATACATACAAACAAAATACATACAAAGGCTTAGCTATTTCTTTTTTCTCCATCACCTGCCTCACTTATTTATGTAGAATAACTAACTCAACTAATATATCAATTACAGTAAGGGATAGTGCACAACTGATACTTTTTGGGACTGACCCAATATTGGACAACATATACACCGATACTGGTAAATCTGTGGAAGGCCAATATTGACTGACGGTATCATTATCAATATATCGATCGGGCTCTAGGTTATTCATTTCATTTCACAGAGTTTGACATATTTTGACATATTTGTCAAAAATAATAGTTTGACATATTTGGGGTAAGAGGTTTATTCGCTCTAGGGATACCACTCTCACGTCTGTGTAGTTAAATATAATGCTGCAGAGCAGAAGCAGCACAAGTTAGTTTAGCTTAAAGCTTAGAGTGGAAACAGTGGGACACAACTAGCCTGGCCATGATGTTGTTTTTACACTTCAGTTTCTCTGCAGCTTGAACAAATGATACAGTAACATGTTGATTAGTGAGCTTTAGACTTTCTTGTAGTTGGATTTTGTTACTTTCAGACAGAGCCAGATATGATCATGTTCTCGTCTTTTTCTCTGCCAGAAAGCAAATAAGTGTATTCCTCAAAATGTCAAACTATCCCATTAAGTCAGTTTGACGAATATGTAGTCTGACTTTGTAGGCCTGTATAAATGTAGCCCCAACATCTCTAAAACAACACGGATGAATCACATTTCTCACATTTTCTCGTCACCTTAAAATACATTTCGCCGCTCTTTGTGGCGCGTTGGCAACTTCTGCAGCCTCAACCTCTCATCTGATCCCCACCCCTTCCCACCCTGCTTCCATCACAGCATTCAACCCCCCACCTCTCCCGTCACCACCCTGTCCCCTCTCGGCTCCAGCGTCAGGCACAAACACACACTGTTTCCCTCGCACACCGCCCACGCGTCACCTTTGTCGACTCCTCTGCACCCCCGCTGCCACACAGACACACACACACACACACACACACACACACACAGGATATCAATGAGATAAGGAGATGAGGACTATTGTGATTAAAACAGAACATTTTCTGTCAGGATGTCAGTGCTGAAATTAGAAGTAGAAAATATGAGGGAGAGGCAATAAAGAGAGACTGTAACTCAGTATAGAGATGACTGGATGAATAATGCACTACCAGCTATGATTTATGCATGAGTATGCGTTTGTATTGAGGTATTCCTACCAGTTATCTGCTGTGTAAGAACAAAGCGTAAAGTCAGGGTGAGACAGCATATACTGAATATATCCAGGAGGCCTCAGAGTCATCAAAAGAGCTTTCTTTTCATTTTAAACACATTTTGTGAGAGTGAAAGAGTGAAAGTATTATTGATGTTTTAATCTGTTCATTTTTTTTTAGATTTAGTGATACTCTGCTTCCTGGTTAAGGTGTAAATCCAAATTCCTGAGCTCATAGTCCTCAATTTTCATCTCTAATTGCATTTTAAAAACATTTCTCATGAACAGGAACAAACAAGCTCCTGAAATGTAATAGTTTTTTCAAGTGACAAATTGAAGCTTTAAGAAAACACCAACTGCCTATCCCAAAAAGGTTGATTTCTTTTAGTGTGTGTGAACCCGTCTTGTCTCCGGCTGAGTATATTTATAGCAGTTTATGGCGTATTTTTACTGAGCTGCCACATTGTTTGATACCTGAGAGCTGAAGTTAAAATATACTTTATCTCACTGACGTTTTGAAAAAAAGTAAGGTGTGAACAAGTGAAGCTGGCTTCTGTCGGTTTGAGTCAAGTTTATTAATTCATGCTCGCTGTACTGCTGACTGGGCTCACACTCTTACATAATCATGCTGAAAGAAAAAAGTCTGGATGCATCTGTACATCACACACGCGTCATGTTCTGCAAGACTAACCTCAAATCGCTGTCTTTAATCAGTAATCAGTGTTTTTGAGAAACATAGAGGCAAAGTAGGTCTAAAATCCATGCAGTATTAATAAAATAAAATGTTCCTTGTACTGTTTTCGGTGTGCAGCTATGTGCTGTAGAAACAGGCAGTACTGTAGGTGAGATTCAGCATGTTATTAACTGCTTGGTGCCCACATCGCACCTTTCCTCAATTTAATAGGCTCACAATCCTCCAGAAGGTCCAGCAGTAAATTGTGCTTCCCATAATCCACCTTCATCATCTTCATCATTATCCACACCACCACTTCTCACTATACCTTGCTCTCTACAGAGCTGCAGCAGTTAGCCAATTAATCAATAAGTTGATAGACAGATAATTAGTCGACAGCTAATCTCTTTAGCTTAAAAAGTTAAATGTTCACTAGTTGCAGCTTCTTATGTGTGCTTTTCTTTGTTCTATATGATAGTAAAGGACATATTTGGGGGTTTTGGACTGTGGGTTGAACAGAACAAGACATTTGAAGATGTCACCTTCGTCTGTGGGAAATTATAAACAATATTTATAAGCAAACTAATCGATTAATCGAGAAAATAATCTGCTGATGAAAATAATGGTCAGCTGCAGCCCTACTCTGATATTATGCTCTTTAATACAGATTTTGTTTATTTAATCTTTTATTATTCAGCCTCTGGTTACGAGCTGTGATACAGATTCTTAGTATCTAAGTGCCATCTGAGTATTATTATTATTATTATTGTTATTATTATTGTTAGAACCACAATTCTTTTCATTACTGATTAATAGATTCATTGAGTCTATAACATGTCAGAAAAAAGGTGAAATATGTGCGTCACAATATCTCCAAGTTGACATATTCAAACTGTTTGTGTCATCTAACCAACCGAAGATTTTCTGCAAATATGAACATTTGAAAAGCTGGTACTAGTAGAATTTTTACTTCATTATTTTTTATCATTATTGTTATTCAGTTGAATACTGCACTGATTGTCTTCATCATAGTCAATCAAAGCATTCTGATCACAGGTTGCATTAATCAAAGAGCTCAGATTAGTTTCATTTGAATAGGCCTGAATAGACCAAACTTTACAATCATGTCATTAATCATCTCGTGACCTCTCGGGAAGGTTCTGAGCTCCAGCGTGTACTTATTACAAGTTGTATTTGACAATAAAATAGGAACATGAATAATCCTGTAATACAGCTCCTCTCTTGTCTTTTCAAAAAAAAAAAGCTTTATCCACCACTCATCAGCTTTCAGAGCTAATTATTCATCCTCTCCACCTGATTCTGAATTGGCTTGAGCTGCAAAAACAATCAACTGCAACAAGCAATCAATTTCTGGCCGTCTTTTGCACAGGGGGACATCCAACCTTACAAGTTCAACTGTACGTCAAGCTGATCCATTAATAACAGTCTACGCTCTGGTCTTAGTCCAAGCAGAATCTGGCTACCCCGTCAATACTGACTTTCTTCCATTAATCCTCATTAACATTGTAGGCAGTAAAGGGCAGCTTTAAATGTTGTATTGATATTATATTAAGGCCTGGAGCTCCCTGGCGTCTGGGTTTTAGGACGGCAGTCTGCCCAGTTTCACACTCTGCCATGCAGGACTGTGTTTGGCTGTGTGAGTGTCTGTGAATGTGGGAGTGTGTTGCATATTTTACGGATTAACTCAGCGATTGACCGTCTAAATTTAGGGAGTATTTGGGTGGACAATATGTTGCTGAAGGATTTCAGTGGCAGAAAAACGACACTTAGAGAAAAGAAAACCATCATGGCTGTAAATGGATGCTGTGGTATTTGGTTTAGAGTTATAACAAACTCAAATATTGGCTCCATAATAGTAAATCTGTGGCCAGCTGACCTCAGATGAGAGGCATGAGACAATATATTTTCAATAATTCCTGCAGGGAGTGCCTGGACTGCCATCACAGATATGGTGTCAAATTATGCCGAAGGTGCCGCAGAGCAGTCATATTTCAACATCTAAATGAAGACAAAAAGCTCCTTGAAATGAATTATTTAGTAATTTTACATTATCATCTAGAATGTCACATTAAGATGTTTGCAGATTTGGGTCAAATATTGTTATGAAACAGCATGAGGAACTTGGAAATCCTTTTTCCAATATGTCAGAGAAAAGAGGAGGAAGATTGTCATTTGTATAAACTAAATGTCAGCTCTGATTGAATTCTCTTCTGGGAGAAAAAGGGTGAGCCAGAAATACTGAAATTCTTATAAAAAGGAGCCCAAATGAGGGGTGCTTTGAACATGAAGGGGCTCGTCATTTATTTGCTTACAGTTTCTTTTCATGTACTTGTTTAGTTTGAGAACTCATAGAAGGGACTGTCTTTCAGCTTTTCCCCTTTCTCCTTTTTTTACTTTGGTATCTAAAATTACTGTCCCAGTGGGGGAGTGACAACAATGACTCACGCTCTCAAATGGCCGGTGGGAGATGCAGCGGTGAAATGCATGCTGGTCGCTCTGACAGCTCGTCGGAGCAGCTCTAATTGAACACACTTCACAGCCCTGACTAACACTGAAAGACAGTGATAGAGGTGTTGTTCCTCTCTGTAAAATCTCTCCAAGCAACTAGCCACTCGAGTCAATCAGCTGCATCGGACGTTTCTTTCTCGGAAGAAGTCTTGAATAAAAAATGATTTTATCTAAATGTTTAATTTAATATATTGATGAATGCCACATCGATCAACCTCCTTCTGCTCCTTTTGTCACTTCCCCTCCCCTCCTCCCTCCCTCTTCAGGCAGCCTTTCTGTGGGTGAGGTCGCCGTGCTATTGGAGCACGAGACCCTGCAGCTCCTGAAGAAGGAGTGCGGAGGCCTTCAGACACTTCTCAAAAACAACCATCAAGTGTTTAGAGGTACCTGAACTACACATGACTCTACATCTTCACAGCTAGTATACATGATATTGATTCTTTCAGTGTCACATGCAACTATTTCTACTAGTAGTAGACCAATTTAATGAAATCCTCAATGTTCACAAAAACACAGAAGTCTACTTGATATTTTAATAATTCATTAGCTTTATGTTATTGTTGTCAGTTTTAATGAGGGTTAGGGTTCAGCTTTATTTCTGAGAAGTCCCGTTACTAAAAACCACAATACCCATCAGCCACTACTGCAGGAATCCAGCTGCATACTGAATGAGCTGAGCAATTTGAAAATACTTAGTCATTTTAGAATTAACACGATACCAAAGTTAGTATGTTGGTGGTGTGTTTGCTCTTGAAATGCTCTTGGAGAGTCACAGTTAACTTCTTTTCCTTAAAGGGCACATATCATGTACCTTTCCTGGCAGTTTTAGCTCCTGTCTCTTTAAAAGACCCCCTTCCGAGGCCACTCATTTTTGATTGGTCAGCTAATTGGAGCTGCTTCATGAGAGTCTACCAGCTGCTGGAAAGATTATTGAAATTTAAACTTTTCAAATACAGCTGTGTATGTTTGAGCCAAAATCAAATCTGAAATATGAGAGCGGACAACACAAACACCTTAGCAACAAATGCTACTTGCTGGCAGCATTTCTACACACGTAAACCTTTTGGAGCTTCTTTAACATAAACATCTGGCATCA
Source organism: Scomber japonicus (assembly GCF_027409825.1). Taxonomy (NCBI): domain Eukaryota; kingdom Metazoa; phylum Chordata; class Actinopteri; order Scombriformes; family Scombridae; genus Scomber; species Scomber japonicus. Next base: position 14,172,302 of record NC_070599.1, on the reverse strand, counting down.
TGCTAGTATACAAGACACAATCTCCTTTAAGTGTTTATGTACGCATGCTGTTTATCTTTGGCTTTCTATCAAAGAAACGGATATTTCTACAACGGTTTCTCATATGTTGCACGAATAAATCACACCCACCCAAGCTTTAGAAAAGCTCCATCTGTCAGTTTGTTTACTGGTTTGATTGCGCTGATATGAATCTAATCCATAACTTTTACCTCTGGAAGTCTGGATTTCTGAAATAAGTCGTGCCAGCTGGCGACGATATAGGAACACTTTGACTCTGACTAATGAGGTCTCCCTGTTGTTTCTTGTCTCTAAGTGGAAGGAGGGAGGGTGTATATAAGAGACTGGCGGGACAGGAAGTCCTCCAGAGCAGATGCCAAAAGGAAGCCTGTTTCCCCTGGTGCGCTAAAAACCCGACCCTGCTGGTTTCATGACCACCACCCTCAGGGCTGCCCGCTGCAGGCCGAACACTGCGCCTTCGCTCACGGACCTGAAGACCTCCGACCCTCAACCAGACCTCTGAAGAAGATCAAGAACGATGCGATTTGATTTGGACTTCTCACTTGAATGTACAGTATTTGGTTGATTTTTTTAAAAAGTGGCTAAACATCAATCATCAACTAGTTTTCTATCGATAATGATCAGTATTCATTCTGCGTCAATGGATAAACCTGCTGTGAAAAGAGGGAGAAGTTCAACAGTTGATGCAACATTACATCATTTCTGGGAACTGAGGTTTTCAAAATTCACAGTGTCCTCTTTATTCTGGTGCGTGGCTGCCAAAATGTGAAGCTTCCTGCAGCTTTAGGTTTCCCAGGTGGCGCTCACTGACGCCTGTGGGTTTGTTATCTGCTGAAATCTAATTTCAAGGGATACTTTGGTCTTTCTTTTTATTTATTTAAGAAGTGGACTTTTGTATAGCCCAGTTCTTTGTTAAGACAATTGTTACATACTGTATATTAAAGATCATTTTAAGCCAGAGCATGTGTATATGATTTTAAGATTCTCAAGTTAAAGCTCTCAAGGTATTTTTTGTACAGTTTGAAAAGCTTCTGTACTCATGCAGTATTTTACCTCTTCATTAAGTTAGTTCATTCACCACAGAGAGGTACTTTGAGGTTCAGAGACAGGGTGATGGATAAAAACCGGACAGCATTTGAACAAAGTAAATGTTAGCAGTATGAATTATTTGTTGGCAGGAGTTGAGGGGTGAGCTGCATGCCGTCCCCTCTGGACTGGTGCTCACTGCTGTGTGTCTCTAACAGTTTGCCATCACCCTGTGGCTCAAATGTCAAAGACAGTAGGGCTCACTCAGGGACTGTGGTGGGGCGAGAGAAGAGCCTCTTGGGGGGGTTTGTTTGCTTATGTGGCCGACAATAATCACACAAGTGATGCAATAAAGCACAGAGACAACTTCATACCTTGGAAATTTGCTGTCACATCAAGCTAGAAAAGGTCAGGAGACAGTATAAACTAATTTATCATTTTGCTCTGAACTTTTACCTCTCTCTTCCCTCCTGTATACAGTTTTCAGTTTGTTTAATTATGCTGAGTGAGATTGACTGAAGATAAATTATAGGAATTCTTGAATTTAACTAATTCAAAACCTTTTTGTCTCTGCCATTTGGAGACACTAATATGCAAACAAATAATTTTATCTCATAATTTGTCAAAGAAACATGAACATGCTAACATAATGATGTCAACTGTAGCAGGCAATTTTGCAATTTTCATCTTAGTTCAGTGCATTACACAACATTTGCTAATTAGCACTAAACACAAATGATGATGTGCTTAGTTCAGTTTTGTGGGTACAATATGTGGTCATAAACCAAAATATTAGACAGACTGACATTTTCACCTGATGATTGTGCTTGATAAAAAGTGAGAATATCACTAAAGTTAGCACTGTTCATTTTCAACAATAATTTCATTTGCACATTTAATTGGTCATCCATCCAATAATTGTTCAGATTTCAGTTAGGAAACAAATAGTGAATCAACTGATTGACATTTGTTATCCATAAAGCCATGCTGCTGCTGAAACATTTTATCAGCTCTGACAGTATCTCATGGAAACTCCCTTTCTACAAAAAAAGAAAGAAAAAAAAGGAAATGTAAGGAATGACAACTATGTTAAGTCAACATTGTGAAATAAGAATTATACAGATAAGGTTTCAAGTTTTTCACTGTTCACTTTGAGAACAGCTGTTGACGAAATGATCACCACAAGATCCACTTTCTAGCTGTTCAGTGGTATCTCACACCCTCAAACATCAGATGACAGTTGCCATTATATTGTAGTTTGCGGATGTTACATTTTACACTCATATTGGTACTTTAAAGATAAGACAATACAGTCCTGTTATCAGGCTACTGCTGTTCATATTAGCTTGAAAGTTGAGATTGAAAATTAAATCAACATTTTTCCTTATTTTTAAAAATGTGGCCATAATATCAGTTTAAAAAGCTGATTGCAGACACATCAAAAGACCTGTTCTGTGTGCTGCATCCTTCCCTTGTTTTTTCCTGTTCAGAGGATGAAAAAAAATCCATACTGTGATTGAAAAGGACATGCTAAGGTTAGTTACATATTAGCAGACTGGATGCCCCCATTTCCCCTGACGCTCAATAGCTGTGTCACCAAATATAAATGAAGACACACACGTATTTACTCAACAAGGAGAAAAAGCCAGCACTGAAGAAACAGTTTCCTGGATAATCTTGAGTGCTAAAAGCTAATTTACCAACGATGAAAGGCTATTTACACATAATTGATGCTGCGGCAGTGATGGACATAAACTACTGTGGAGCTGAAAGTGAGTGCGGTTGTGTTTTGACAGGCAGTACTCCATCATAATGTGCACAGCTATGTGTGGGTTTTAATGACCTGTTTAAATCATTTCTCTCCCTCTCTTGCCCTTCCCCCTCGTGTCATTATGCTTCCAGGAAGAAATCAATTGATGAAAATACTCCTGCTTCAGGTCCGCAAAGATCATCCGAACCAATCGACCTGCTGCCCTACATTTAACTGCTGAGGAGTGTGACGTGGCTGTAGGAGCAGGAGCGGTCACTCGCCTCGCTCCCCCCACTGCACACACTCTCATTATGACCTTTTGACCCCGGCCCTTTCTGACCACCATCCAATAAGCTATCATTACAGCTCTGTTTGTGTCTGCCTCACATTGCTGCCCTGGAGGCCGCTGAGGAGATGCTCAGAAGCAAAATTACCCACCCCCCACCCCCCACCCCACACAACCCTCCATCTCACCCACCCCACCCACACTGAGCGAGTCTCTCTTCACTCTCCCTTCATGTGAAAACAAATCATAGGAGGTCTGTTGCTCACCAATCTCAAAAAATGCATCATCTCGCCAAACAAAACAACTCATACAAAAACAAGAAAACTGTTTTCTTGCACAATAGATTGTAATAATAGGTTAAACAAGGAATGCTGTAAGCACAGTTACGGTAATTTGAGATCAATAGACGTAGGCGTCCAAGTATCATGTGGTTGAAAAGCGAGAATTTGTCAGAAAAAGCCATTATTGTAATGATTATTTCAACATTTAGTAATACCTTGTGACACATTTAAGTACAGTCATTAAAATGCTGTTGAAACAATGATTATGTGTAATATGTAATATACAACGCCCACAAAATATCATGTTTCAACCAAATGTCTAAACATCTAAATGTCTTTTGAGCTTATACATGCACTTTTCACTAGCTGAAGCATTAGAGCATCGTGTGAATGTTGCTACTTTTAACTGTAATAGATACAATACATATCCTGTAAAGCTGTTATTGTGATACTTGGAGGTGGATTTGTAAAAGTTTGTTAAGAATGCTTAACTCAAAGACCTAGCTTTACCTTGGGAAGGTGGAAAAAAAGTAAAAAAAGTAACATCTAAAAATCTTTAGGATAGTGGTTATCAATCAAGATAAATCAGGGGGATTGTAAGGTGAAGAAAAAACATCTCTGCTGCATAAATTGATGCTTATTTTTCTTGATTTCCTTTTTTTTCTTATGAAGTGCTTCAAAATTGTACTGCTTCATGACCATAAAAATAAAGAAGAAGGAAAGAGATGTTGGAAACTAGCATCACTTTTTCCTGTGAGACTTTTCACAGCTCATACATACTGTATGCAAAATGTAATGAGTTGTCACTAGAAGTAATGGCTTGGACATGAGACTCACAGTCCAATAAGGTAGCAGTTCAGTGTTAAACTAAAGGTTACCATTTAATGTACTGTACCAATATGTCAGAGTACTGTACTGTAAAAAAACAACACACAGGACACATGTAGAGTGAGTGGCTACAGTAGATACAGAACCCTCCTACGTGTCCAGTTTAATTAGTTTCCAGATAGCAGGATCCTGTTGCTGCTCCAGTTGAAAACTATGTGAACTATGTGAACTGTGTAAACAAAATGTCTTGCTCAGAGTTTGATTGTGAAAAGTTGCTCCAGTTATTTAGTGCTGTACTGCTGCTGCTGCTTCACATGTTCACCATTCCTGCACAAGAACTGAAGGTGAAGACTTCTAATAAAGCCCGTGACAGCGTTTGAATGATGTCCGTCAGCTCTGGAGGACTTGAGCCTCAGTCCAGATGACAGAATTTGAGATGCTGAAAGCAAAAGAAAAGACGGAGAAAGACATTAGCAGACAGACAAAATGACTCCTCATGCCTAAAATCTAGGTCAGGGAAGAAGTGGCTGCATCTCTCGACTAAGCCAACATCTTTCTCTGTGTTTCCTTCATGCTTTATTCATTGTGGCACCACGGGGCTCGAAGTGATGCAGCATCTCTCAGACATTATTTTGGACGTGCAGAAGTCTCTCTCAGCAGAGCGAGCCATGTAGGACTCAGACAGTGACAGCTGTTACTGCGATGAATTCTTTTGTTTGACTGCTGCTGCCTTAGAAAGCCTTTTCTCCTCACTTTTTATTTTATCTGTGAGTTTTTTCGGGAGTGAGGGGTTGTTTCAGAGCATTGTTTTGTGTCAATATACATATTTCTGAATCTCTGGGGTTGTGAGATTAAGATTACTATACCTTCTAATGTTATTTGTTGCTCCATTAGTATTCAGCACAGCCCCGTATAACCTGAATGGCTTGTGTGAATAAAGTTGCTTCAGTTTAGAGCTTAGAGAACAGCTTACTCACCCTGGATGACTCTGACCAGTGATTATAAATTAACAAGATATCAGTGAGTCACTAGGTAATTTGTTGTTGTGATGTCGGGTGCTAATGTGATGAAAGAGGCGAGGGCCAGAAGACTTTCTTTTCTGTTTGGTTCTTTGCTGTGAAGAGTCTCATTGTTCAAAAAGTGACTTCATTGGTTTAAATAGGCAGCTTCACCCAAATGACGAAAACAACATCCCACACTTTTTTCCACTTAGTTTTATTGGAATCCACCCATGCCAATAGTTCTGACTTAATTGCTCAGGTTTTGATGTCTCTAATAAAAAGGTAAATAGATTTTACACACTGTAAGTCCACGGAAGTGATAAACAAGCTGCATTTGAAGATGAAAAATATGATTATAGAAAAAAAAAGTTCCTCAGTCACTCCCTAGCAGTTAAACCCTTTATATAGTCAGACTTGCAGACAAGATATTACACACAACACACAGTAGATATATTTTATAGGGGCTATTTCTTTTGGTAGGTAGACTTTCCAAAGAAAACTGTTTTGACGTTGAGGTCTGTGGTTCATCCAAAAAAACAGAATAATTGTTTCTGGAGAAATATGTCATTGTTAATGCTGTGGCCATCACAAACACAGTTCCTGTCAGAAGTAAGACACATATCTTAAAACCAGAACAATTTACAAGGCTAGATACCACTAGATATACTGCTGCAGTGTTCTTTATGTCTTTTATAATCTAAACTAATGACCGGCTAATATATCATATGTCATATCATATCATATGTAGGGCAAAATGTGGATGAATTGGTTCATTATATTAAATCATGATGTATAAAGAATCTCATGTATGTATATGCATATATACACTAAATGTATTTCTTTTCATCTGAAGGATTACACACAATAGTGATATTAAGTATTTTCAAAATTTGTTTAACCCTCCTGTTGTCCTCGAGTCAAGGAAGGAAGGATGGAAGGGAGGAAGGGAGGGAGGAAGAAGGAAGGAAAGGAGGGAGAAAGGGAGGAAGGAAGAGAGGAAGAAAGAAGGAAGGAAAGGAGGGAGGAAGGAAGGAAGAAGGAAGGAAATGATGGAGGAAAGAAGAAAGGAAGGAAGGAAGAAGGAAGGAAATGATGGAGGAAAGAAGAAAGGAAGGAAGGTGGAGGGAGGGAGGGAGGGAGGGAGGGAGAAAGAGAAAGAAGGACAGAGGAAAGAAGGAAGGGAGGAAGGAAGGAAAGAAGGACAGGAAAGAAGGGAGGGAGGAAGGGAGAAAGGAAAAGAGGAAGGGAGGAAGGAAGGAAAGAAGGACAGGAAAGAAGGGAAGGAGGAAGGAAGGACAGAGGAAAGAAGGGAGGAAGGAAGGAAGGAAGGAAAGAAGGAAGGACAGATGGAAGGAAGGGAGGAAAGAAGGAACAGTCAAAACAGACGGGGTCAACACAAAGGTTAAATAACTGAATTGAAGAACTTCATATGAACTTTTACTTTTTTCTTATGCTTACAGAAAAGGAAACTATTTTTATTGGGGGAACATCCCTTAAATCCTCTCACACTTGAGTTTTGATAAGTCGAAGATGATATTGTCATCCAGACACTCGATCAATACTGTATCTCAAAGCTGACAAACAGATGGCCAGAGCAGATATCACACTCCTGTTCTTTTTTTATACTTACTAATCATAGAGTGTCATAATGTACCTGTGGGCGACCCCTCCCCCCTCCCCCCTCCCCCTTCCATGCCTCAACCTCCCTCATCACCTGAGCTACTCAAACCTGTGTGACATTCAAAGATAAGGATGTTGGGCTCTCGAGCTGTCATATGGTACTTCTTCAGTGTGTCATAGCATGAACTGTCCTCCGCCCCTCAGAGAGACAGAAAGAGAGCTAAAGGGAGGACGGTTTGTTTAGATATCTCTCCGTTTGACTTTTCAACACACTCTTCATTTGAAATTCAAAAAAGTTTAGCATCGTGCCATCACCAGTGGAGAGCTGCCAAGCATGGATGGCGCTTCTTCTCGACACTGAGCTGGAAATACACAATACACACATGGGCTGTGCTGTGGCATCAACCCAGTTCACTCAGATTTCCATGCCGTTAAAATTAGAACACAGTTTATGTTCGCCTGAGAGCATAAAACTCTTTCCTATCATATATTCACATATTTATCTCATTTATTTAACCTGAATTTCTTTTGCAAAGCCATCACATTTACTCACAGATTGATCCACTGCATCAGAATATATTTTTTCACTTGGGAGCTTATCAACTGAATTAATGATGAGAAATTGATGAGATGCTAATCTAATACTGTGTTCTGCATAAAATGTGATGCCTTACTGAGTATGAATTCCCACTCTTCCAGATCTCATCTTTCCCACACTGCTTATCAGATCTAAACATAGTTTTTTCCTTTTTCTTTTTCACCTGTGAAAACTTTCAAATCCTATTTTTAAAAAGAGAATAACTTTTCCATTTTAGGAGATTACATTTAAAACATTTTTTAATTAAAACTGGGTTTCTATTGTAATCTATTGAGTAAAATGTTCCACACGAAAGAAGACTAATTGGTGAAAAATGTAAGCAATGATTTCTGATTCATAGCATAGATAATTATTTCCAACTTTCCATAAGTTGAGAAAGACTTTGTGACACTGGCTGCACGAGTTTTGCTGCTTTCACTCCGAATGACGTCTAATTGTGTCTCACCCCCATAGCTTCTGCTTTTCCAAGTATTCAGTAGAAACTGTTCATAGATTTACAGCGACAGTGGAGGCTGTAGATTCTCAGGACAATTGGTGCTAAATTAAATGAAATTGTTAAAAAAGTATTTTTGTGGCCAATATTTAGATATTATAATAGAAAAGCAACATCCAGAGACACATTACTTTCCAAAGATCCAGAAAGAGATTATTAATTTACTAGCAGTCCTGGCTCTGTCCCCTTTACTCATCAGTCTGGGCCTTGGACCAACAAGAGGCAAAGCATCTGATGATCTGAGGGAGTGGGACAGGACATACAGCAATAAAAGATCTGATAGATAGCTTAGGGCATGGCTCCTCTGTGCTCTGTGAGTAATCAATAAAATATTAAAATCAATTCTATGACCCACAGGTAGCCAGTGAAGGGAAGCCAGGGTCGGTGAAATGTGATCCTGTTTCTTAGTCCAAGTCAAGTCCTGGCAGCAGAGTTTTGGCTGAGCTGGGAGGCTGGAGAGCAGGGTATTCCAGTAGTCCAGATGACTGGTTATGACAGCTTGAGTTACAGTTTCCAGATTTTTGGCAGAAAGAAATAGTCTTATCCTTAAAATGTTTCTGAAATGATAAAAAGCAGGATTGAACCATTAAATTAACATGTTTATCTAGGCTAAAGTGACACCAATATTTCTGCAATGCTGAGATATTAAATGAAATAGTGAACCAAGGCTGTCTTTATCTTGGCTTATGACCAATATCTCTGCAGACAATTTAGCAGGTGGACGTTGTTCTGAAAGTTGGTTTCAGGGCCAGAGTTTAGATTAATTTGATTATTCTCTGCATAAAAATGAAAACTGATCTGTCTGTAGGCCTATATAAGGTGGCGTAGATGAGGGAGCATGTCAATAGAAAAGAGGATTGGAGCTAGTATGGAGCCTTGAAGCACCTCTTAGTGAACACCTGTCATAGCTGAGCATTTTTGCTTGAGTCAGAGAAATGAAGAAAGTTACATGCCATTCAATGACAGTCCATAGTGAGACTCAAACCAAGGATGCTGCAATAACATGATCAGTGCATGACTTAAACCACCAGGCTGCAGGACTCCCCATATGCTTGTTCTTTCAGTGCTATAATTGTATGAGAACTTTTTGAAGAGAGCCACAAATCATCAAAATTTAATGTATTTGCACATTTTGGTTGCTGCAGTTTTAGTCTGTCTTTGACAACAGTTGACAACAATGTGCCTGAATATTGGAAACTTCATATGAGTGTCTTGTAGCACAATCCTCCTAATCTGTAGCAATTTATCACATTTCCACTAAGTTGTTCAAGATACATGAAATGTTTGTGACCATTAGCAGCTCACAGGTCTTAACTATATTGTATAGTCCTCATGGGATACAGGCACATTCAATTTTGGTTTATGTTTCTAGCAAACATGATGCAATATTACATAAAAAGCTGCTCTTTTGGCTTTTAGTGTTCATCACACCATCAGGTGGTGATTCATGTGAGGGATGTTGGTGCTCTGAACCTCTGGTCCCCACGAGATAATCGACTCGCCTTCGCAAACGTGCTAAAGTGAAAAAAGAAAAATACGTCTGACTAACATAAGAGCAGCTCGGCAGCGCTAATGCGAAGTGAAAATGGGGGTTACTATAGAGGCAGACTGAGGAGGGGGTGTTGTTACCATGGGCGACAGGCCTGAGGTGACCCAGATGGCACAAAAGCAGCTGAGCCTATTGGACCACTGTGTTTTGACAACTACTGTACACCTATTCTGTCTGATATCATCCACAAAAAAACACTGATACTGCATTACCCAGAAGTCTGTTGTGAAATCACTGTCACGCTCTTGATTAAACACAACTGTACAATAGCACACTGAATGGCTAAAATCCTGTGTTTAAATTGAGCATGACAAATAAAAAAAACAGCAGTGTTTACCTTTCATCAAGCACAGCTTCTCCAAATACAGCCTGTGTGTTGCGTTAGCCAAGTGTGTGTTTGCTTGGAGGTAGGCACCGCTCACAGCCAATAAGGAAAAGTTAAACAGTTCAACAGATACATGCGGCCACACAGGAGAGGACACACAATGTCAAACACAGACATGACTGCTGCTGTGCTGTTTGCTTAATAAAAGCTGGCCACTGGAGCATATGTTTGGTATAGATTTGATACATCCAAAGGTTCTGGGCTTTATTTATTGTCCTACAATCAGAGGATAAAAACACAGCTGCCTTTAAAAGAATAGTTTGATACTTTGGGAAATATCTTCTATCTATCTGTTCATTTTCTTTCCCAGAATTAGAGAATATTAATGCCACTTTCATGTCTCTGTGTTCAGTACAGAGCTTGAGCCAGGAGGCAATTAGCTTAGCTTAGCTTAGCATAAAGACTAGAAGCAGTGGGGAACAGCTAGCCTATCTCTGTCCAAAGGTCAAAAGGCCAGCAGCACCTAAAAATCTCACTAATTAACACAATGTATCACATCTGTTCAAACAGTACACATGTGAATGTAAAAATGAAAATGTGTTGTTATTTTGAGGAGTTAAAGGCTCACTAACAACAGCGTAGTGACTTTCCTGACCTTCTAGCATCTAAAGACTCACTTTTATTCTCTGGCTTTTAATTGTGTTTAATTTGTCTTATTTATTATCTGATTTCTTTTGGTTTTAAATTTGTGCTTAAACTTTGTTCTATTTTAATTTTGATCCTTTCATGTTTGTATATGCGTCTGCCTTTGTGAATAACTTTGGTGCAAAGCCTGTTTGCTTTTTCAAGTGCTATATAAAAGAAATAAACTTGGAATTTTAAAAACTTGGGATAAACATTTTTCCATTGAGAAGTAGTTAGAACACATAACTTAACAATAACATTTCTGTTGATTATGGATTGAACAAACGAGATAAATATGTTTCACCATAGATGTAGGTTGGTGTATTTGTGAATTGCAGAAAGAGATATTGAACTCTCACTGAGTATATACAGGTAGGTGTATTGCTCAATACATCAAACCATTATTTTACATTTCAGTTTATGATGTTGCTTGACTTGCAACCTACTGGTAGATGTATAAGTGTAGCCTGAAGTATGTACCTTATATATATTTATATTGTACTGGCCTTAATTCGTTACTGCTGCTGTCATCGAGAGACTTATTTAACGTATCATCATCATGTTACTGTGAGTAATATGTATCAATGTAATTATATTAAATATATCTATAGGTGCAGGGTATTCTATTGCATAATATTTGCTTAGTGGCAGTGTCAGCATCAAAATAATCACAGATGGATAATGCACGAGGAGCTCCTGTTTTAGATGAACAGTATAGGTTTGATTTAATATTCACCTGCTTCATCTTTCATGAGATTTTCTAAGTCTTTCTCATGATATAAAGTACAGAAAGCCACAAATAGCACAGATTCATCTTCAACCTGCTGTCACACAATCAAAACCGGCATCCAGTTTGAAATGGCTTTCCTCAATGTAATCGCACTTTGACAGGAATGTTTGGTAAACTCTTTGCTTTTAAAGACTCCCTCTGCCTCCCTAGAGAGGGTAAGAGTGGGCGATGGCGGCTGAAAATAGCACTCGTTGAGAACGGATGAATCAACGCTGCACCTTATGCTTAATTAAAGATTAACGAGAAATTGCTTGGTGGTGTGGAGGTTTCTCAAAGCCTCACTTTACTTCTCTGATTAGGGTTATGTAACACTTGTTAATACTGCATGGGCCATGCATAAAAAAATAATGACATCTGCCAGTGTGGCAGAATCAATCCTTTCATGACAAGCTGCAAAATGTGAAGCTGGTGCGATGCCAACACATTGATAAATTGGCTGCTCTCAGCTGCTAAATCAGTTAAATCATTCTGATTTGTATGAAATGTATCTGAATTAATGATGAAACCCCACGGTAAGGTCCAAGCGGTGGACCTCCATTTCTCATCTTTTTGTTTGAAGCGGTGACAGATGGTTTTCTTGACTGATAATGTCATGCTGCCGCTGCTTCACTGAATGACCATGGCAGCCCATTGGTTCACATGTCAAAAAAGATAAATCATCCAACATATCTTTGTATCACACAGTTTTAACATTCATATAAAAGCAAGGGACCAATAGAGATATTTTTTCTTTACTTAGCCTCAAGCGCTAAATTTCATGGCAGGAATAATGATTTAATTTGTAGAGTTTGGTGTCATTTGAAATATCTGAAAACAGTGTGAATCTTTTGATGCCTCACAGATGTTTTTCTATAAATGTAGCTTATATCAAATACAGTATATCATTTATCTCTATCTGACTATTTGTCCAAGCACACAATGTCAGTTTTTAGTGCTTAAATAGTCTTCAATAAGGTGTTAACAGCAGATTTCAGTTTTGCCATGTTGCAAATGTGAGCACCTCTAGGACTTATAATCCATCTTGACTCAAAAGTTGAGGTTCAAAATTAATTCTTGACCTGGAAAACAGCAGTATATCAACCAGGGTCTTATTCCTATAAATTTAGTATCCATTCTTTCTATTGGTCATGACTCATGCTAACTTTGAATCTCTATAATGGAGAGATTTCAGACTTGCATGTCGGACAATTATGGGAATGTTATTTTGTAACAAACAAGCAGGAGGCTAATGGTGTGTTAAGGCCCTAATCTCCTTAATATATGATAAAGCAGTAAAACACCTTTTTGCACATTTATACTAAGGCCTTCCCAACTTGCATCAGGTGCCTTTGGTGTAGATTATCGGGGAAACGTCTCATAATTCTTTTATTTAATTACATATAAAAGGCTATAGTAAGAAGTTATTGGCCTGTATCGTCAAGTTTACTGAAAACACATTCTTATTTATGGACACAGCCTGTGGGAGTAGGGAAGATAACATAACCATACAGTGCACACACACACACCTGGGAACTGCCTAGTACATTTCAGTCTTGTATTTTTGGCAACTGAGCCAATAAGCTCACTCACCGGTCCTTGACGATGGTTTTCTGAGAAGGGGAGCACACTTCTTCTGTACAATACAAACCAGTGACTTCTATATCCTTCATGTTTCCACTGTCCAGTCCTGTTATACACCTAACTGTGCAGGCTTTATATCCTTATAAATATCAAATAACTATGTGGCTCTGCTGTTTTAGTAAGTGTAAGATGGCTGTCCTGACCCAGAGTGGGGTTGGTATAGACACTACTTGTCTCGTTGGCCCCTCGTGACTCATGCAACTTATTTAGCATGAGTCACTACACTGCAGTCCACACCTTTCAGAGCATCCGAGCTTGAAAAAGGCCTTGAAGGATTGTTGAAGCAGACATTTTTGGACATGGCCTGTTCTGGGGGTGTCTTGCCCTTCAGGCGGATGGGCCGGAGAAAAGGTTAGATGAGGATGAGTAAGAGTTGAAGTGCTGTGAGATGCACAGGCAGGACAAACTGCCACCACTTGGGGATTTATCTTTGGATAATGCATGTGTGTGTGCAAGGAGAGAGAAGAAAATAGGTAGAGAGAGGAGTGAGTCAATTCTTAGACTGTGGCAAAGGGCTAGGGCAAAGGGAGACAGCTGGTGAAATTACAGATCTCTTAATATATTCAGTGGCACTGCAGGCAGGTGAAATGAATCACCTATCACCTCACCAATTATTTTAACACAATGACCCTCTAAATGAGTCTTAAATATGAACTTGATGACACACCTGATATTGTGGTAAACGGTGGAGATGAAGCTCAGACTGCTATCTTACAATCTTGGACCAGCAAGACAGAATGAGAGAATGGGATCTATGTTTTAGGATTGGCTGGGATTTCTGGACTGTGTGAACTTCCCCTTATCCAAGAAAACAGAGCTGCTAACGTTAGCCAACAGTTTGATGGAGTAGCTTTCAGGACCAGCACCCACACAGCAGGGAAAATACTACACAGTGGATCTGCTTCTCATGAATGATTCTTCAAAAAAAAAAAGGGCAAACATTTGTAACAAATATTTGTATTATTGGTTTTGGTCTCTTTTTAGTACAATCCATGGATGTATTATAAAAGCTGGATACTTGAATTGAAAATGGTGCCTATTCAGTTGAATGAGAATTACTCACCTGGCGCATCTTCTGGATTTTGCTTCTGCAATGTGCGGCCCACTGAATTTGCAAAATAGTGTTTCTCCAGCTGGCCCCCATCTGCTTGTTCCCACTCCCCTCGACTTAACATTGGGATGATGTCACAAATTTAAAAAGCTTGCAGAAAGTTTTAGAAATATAAAACCTTCATGGATTAAAAATTCATAATACAAAGAGTCATATTTGACCTTAGTTTCAGTTTGAGCTCTTTTATAATGGTGATCCCATACATACAGTACAGCTTCAACATGCAAGAAACCCAAGGCTCGACAGGCCTGCTGTGCCTAGTTACAGTTGCTAAGGTAAGATTGGACAATTGCTATTAATTGGAGAGGTTTTGTGAATGATCACTTCTAATCTTGCACTTTGTGAAAATGTAGCTGAAGAAAATCTTAATTTGTACTTGGTCTGACATTGATTTACATGCTATTATTTGCTAAAACAGCTTCACAGCATCTTATGAAACCTTTCAAGGCCCCTTTTGTAGGTTTTGAAATTCACCAGGAAGCCATAGCCATTTCCTCACATACAAAAATGTGCTTGTTTGGAGATGTGCAGTTTTCATCCAACAGCAGCAATGAATAATAATGACGGTTTATCCATTTAGTAAAAGGGACACCATGAAATCCATCTGTGTCATCCTGCAGTGGTATAATGGTATTTGTGTAATTGCAGAGAACAATTAAAGTGTGGGGCTTTGTTATGGATGACAGTGATCGGCTCATTATTGGACAGTGATGGGTAATGTACAAAGCTGTATTGCTGTATACTACATAGTAGATGAGATGAAACACCACCCATACTATAGATGTTATACGTGCCCCCATATTTAAAAGAAAACCAAACTTCAATCATCAAGCTCTTTAAGTCTTGAATTGTTGACATGAAATTCTATGTACATTTTTTTCAGGGTTACTGAGTAAGTTCTATTTTTTAAAGGGGATATATGATGTTTTTTTTGTTATTAATACACTATTATGATGCTGGATATAGTGAATGCAATTACATCCAAAACCTCAAGTTAACGTTTGTAAAAAGGCTCCCTGCAGGCTTCAACTTGCTCCATTTCAGACAGATTGAACTGAGGCGCTGCGTGAAGGGTCAGTATGAGTTAAATAAGGAGCTTTTTGAACTGTAAATCATGCAAAGATATTCAAGAGCCCCCAGAGACTAAAGCTATAGATCTTTAAATGTGCATAATACCCCCCCCCCCCCCCCCTTAGGATCAAGAATAGTGAATGCAATTACATCAATCATTACCACTAAATGAACGTAAGTTTAACATGATCCAAAAGTAGCTTTACAAAAACATTTAAACTAATGGTCATTTTAACTTAAGGCCTTCTCATTTTACAAACTAAGCCAAATATTACATTTTTTTCTTGTGTACTCTGAAATTCATCTCATGGTCTTCATTAGTGGATGGAGTTTGCTCTGTTTTTGTGGTGATAACATTGCTGCCATCAAGACATCACAGTATGAAACTGAAATCATGACAGTGATAACAAATGAACAACTTATGTCTGAGTTATTAAAGTTGTTTTCTCACACTGTTGTTGCCAAAAATCAATGTTTTTTCATTTTTTCATCTTTAAATCTAAAAACTGTAACACATTTTTGGCTGAAATTATTTAAACGTTTTGCTATTTTCTTACTGTGCCAACTCTTTTACTTGAATAATATTCTTGGCAGCTACTGCAACTTGCACTCCAACTTAGAAACACAGTTGATTCGCTTACTTACTTCAGTGGCACAAACATTTCAGAAAGCTTTTGTGATCTCTCCACATGATTTCAGCAGGCTTAGCTGTTCATTACGCCCTCCCAGTAAAAGCCTTGTTAAGCAGTGTTTTCTTCATCAGTGTGCCTGCACATTTTATGAGGCTCTTTTCATAGTTTGCTGCAGAAGCTATAATGCTCCATCACGTGCCTACTGGCCGGCTCTGTCTGCCCACTGGAGCCCCGGCTGGCTTCAAAGCGCTCCTGTCGCCTAATGATAATGAATGCAGTGTGTCTGCTCAATGTGCTTAGTGGCTCACTGTCAATCTGTTCCACTCAGACTCAGGTTACAGTCTGCTCTTGTGCTGCTCTGTCCGCTGCCAGGAAAGACAGTTTTCCTGCTATGTTTGCCACTAGACACTGAGTCCATGGTCATGAACTATCTGTAATAACAAGGCATCTGCAAATCTTTGGTCCAAATCGAAGGAATGCTCTTTTAAGCCAATGCAAATACTGTAGTCAGCAGTTTGAAACAATGCTGAACTCCTGCACAGTTGTAAATATTGTTCCCCATCCAGGAAGTCTCTTCTTATTTTCAAAGCTTCATACAGAAAGCCTTTGACTGTATGACAGGATTGATGAAGAAATCAATAAACAGGGCAGGGTATAGCCTACTGGGTCATTAATAAAACACTAAAGGAGTCCTTTCAAATGTGGCTTTATGTGGTCTGTCCTCATTGGGTCAAAGCAATCTATTTATGCTTCTTCCTCACCCCTGCTATCTCTACGTCCACCCCTTTAGGTCTCCAGATAAAAGAGGGCTCATTGTGAACAAAGCAAAGGGTTTGACAGAGCTTTGGACACCTGTGGCGGATCAAACCATTCTATTTGGTTGATAAAAAACGGGGGCTACCCATGGGTGGGAGAGACCATTCGATTATGAGAGAGATGAGGAAAGACCATGAGGAATTTCACTGCAAGCTGCAAGACAGTGCACCCATGTGCTGACCAGCATTTAAGCCTCTAATTGCTGTCAAATATTCCTGCAGTTGCTTGGATACCATAAAAAGAATATAATCTTTTTTTGATATGTAATTCTTTAAAAAGCAGCAGATAACAGAGGCTTCATAATCTCCTCAGAGGACAATAAAAACACTCATGTAAATGATATTTACATCCACATGCAGTGCGTGCGCTGCCAGAGATGGTGCGATAACTTCCCTGGCTGGGGCGTTGCTATGGGAACATGACTCATCACAAGTCTTCTTGCTTTACCTGTGGCAGCTGCATTGTACTCATGAAAAGCTATTTCATGCTCATTTTGTTTGCCAACCAGCAGCACTGAGCCTCCATTTTCAATAACATATCATATCAGATTTCTGGGAAAATACAATGAAGCACAGGTGCTAAAAAGGCTTTTGTTGCAAGTTTTATTTTTGTTCCACAAGAGGTACAGTATATTTATGGGCACTTGAGTTTGAGCTTGAACAGAGTAACACTGTGATTGAATCAAAATCAGCCAGTTTGATTGCTGTATGCATTATAATAATATGAAAACTAATTGACCTTAATGTATTTGCTGAGTTATTGCAGTGGCAGTAAATGGGGGCTTTAAAGCATTTCTGCATATGGCCTTAATGCATTATGGCATTTCACTTATAAGCTACATACAGTGTGCCAGCACAATGAGTTTATGTGCAGATGATCAGTGTGCAATAATGAGCCTTTAGACATTTGAATGGAATTAAGAGTATGTTATAAGTATAATGGGACTGTACAGGCTTCTATAGTTAATATATTATACAAGTCATAATAACTCATTAACTGTAAACATTATCATAATGAGCTCATAAACAGTTTTCAAATGTGTTTGCACTGTATATAGTGTCTCTGATGGAAATACAATGGATTTCTATTTCTATGGGATTGCTAAAAAAAAATTACAATACTTTATAGACATACACAATTTGACATATGAATCACTTTTGTTGCATTAAACTGAAGAAGGAGATGTGAATCAAACGTTTTTCTTTTATATCATCAAATATGAGAATATGTGTAACATTTATGAACACAGGAAACTGTGTAAAACCAGCCATGTATTAATATACAATATGACTGTATAGTACTACGGATATAGTATGTTTGTTTCATAAATATATACATGTAACCCACACAGTGTAGATGCTATCAGTAGTCACCACAGGTCACACCTTCAAAAACAAACACATGCACAGCAGATGTTTGAGTTCAGTTTAGTGTCTGTGTGGCGCTGGAGGTATGTTGTCATACAGTGAGAAGTGTGGAGGAGGCCCATCTGTCACACCACTACTAACCCTGTAAACAAAATCCTGAGCTGTCATTCACGACAGGCTCACGTCTTTTTTATCTTCGCTGGCTACTTTCCAGCCGCTTGGGAAGCTGCAGTAAAGCCTCAGGAAAAGTCTGTTTTTAAGAAGTTATCTTGTAATATGATGCTGAGTTCGAAAATTGTGGTGGCTTGTTTATTAGATGGATTGGAGGCTGTTTCCCAAGATATAGCTAACCTTAAGATCAAGTATTGATTGTTACATGATGGATCATTGGAGTAAGAGTCTGAGAACAGCAGCCTTTAAAGGTTAATGACTCCTGACCTTGTATCTAACCCTGTTCAAATCTCCATCCTTACACCTGAACTCAATTTCAAATAAGTGCCTCTTCACATCAGCTACGTACAGTTAGTGCCTAAAAAATGAAACCACTAATTACATCATGCCATATTTACATATTTAGTTACTACAATAATGAATTCCCAATATAATATGTTGAATTGTATACTGAGAGTTGTTAATAGGCCTAATATTTAGTCTACCCTTCTAGAGTCAAGGAACAATATGTAACAGTTTTGAAGCCATCTACACTGAGTGTGAATATGAAGAGATCAAAGGTCAAATAACCACAGTGTATTGATCTCATGCTCACTGCAAACCTTCAGACTGACTAAGCTATTTATTAAATGCACACCATGGAGGCAACTGAGCATTAAAAAAGATTGTGCTGAATTGGGGACAAATGGGGGGGGGGGGGGGGGGGGTGTTGTATATTTTGCTGCAGTTTCATTTACTACAAATGTAATATATCTAAAATTACCACAATTTTCCAAATCAACACAATGGTTTTTAGATTGATTTCATACTTTATTTTAACTGTTGGCTAAATTAATTACAATATGGCATGAAAATGACCTTGCAGAGAAGTGAAACATGCTTCTAATCAAATCTAGTGAGATATTTTGTCCTCACACTGTAATGTAATTGGAAGCAGAAACAACTGTGGAAAATGTTAGTGGTTGAACTCAAGTAGACTACTTGTGGGAAACTGCAACAACCAAGTATAAAGCTACTGTTTTTTCATATATTTCTTATTGTCAGGAACTCCCTTAAAAAGGCCAAAACCAACACTTTCCCACCCTCCTCTATTGCTCCGTAAGCCCTTTGATTCCAAATGAAACATGCCAAAAATATATAGTACCACTTTGTTTAGTGCATCATTGTTTTTTTTGTTTTTTTTAACTTTATTGCCTTAAATGCACATTAACAGGCAATTAATATCACTAAGGAATACAAAAAAAAAGAAAACATCTTGAGATTGGGTCTCATCTGCCACACAGAGATAGCACTGTAAAGGGTATGGCACATATCTTATCTAGTTCTGTACTCCAAAAAAGGTATATTTTAGATAATTAAAAAATAATAATAATAGTAAATGAATAGAGTATAAGTGTATAAGAGTCCTAAGCCAGATAGTCAGTAACTGGGGTCCACCTTCTACTAAAAACAGGTACTTTTGCATCACTGTTTTTTAATGGTAATATTAGCTGCATTATCGTCCAAAAAAGAAAGAAAGAAAAAGATCACCCAATAATAACATAACTTTGCATGATAGCCAAGGAATAAGTCAAAGGTGGCTAAATCTCTAAATGTATAGGATGTTTTGGATCATGGTTTGCCAGTAATACAACACACAATGTGATAAAACATGTAAAGCCAACAGTTTAATCTATTGAAGAGCTCGCAGTAAAGAAGACTGAATATCTGTGCACTGCTTGAGTCTCTTTATTCCACAAAGCTGTCCAATAGCATCATGTTACCCACGATTGTATCTGGTGCTGTGACTATGAGACAAGACATACCAACTGCTGGGTTACCTAATGCATGACCTGAGATCCTCCCCTCTCTCTTCTTTCCTGGCCTCAGGCTGTACTCTGTGCTCTTGGGAAACTGTAAAAGGCAGTCAATCTAAAAAGGCGCAGCACTAGTACAAGCTCCAAGTGACTTTCCAGGTACCTTGTAGGGCCACAGAGGGATTTATTACCATGCTGAGATCACACTTTTTTCTGAACATCTATGGCACTTCTTCTGCTGCCTAAAGGTGATCAGATTGTGGGTTTGTGTGAAGGTCAGATGCTGTTATGTAAGATTACTGGTTTGAATGGAAAGTTGAAAGCGTTCAGAGTAGTCTTTGTGACATGTAGGTTGTGAGGTGCCCACAAATATTTGGTCTTGCTCTCCTATACAGCTGCACGACATCCACTTTGTTGCTATATTTGAACACTGAACACTCCTTATACTTCAGTTTAGGTTTGAAAATAACACACATGTACCAGACATCATAAACTGAGGTGTCTGAGTTATTTTGAGCAATAATTTCAGCACTTAACCATCTGCAAAAAATGTCAGAAAAAAATGTTTCCTTGGATACAAAACATCTTTAAATTGCTGCTTTTGCCATTTTTGCTCCACAAATGACTTAAAACATGAATCAATTCTCAATATATTTGCTGATAAATTCATATCTAATAAATGAGAAGTTGACCAAGAGCTGCTGTTCATTTAGTTCATTGGTGCTGAAATAACTAGTGGATTAATTGTTGTATATATCAAGTGCCATTATAGGATTTGCTGATTTTCTCTCTTTTATATAATTGGAAAAATGTTTATATATCTGTATCTTGGAGTGTTAGTCTGAATGTTGAATTGTGGGCCCTCTTTAAGTCATATCTTTAGTGTGCATGTTCAGCACATTTATCTCTAAAGGATATCCCTCACCTCTGTGCTTTAAACTGCCTCATAATCAATTGCAACTTGGTGTGTTTTGCATCAACTCAAAGCTAGAGGAGACCATCATCATGCCTGTTTTGCTGCCTTATAAACTTCAGTAGTTCGTGGCTGGATGACTAAATGTGAAAATACCAATGAGACATAAAAATTCAGCTTGCCAGTCGTTGTGACTCAAACATCTGCGATCAATAATGAATGGATATCTTGCAGAGTATGAATAGATTTGTTCAACTCGTATGGGTCCCTAAAGCATTTTCTGAAGATACCTAAAAACTGTGAGTGCTGATTTACTCATTTCACATAAAAGAATCCTGTAAAAGCAATCTCATTTGCGGTGCGAAAGCTGCGTCCTCTGCTTCGCTCTGATACCTGGTTAGGTAATACAGCGGTGCTGAGAGTTATATTGGAGGTGACACCCCATCAGGCCTATAAATAGCTTTGCACTTTTCCCCCAGGAGCCCAGCTGTAGCTTTCTCCCAGGCATTTGATCACTTGTTTGTAGGGGGACTGACATCATCCACTGCTGCTTTGTCTCACTGACTTTCTGACTTTCTGCTCACAAACACACACCTGAACACACGATAATCCAAATCCTCAGTTCTGTAGTATAGCTTCATTACTGCCGAAATACAGTATATGAGAAAGACTTTGATCAGCTGCTCTGATGGTGGTGCTTTTCACAGAAAGTTTGCTTCAGGGTTTCCCTAAACTGTATTTAATGATGACTCACCTAATCACTTTAAACACTCAGCTATAATTGCTACGAGCAAAGCAGACTCTGGATGAAGTGAATTCTCCGGTACAGTATCACTCTTAAATAAATACACCACTAATTGGTGGTGGGAGGGAGGGGTGGGTGTGGTGTGGTGTGGGGGGGTGGATTCAGGCACAAGCCCAAAACAAGCCACATAACAAGTGGGAGTATGAGGCGAATGAAAACGAAAAAAGATATACAAAATCCCTGCAGGCTGTGTCTGACCCCAGTGAGTCACTGTCTACACAAGCTTCTCCAGCGCTGGCCATGACTCAGTGACGAGTTAACATTGCTGAAGTGCACTTCTGGAGCTGGTTACAATGTGTGACTCTAATTTGTAAATGGTATCCTTTTAATGCTCAGTATTTTAATGGAGACATAATTAAAAACTAAACAGCATTGCTAATAAATTCCTGCTTTTTATGACCATTAGGGGAACATTCATTTTCAGAGACAGTAGTTCTCTACAACAACAGCTTCCAACAAAGCAAATGAGTTTTACTGTATGGGTGCTACTTATAAATAAGACATTGTGAATAAAGGTTTTATAAGTAGGGACTAGTGACTTTGAATATGGTTAATAATTCATTTACTTATGCTTGGGTTTGAAGCAAATCATAAGATCAAGTTTTGGGTTGACATGTTGTGCAGAATTCCTTTGTTTGATGTTTGGTACCACATTTACAAATGATAATGTCTTTATAGTTAATGGTTCATAAATAATTTACTAATGCTTTAAACATCAATTATAAACCATTAAGATAAACTACTTAGGGATTGCCAAGTTAGTGAGGCTCCAATGGATCATTAGACCAGTTTCCTTGGGGAAAGGTTTGCACAATATCTGGTCTATAATCCTTTTTTTTAATGGATTAGATAGATTTACATTAAAAACTGAAAAGATGATGGCTTATTAGGAAGCTACAGACTCATGAGTATTTACTAATGAATAACCAACATAACATTTACAACCGCATTTTTACCAAATACAAATGATATACAATGGCTAAAGGGATTGTTTACAACTCAGCAACCCAAAACAAAGCATGTGTAAATTATACTTAATACTAAATACATGAAAAAAAGGCTGCCTTCTTAAAAAATGCTGAATCTCTAATAATGGGGTGGCTCTTGTGTTGGTTGAAAATAAAAAGGAGCTCTGCAACCAACTCTGAAAAAAGCAACTAAAATATGCCTGCTATCTGTGTTATTAATAGATGACTACACAGTGCTGGTCTCTCTACTCTAAAATACTGACTTCAACTATTGGACTTCATATTTCCCAAACCAGCAGCAGCAGCAAGATAAATGCAGCTACATCTATTCCTGCTAGACTAGCCAGACTGGTATATTGGCCCATTTTAGCTTATTGGAGTGTATACTGGATACATACTGATTGTTATGTGATTATATAAAAATGAATTAAATTGGCTAATATATCTTGATTTTGTTTAACTCTTACTTACCAGCATGAGTGTATTGACCACAAAAATTCAGCAACATTTACCAAAGTTGATTCATGAAAATGAAGAGCCTTTTCTTTCTATTTGCACCTTTTAAAACTTTTTCTTGTACTCCATGTCTCATGCAGGGGACTGGGACACACTACTCACTACCAACAAATTATTAACCATTGAATTACACACACACACACACACACACACACACACACACACACAAAAGTGGATTTGGTTGGCAGAGCAGAACTGGTCAGTGTTCTCCCCAGTGTGGAAAAACTGGAAATATCTTTCTTCACTAGTATGTCTGCTGTCTGTAATAGGCTACATCTTCTCAATTACAAAAACACATCACTGATTTTAGGTCAAAGTGACAGTCCTGCTTTGCATTCAAGACATACATCATGATAGTACACGATGAATCTACAGTAGCCACGGGAATATAAATAATTCATCTCAGGAAAATGATCTATTTGCCCCCGTGCCTCTGCGCCGCGTGCACCTGGTGCCTTTTGGTCACGGCAGAAGCGTCTCCAATTATCTAGAAGCACATCCTTGGATTTCTCTGCGCCCTTTGTCTGTCTCTAGATCCACATTGATTTTGAGCAAAGGCGTGATCAATGCTGACGACACGAGAAGCACGCGCATGAATAACTTAATGCGGAATGATTGATTTGTATTTGCGCACAAGTTTGCGCAAGGAAATTGAACAACGGAGATACGAGTATCTCAACATATGTAGGAAGCAGTTGATTGTTGAAGTGGGATGTTTTTGTGACTAGGACAAGTTGTTCTCATGTTTCCTGCCGTGATGGCTGTTTATTCACGTGATATGTAAAAACTGTCATTTTAATAGGCATGCAGCTTTCTACTCTGGTCCTGTTCAGTCCCCTACCAGATCTTCATGAGTGGGCTGTTTAGATAGTCTTAGCTGCTGAAAGACGTGCTACACACACAGACACACACACACATACATACACACACCCTGCTTCCCTTTTCAAAGCTGCTCCCTCGCACTTAACGGATGTTAATGGGAAATAATCGGCAAGTTTGAGGAGAGAGATGGTGGCGGCGTCTACTCGATTCAGCACGCTGGACAGCGCTCGGGGAAAGTTGGAGAGGACGGCGGCGCGCGGACACAGGAGGATTTAATTGAAATTAATTTTGGGAGCGGCTGGAGTCATGAGCGACGGGTGACCATGGTTGATTTCAGGTGTTTATTATCAACAACATGCGCAGGTAACCCGAGAGCGGACTTTCTGGAGTGAGAAATGGACTTTGCTGAAATTATTTTCGCTTTGTTCATCGTCGTGGTCGCAGTCGTCTCGCTGTTGTCAAACTTATTAGTGCTGCTATGTTTCATCCACAGCACCGAGATACGCAGGCAGGTGCCTGGTGTTTTCACCATGAACTTGTCTTTCTGCAACATACTCATCACTGTTCTGAACATGCCGGCTACCTTGGTGGGGATTATCAGGAACCAGCAGCCTTTTGGAGATTGCATTTGCCACACGGTGAGCTTTCTGGAGACTTTTCTGACTGCAAACACCATGTTGAGTATGGCAGCTCTCAGCATAGACCGGTGGATAGCGGTGGTCTTCCCGCTCAGTTACTCCACTAAAATGCGCTACAAGGACGCGCTGATCATGGTTTGCTACTCCTGGCTCCATTCCTTCACCTTCTCCCTAACTGCGCTGCTCTTCTCTTGGCTTGACTACAGCGACGTGTATGCGTCCTGCACCTTGCAGCCGAGTAAAGGAGGCAGTGACAGGATTAAGTTTTCAATCTTCACCGTCGTTTTTCACGCCACTAGCTTCATCCTGTCCCTGCTCATCCTGTGTTTCACCTACTTGAAGGTGTTGAAAGTCGCCAGGTTTCACTGCAAGAGGATTGACATTATCACCATGCAGACTCTTTTCCTGTTGGTCGATATTCATCCAAGGTAGTTCACCTCATACTTTCCCTAATTAATAAGCACGTTTTCTCATTTATATGTAGGCTGTTATACTTAATGATCCACAGTCTTGTCACAAATGTGGCAAGAGACTAAAAGTAATTTGCTGTTTTCAGCGTGAAACAGAGATGTTTAGCCGAGCAAAAGAGGAGAAAGCAGAGAGCCACAAAGAAGATAAGCATCTTCATCGGCTCGTTCATCATCTGCTTTGCTCCTTATGTAATTACAAGGTAAGTCAAGTTCAGAGTAACCCATCAGTTATTTAATCTATTGCAAAAGTCTTGTGCAACTCTTGAAAGAACAAGCCCTGTTACAGTGATAAGCTTGAGCAATTACTTGGTGAATAATTGTGTTTAGTGTGAATATAAAGGGTAAATAACTCATTTGGGTTTGTTTTGTGTAGTGTAAAGACTCATAAAAGACAGATCTGTCACAGAATGGGACACGATTAGTGAAATATCAACACCGAAAGTGCACAATCACATAACAGTTTGTCCTCAGTTAACACAACACTACTCATTTTCACCTGCTGATATGAATTCTTTTTCATTTCTGAGAACCATGAGATGCCTCATTAGCCACCTGCATTGCCCCAAAAACAGGTGGCTCTGCATGGTGCTTCCACTGAAATAAACATAATACAGTTGAGGACAATAGACAGGTTGCGGTTGCTGCCACAGAAAAAAGAGAAATTTGCTACAGAGGCCCGCAAAACAGTTGTCAGCCAGGTGTGGTGCTGATGATCCATCAGTTTGACATTTGTGGTGCGTGAAACATATGGGAGGGAAGAGGGAGAGCACATTAACAAGGAAAAGTGTCGTAGTAATTGGAGTAACCTCCTGACCAAACCTACCCACTGGAAGTAGCCTGAGTGACTGTTGAAACCCAAACAGCTAATTATGATAATTCAGGTTCATGTGCTATATCTTTTCTGCTTTTAAATGGGCCCCTTAAGCACATCATTTAGGTGCAGTGGAAATTGTAATATGCTTAAACCTGACACATCCTTTCTATTTTCATAACACTGCCTTTAATTAGGAGAACATGAGGGACTGTAGGGAACTTCTTTAGGTGGGGAAGGGGGTTGAACCTTATGATTCATTTTTTTAAAAGACAAATGCCTCCCCAGAATAGACTTGACTTGACTTAACTGCAGGACCATATTAATATAATATAACCATGTTGAACTGGTGCAACTTTAGATGAATCTAAAATGGTGTGTATGCTGCAATGATTAGTCGATTAATCATTCAGTCAGCAGAAAATTAATAAGCAACTATTTTGATAATCAATTAATAGTTTTTAAAGTATTTTTTAGGAAAGAAATGCCTAAAGTTTCTTATTCTAGCTTCTCAAAGGTGAATATTCTCTAGTTATTCTTCTATGAAAGTAAACTGTGTATCACTGGGTTATGGACTGTTGGTCAGGACAAGGGAAGACAGTTGAGGACGTCACCTTGAGCTTTGGAAAGCAGTGATTGACATTGTTCACTATTTTACAGATTATTTTAACTAAGTTCAAACATTTTAGAAGACCTTCTCCTCCATTTAGGACCTGGTTTTAAGCAAAAAGAAGGAAACTCTCAACTCTCCCTATTTTTTTTTTACCCCCTCTCCTCCCCTGATTATTTTGGTACAGTCCCTAATATATTTTGTTCCATCTTAATTAATAATCCCACATTCAAATTTGAAAAACAGAAGAAATAACAACATTTGAATGGTACTTTTGACTATAATATACTTTGTTTAGTTAGTTATGTTCTTGCTGCCGCCCCTTCAGGTTGGCCGAGCTTCTACCCTTCGTGGACATAAACCGCCACTGGGGAATCATCAGTAAGTGCCTGACATACAGCAAGGCTGCGTCCGACCCCTTCGCCTACTCTCTCCTACGTCAGCAGTACAAGAAAGTCCTGGTTACCGTCGTCAACAGGCTGCTCCGTCGTGACCTGTACCCCTCATCTGGCCATAACAGCTCTTTAGACACGGAGAACGACTACTGTCTCCAGAGGATCAGCTAATGGCGGACGCACGGACATGACAGATACACACAACAGGCCAAAAATAAAGGTTGCCTCTTGGAATAAGATGGGAGGAGGAAGAGAATGAGAGACAGAGTGGACAGGATATTGTTAGGAAGGGAATAGATAGCAGATAGCTTGGACAGATTGTGGGTGTGGGTGTGAGGGGGAGGGGGGGGGGTCAAAGAGAGAAAAGGAATAAGGAAGGTGGTAGATGGTTGGTAGAGACGAATAAAAAGAGAGGAACAAGGGGGAGGATGGATGAGAAAAGAGTTGAAAAAGAGAAAGAAGAGGGAGAGGGCAAGACAGATAGGGAGTGATGGACGATGCGGAGACACTGGCTTCAGACAGTATTGGTAAACAAGGGATGTGTGATTCATCAGTGACAGGAAGACACACACACACACACACAGATAAAATGAATCAGTTTCATTGAATAAGTCATGGGTTCAGATTAATCTCAAACTGAAGGACCACCCTGCTGGAGACCCTACTGTAGGGCCCCCCCTCATCACTTTGAGACACATGTGTAAAGCGGCCTTTTGTACTGTACCAACCACTTTATAATGATTTTGACTAATCCACTTGCAGTGACCTTTCCTCAGCCACAAAACGCAGAGACAGAGCCAGAGAGCCTGATGTTCGATAGCGGCGGGAGTGAAGATGTGAAAAGGCAGCAAAGACTAAGTTGTTCCTGGTTCTGGAAAATGTATCTTTGGTGAAAGGATGAAGACTCAACTGCTGCACATTATTGCCATGTTCTGTATTGGCCGTGTTAGACTACTTTGCAGTGTCATGTCAGTCACTGAATATTAATGCACTTTGTCTAATTCTCTCAGAGCTACTAGTTAAAGGAGCCAAAGGCAAATAACATTTACACCATAATATTAAAAGGCTAGGGCTGGTGATATTTTATGTTTTTGTTTTTGTCAGCAAGTCCCTTGAAAAGACCAAAACCAACAGTGCACTTGACCCCCTTTAATACTTTCCAACTTCTTTAGCTCTCAGTCCCAAGCCCATTTATTCTTAAACAAGGAGTGAATCTTGGATATTGTTCTTTTTGGCATTGGTCTCTTTATCTCAGAGTGATGGTGGAGATACAGACAGTAAATGAATAAGTAAATGAGGCTGTCGCCTGCCAGCCAGAATTGAAATGGAAAAGTGTTTGGGGCATCCATCTTAACCACCCACCCACCCACCAAAAACGGTTACATACCTATGTAGTTTCATTAAAAAAAATAGGCTGAACAATATCTGAAAGCAGCCGGGCACAATTAAAATTGGAGTAAATAGTTAATTTTATGGGGGACTAGTTTAAGCTGTGGATAACACAGATTTTAATTGATATTGAAGATACTATTTGTCAGGAGGTGTGATGAGGAACCAAGACATATAGGCGGGTGCCTGTCTCAGCTTCATGGCTACATAATTGGGAGACTCTCGAGAGATCTTAGCCTGTTAGAATCAGTTGACAAGTACCCAAAAATGTCATATATTGGCATTTGAGAGACAGAAGCCCTCTAGGGGTATTGTAATTATGGTGTGAAATGAAATCAGCTGATGTTATTGTTTTCCTAAAGTCAGCAGAGGAAGGAGATGGTTGTGGATGGATGGATGGATGGATGGCCCCCCCCCCCCCGATTTCCATCTGTGAGTCAACACTAATTAAAAAAAAAAAACATGACCACCATCGTCAACCCTTACCACATAATTACTGTAACCCTGATGACAAAGGTCTCCAAACTTTAAGGAAGTAGGAGTTTCAATCCAATCCAAACTATGATCTTTTTTTGTAAACCTACAGTAAAGTGTTTTTTTCGTGCCTAGACCTAACCTGAACTTAATCATTATATTGTAACATCATGAAACAGTGTGTCCGTTCATAGACCAACCACATATTTTATCACTTAATTTGGAGAACTTATTGAAGCCATAACTGTGAAGAAGTGCATAACACAACTGGTGGCCACCCCCTGTGGTTCATAAAATGAGAAAGATGGAGCAGAATAAGTAAAAAAAGGCATTTGGGGGTTGTAAGGGAGGAAGCACAAAAAATGACTAGAGTGAGATGATTGTTCCTGAACCCAAACCTTGGAAACAGGCAATAATTCTTAGTTTGATACATTCATTTTTGGTTTGGGTCTTTTTGTAGGAATTGTTGACAATAATAAATATATAATATGACCAGATTTGTCCTTTGAAGTGTGAGTTTGTAACTGAATGTACTAGGGATAGCCCACTTTTAACTGAAATGCATTTGTACAACTGTGCTTTGTTTTGCCAGTTGACTGAAAGATAATATTTCTATGGATATTTACATGATGGTATATATTTTGCACTGTACAGGAACAACTTTTTGTCTAGATGATTTTCCTCATATGGGGAAGCGATGTGATGTAGCATAGGAAATGCTTTCAAAGTGCTTTAAACACACTGTTTTGTGTTTGTGCCAGATTTGAATATGTGACTTTTTCAGCTGTTGTATACTTTACAAGGGAAAGCTGCTTTATTATTAAAAAAAAAAAAAAATCTGTTTATTTGGATGTATTTTATGCACATGTATTTTTCCTCCTGTGAGCCACTTGCTGTTCTTTGGCAGTGTCATTAGCTATTAGTGGAATATGTGCAATGAAAGTTGTCAATTATGAAGCTATTAAAATTGTTAATGTTTTCACAACAATGTCATTGAATCTGGATGATGTCATTTGATCATATTTTATTTGAGGATTCAATTTGTGAGTTTGTTAATTGAATTCACCCAGGAAAAGTTCAAGTCTTGGACACTAAATGGAAGATATAGGACTTTTAATCAAATGGTTTGATAATTATTACGGAGAAAATGTTCATAATTTTCAGTATCTAAAATTTATGTAGGAAGTTTGCAAAAAAGTGAACATTTGAAGTAAATGTGATTCCTTGTTCACTTGTTACTGAATCATTGTGCATCCATCTACCTTGTGGATTTACAGTAATTACATTGTATATGATATGCAACGGAAAAATGACCGCTGTGTCACATGAACAAGCTCTGTTGCAATCATATTATTGCCAAATGTAATTAAAGATGGGGTCAAAGATCATTTTTGCCAATTAGCAATTGTGATTTATTTTGACTCTGTAATGACTCAGGCTTAATTTGATGCATGGAAGCAGACCAATAGTAATTATTTGCAGCATTAAGTGAAGGAATTTTCATTTTTATGGATAACTCAACCACCAGCACCTCTGAATTCATGCAATTCTGGAGATGCTAAAAGCAACTCAAGGTTGTACTGGAGCCAGCCATTGGCTATATATTAGCAAATCTTTCTAATTAACCCCATTCATCAGAAACTGATAAAGGAGAAACTGCTAATTAAAACTGTTCTAATGGAGAATATATGCATGGGAAAATATGATCTCACAGCTGCTTAACCTACAGTACAGTGCAAAGAACAAGCAAGTCTGAGTGTCAACCCACTCTTGAAACTATGACTCTGACAGTCGAGGGAAATTATACATTTCTACTGACAATTTTGTATCAACAGGAAATTGACCCAGTCTGCAAGCATCTCAAACTCTCCAAACACTTAAGCCTATTTTTGGGAAGAGCAATAGCACACTGATTACTCATTT
This sequence comes from Scomber japonicus, assembly GCF_027409825.1. NCBI lineage: Eukaryota > Metazoa > Chordata > Actinopteri > Scombriformes > Scombridae > Scomber > Scomber japonicus. The sequence goes on along the minus strand of NC_070599.1, from coordinate 14,141,735 downwards.
GAGATATTATGGTCATTGAATGAGAGGAGAATGTCTGTCTCTATTTGGATGAAAATCAAATCCTGGAAACGTTGCTAACTATGTGTTTAAGATAAAAAAGATATTAAAATAAACTATAACCAACCAATAAGCAAACTATACAGAAAATAATACTTCACATTTATTTGGCAAACCTTTTGATAATATATACTGTATACTTTCAGCCTCTTTTTTCAACTATTGAGGCCTGCTAATACCGTATGTTACACTTCAACACACCATAAAAAAATTGTTAAAGTACTTCACAATATTTTTACTCTACAGTGGTACAGCATTGCAATTTCAGTATAACTACTGTAAGGTTTTATTTTACAGTATTATCACTGTATTTTCATTTACAATATTATTACTGCATTTGTTATTACTATTTTTATCTTTTGGCTAAGGTTACAATAAATAACTAAGACAGAGGGAACAAGCACACCAACTTAATAACAATAAAAACTAGGTTACAGTGCAGCTTCAGACCTTTTACAGCTCTGCTTTTCTGTACAGGTGTTTGTTCATCACAAGTATAGATGGGTATAAACACTTCTAGTGGGGCACACAGATTTAGGATTTATGACGTGTATTCTTGGAAAACAGCCCTATTTAGGTTATTAATTTCCTTGTTTACTCCTATTATAAAAAAAATATATAATAAAACCTGGTGTTAGACATGTTTACTTATTAGGTATTTGTTGGTGCTTGTCTCCCTCCCAGGTGGCTTTATGTGCATTCAGTTTCTGGGCCGTCCAATAACCAGCATAATAAATGACCCTGTAAAAGATCTAATTGAATTTCCTGATTTAGCTGAAGAATACAGTAGTATTTAACTCCAGCTTACACCTCCCTCAGCTCAACTTTACTCATTACAGCCACAGGGCCGTGCTCACTCTCAAGATACTCCATGCAGTGATGAACCCAGGGTTCCTGCATGATGAATAATCATGCTATCCATTATGCTAATTCAGATTAGCTCAGCTGGAAGAAGCGAAAACCCTATAATTAGTTGAAAGAGTAAAACAATCTTACTTAAAAAATGCAGGTCGCAAAGACGAAATGTTTGTGTGATGAGGCTACCATCACATTAAATTAGCTGCTAACGTGATGCATAGAAACCAGGTTAGGTGTCTGCCACATGAGGCAAATAAGATCTCCCCATGAGGCGTTTGCCTCTCATCTGTGTTGGTGGTAATTTGGATTATTATTTTTTTCCATTAAGGAGAAGTTTAAAGCTTAAAGCCCCTGAAGATGTGGTTTTACATTTCAAGTATTTCCCTATAACAACACATATTCACAACAACAGTAACTAAGCAACATTGAAATGCATAGAAGTTATCAGTGAGAAAGGCTCAGGGAAGGAAGAATTTGTTGTGTCAAATAATTAAAACTTTTCAAACTTAGCCAGAAAATGGTTGATTCATGTCAGACCACATAACTCATAGTAAGAAACTTATGTAGAATTATATTTTAATGGGCTTTAAAGGGAGGCATGTTTTCTGATTTGTCAGGTGCCTTGACCAGCCTGTTGTAGTCAGTGATGTGGCTGCTGGTAGCTCCTGACCTTACGCTTCTTTGTTTTTGCTCATAAATTGACTTTCTGGCTAACCGATGGAGGTGAGAAACCTTTGGGGGTAATGTCACAAACCTTTGCAGTCATGTTTTTTTTTTTTTTTTTTACAGTCAGTGCTACAAGTATTATGATGCCCTCTACTGGGTGAGCACAATTGACTAATCACAAGTTACTGATGCTCACATTGCACAACAGCAAGGTCATTAACATATGGTTAACTAGAGATTTGACTTAACCTAACCTTAACTACTGCACTGACCCAAAAATCTGCTTTTTCACAATTGAGGACAGGGTTTCTGATTTAAATTGGACAAACCATCCCAAATTACTACTATTACTACTACTACTACTACTAATAATAATAATAATAATAATAATAGAAAAAAAACGTGAGGTGAACTGTGTGAGAGTGTTAAATTAATATAGAGGACACATGCACTGATTTAACACTGATGCACACAAGTATATAAAAAAACAACAGTTGAAGTCAAAGTGAGGAAAATAGCAAAATAATCTCGCATGTAGTCCCGTCAATTTATTTTAAATCTGTGTAAATTAGCGCCATAATGCACGTGCACGTCTCCACGCACGTATCCCCTACTTCACCTCAGAGACATTTCCTCTGTAATTTGATAGTTGACCGTAATGCGTATACTAATGTCGCTTAAGGAAGTTCAGAGGGGATTTCAGCAGACTTGGGAGATTTACACACACACACATACACACTCATACACACACACCCGGACACTCATAGACACCTCATAGACACACACACCCTCTGGCTGCGTGTGTGAGGTGCCACATCGATATGGAATATAAATCGCGGAAAATGTGCATCATGCTGCTGATCCTGCTGCAGATGTTACTTCTCGTTTCGTGTTCACCTCCTCGACGGTGTGACCCGGGAGTCCGAGGTAAAAGTTTCTCTGCTTCATGTCATTTCTGCTTCATTTCTTTTCCTGCGTGCATCCGGACCTGCTGCATGAATTACATATGACATCATTTCATGTAGTCTCAGATTCAGAAGCTGACTTTCAGGCTGCAAAACTGATAGAAAAAAAAAACTTTTTATGCAACTTTTTAAACTTAAATTTACACTATGATGTTTTAAATATGATTAGATGCAGGCTTGTAGCTTTTCAATTGCTATTGCTGTAATTTTTCTAGATGAAAACATGATTTTCAATCATAATGGTTAAGATTTATAATCCGGTAATGTATGTGACATTTCTTGTGACTTAATAAGACTTTGTAGACAGACAGGCATTTTTGTAGGCCACAGAGAGCCATTTATAAAAACCACTCTGCCATCTAGTGTCTGCCACAGTGTTAACCAATACTGATGTATCTTGCAGGACTATGCAGGCCAACAGTGGAAGAAAAACGTAAGTACCCTGGTGGAAGAGAGCTGTCATGCATGGACTGTTTGTCAACCAGATTTCTTTATGTTGTAGCTGCTGATCACCTTTCTAGGTTTTTTATTCTTGGTAGCTTTTCTGAGCCCAAAATGACTTCATGTTTTTTTATTGTGACATCAGAAGAAGATCATGCTCTGAAATCACTCCACCCTCACTGACTGGTCATGTGTCTGTACACTTACATCCCGGTGGATGTGTATTGAGTCTGTTTTTCACAACAGAAAAGATGATATCATAAGTCACACTGGGTGTAGTCTTAATGGAATCCGGCCCAAAGGCAATGAAACCATCATGTGTATTTATAGATGATCAATGGCAGTATGAAATATTCAAATTCTAATTTCCAGAGATAATAGAAATATTTGGGGCTGGATGATGGAAGACAGCGCAGTGAGGCTCATGATTAAGTGCTTGACAGATGGAGATGCATGTCTTGATCCCTCTGAATAAGACTGGTAAAGTTAATATTAGATATTAGGCTGTTGATAATCATTCTCTACACTTTTTGCTGAGCAATCTGCACATCAATTCATTCTAAAAATATTCCTCTTGGTTGTAGCCCCTATCTGAATTTTACCTTCATTTTCACCTCAGCCAAATGTGCAGATCTATTGCTGTCCTACTGCGATGACATGGCTTACACTCAGACCATGTTCCCAAACATTCTCGGCCACAAGACCCGTGAAGATGTAGAAGTCGGAGCCGAGTACCTTCTCATAAGTGTGATTGAATCCCTGCTGCGCGGACAGTGCAACCCAGACATCCGCATGCTGGGCTGCTCAGTTTTGGCCCCGCGCTGTGAGAAAGATGTGGTGCTGAAGCCCTGTCGCTCTACCTGTGAGGCAGTGCATAAAAAATGCAGCCACGCATTCGACGAGATAGAGATGGCATGGCCCTACTTCCTGGACTGTGATCGTTTCTTCGTTGGTGAGGAGGAAGGATGTTATGACCCGCTGGAGGGCCTCAGAGGTGAGAATATCATTGATACTGTGACCTGACACCTTAGTATTGGTTGTTTTGATTTTGGTACTATACAATAATATTTGCAGATGTGATAACTTTTTCGTGTTCATCTGCAAGGGACATGCAAGTATGTTGCTTTGAGTTTCAAGGGAACATTTTTCCTAAACATGTTTTTAACAGGCATCTGGTTTGCACACATGCTGATGTGGCTCATGTCAAAATGAAGTCCAACTGGAGTGCCTTATTTCCCCACATAAACCATTTAGTCCTGTGGATATTTGCATGTGTTTTCATGACAAACCTGTCCTTATAAACTGTGCTGTAATGTACTGCAGAAAGGCAAACAGAGACCATGTTTTCTAAAAACTGTTGTAAATTCTCAAAGTGCAAAACAGGTTTCTAAAGATGATGAATAACAAGCCAATCATGTGTGAGTCATATGAGAGCACGAACAGTAGAAACATCTGCATGGGTAGAGCAGCAGGAGCTGATTTAGTCATATAATTTTAGCATTTGTTTACAGTAAACTGTGTACATAGTCATAAAAGTCAATTAATGCAATACATTGTCTTAAACCCTAGCGCCCTATCAAAGTGTCTCACATTTTATTGTCATGAAAATGTTTTTGGACAAAGTAGAATTTGGTTCAGATGTCTGGCAGCATGTCGGGTCTGTGTAATTAGTCCCATATTCCCATCTATTTCAAACTGACGCAGTTGTTCCTGTTTTTCTATGATGTGACCTCTTCACACGATGATGCTGCACAGTGAGTCTAAGATAGAAACTAGAAACATTTGCATAATCTGTGGTGCGTTATGTAACAAAGGAAGTGACAAGTGGGTGCAGTTTGTTTCTTCTCTATATGTAAACAAGGTCATCTAGAAAACATCTCAGTATGACTGTAACACAAGGGCCCAGTGTGTGTTTTTGAAGAGGTGTTGAGTTAATAACATAGCAAGAAGCTCCTTTGTTTTTACACTGAGGCTGAAAGCCTTAAATGTCAAGACTTTAAGGGGTCAGGTCTGGTGCAAGGTCACTGGTTATTAGCAACAGTATTTCTTATTTTTAGCCATGTTAGTGGCTAAAAATAAACAGTCATGGTCTTCTGGTACCATAACTGTACAGACAGTCATGGTGCCAGAGGAAGAATCCAATTGATTTGTGATCTCCAGACAGAAATTTCAATTTGTCCAACACTTAAAGGTTCAGTGTATTGAATTTAGTAGCATCTAGCGGAACAGACTTGGCAGAAATGGAATATAATATTCATAAGTATGTTTCCATTAATCTATAATCACCTAAAAAAAAATTATTGTGTTTTCAGTACCTTGGAATGAGCCCTTTATATCTACAGGTCCTCTTCCATGGAGGCTGTCATGATGCACTGCCATGTTACTATGGTAGCCCAAAACAGACAAACCAAACAATAGCTCCTGAGGGGGCTTTTCATGTTTTTTGTGAGATTTGTGGCCACTGAAGGTTCTCCCACTCACTTGAAAGGGGTGGTGTATTCAGTTGGTTGCAATCTGCAACATTACCACTGATATTTTAAACAAAATTCACATCAACCTCAGCAGTTGTATGTGTTTGGCCCTTATTAGAAGATGTCAGCATGCTAACATGCCAAACAAAGATGTTTAACATGGTCTACATTATACCGGATTAAAATCAGCACGTTAGAGTGCTGATGTTGGCTTAACAGATTACAGCCTCAAAGAGCCACAAACATAATTGTGACTTTTAGTCTTGTAAACAGAAAAGCAGAGAGTATAACAATGTTAAACCGTGTTAAAATGCCACATGGTATTTTACTTTAAGGTGCCAATACACAGTGTTTGGCTCCTTAAGGCTGTGGAGATGCATGCTTCTGAACTGTGACTGAGAGGCTATAATGGAGAGTAAAAAATACTTTATTGGTCACACAAAACAGACAATAGCAATGAAATGAACAGTGAATTTTTGAAAGCAGAATGTTGTAGAATCTAATTTTTCCACCATATGCCCTTTTGGTCATTAACTGTACATTTATTGGTCAGAAACACTGATACACTGGAGGATTTACAACCTGAGAGCAGGGTGATGTAACACTAGATCCCACGCACTCTATTATCACAGCAGGGTCGGTTATTTTCCTATTACTGTACTTGAGCTGCAAATACAAAAAACGTTCCTTGTAACAGCAATTTGATTATATTATTGTTTTCTATTGTTCTTTAGAATTTTAATGTGAATATATTGTGAAGCTGTTTGACCATCTGACAAACAGTTCTAATATAGCATGTGTCCTGCAGTTACATAAATCAAAGAGGAGATAAGGGGGGTTGGGGAGTCTGCCTTTAAGTAGAAAGGTACAGTATAGAGAATGAATCTTAGTTAATGGGAAAGGGTCAGGTGTACTTGCAAGTTCTTGTTAAAGATGAAGAAGGTTGAACATATTTCATGCAGTATAAAAACCCTGAATTTAACTACATGGTCGCCCATAAAGTTGGAACAAAATATTTTTTACCTCTTTCCATGAAATGATTGTGAAAATGTGATTTATTCTTGATAGATAAAGTGTATATATTCTCAAAATTGTATTGATCAATCTCATTGCACCTGCTCAAAGGTGATATATGATATATGATATTTGTATGTACAAATAGAAAATAAAAAGAGGAATGTGACAACAAAATTATTCCAACTTTATGATTGACCGTGTATTAGTGTTGACAGATGCAGTCTTGGGCCTTTGAGTCTGAAACTAACAAAGTGTGATGTGTGTGATGTGGGTTTGGAGCTAATAATGGTTTCTGTTGGTGTCAAAATGGATGTGAATACAAAAATAATCTAGTCTAATGTAGGCAGCTGGTGTTAAACTGACTTTCAACACTTTCTTTTTAGTTTTTGCTGTACATACCAGAATCCACAAACAGCTTATTTATAGCCTGGCAGCTATTTAGGAATAACAACAGCACTTCGGTTTGATATCTCTTAAATGTGGTCAGTCATTATGACAATTAAAGGCATATTGTGCTCAAATAATGAGAAATGCCAAATTTTCTTTACAGCACAGCAAGATGAAGAGGACCTTGAAAACATGGACCTTATTCCTCCAGAGGATACAGCCTCTATAATGCAGTTCGTCTATCACAGCAATGCTCAGATGATCAATATCTTGAAGAAAACTGAGGAACAATGCCCCGACATAGCCAAAACCTACAGCATCGGCCGCAGCATGGAGGGCAGGGAGCTGCTGGTGATCGAGTTCTCAAATAACCCCGGCCAACACGAACTGCGTAAGTAGACAGAGTCAGTCAAAGTCAGTGGAGATCATTTTTGTCATTACTAATGAAGTTAAACCAGCTAAATGTGACCCTCTGCAGTTGAGCCAGAGATAAAGTACATCGGCAACATGCACGGAAATGAGGTCATGGGTCGGCAGCTACTGATCTTCTTGGCTCAGTACCTGTGCTCGGAGTATCATCATGGGAACGAGCGCATCCAGACTCTCATCAACACCACCCGCATCCATATTCTGCCCTCCATGAACCCTGATGGATACGAGGTGGCTGTAAATGGACTCCAGGACACTAATGATGGTGATGAGGAAGAGGTTAGCTCTTCACACTTACACACATAAATTGCTGTGCAGTTTGAGTTGTATCTGTCTTGTAATACTTTTGTAAAACCAACACTTTACTTTTCCACATGTACTTGTGAAATTTGAAACCTGAATACCCGAGCTTCTCACCCCAAAGTCCATTTAACAGCCGTTCTTAGTATCACACAGAAACCAACATTTTAGATTCTTGTCAACATCATTATAAATGTTGGGGGCTTTGGTGGCCAAAAGGTTAGAGAAGCGATTCAATCCCCCAGACCAGCAGGATAAATGTGGGTGGGAAAAGTGAAGAAGCAGCACTTGCCCCTCTCTCATTACCCCATTGAGGTGCCATTGAGCAAGGGCTTTAATATCAAGTGCACCAGTGGAGCTGCTCAGTGGCCAACAGATCAGTGACATTACCCTGAATAAATAAAGATTTGAAACATTTCTGGTTAAAGTTCATTCTTGATCTTGGAAACAGTAATTGGCAAAAACACCCGAGCTTTTAACATATTTAAATATCCTGAAACATTAATATGAAATATGCATTCACAGATATTACAGAAGAACTCCAGTGTGTGTATAGTAAATTCACTGATAAAAATTTTGCAAATTGATTGATCATTGCAGTTATTCAAACATATTCAGGTTAAAGCTTCTCAATTGCTGCTTTTGTATGTTTTATATAATTGTTAATGGAATATTTTAGTTTTTCGGGCTGTTGGATGGACAAAACAATCAATTACAGGATGTATCTTTCTTGGGACTTGTGATGAAAACAAAAGGATTTATGTATTTTTTGAAATATTCTAAAACACACATCTGTTAATTTCTCAGGGTCAAAGATATAGCACTTGGAACATTGGTCGAAACAACGCCCAGAACGTTGACCTGAACAGAAACTTTCCTGATTTGACATCCATCGTTTACAACCGACGCAGAAGCAAGGGCTACCGCACCGACCACATTCCAATCCCAGACTTTTACTGGTTTGGTAAGGTACAGTATGAACCTATATTCATATATGTCAATGAATTATATTTTATGACCTAATGGGTAATTTTGCAGGGGTTTTGCTTTTTAAATTGAATAAACTTGATTTGTTTAATTTCTTGAATAAGTCTTAATGCTTTAATCCAGGTTGCACCAGAGACGTATGCTGTCATGAAATGGATCCGCTCCATTCCGTTTGTGCTCTCTGCTAACTTCCACGCTGGGGACCTAGTGGTGTCCTACCCGTACGATCTGTCCAAACACCCGCTGGAACGCAACATGTTCTCCCCAACACCGGACGATCAGGTGAAAGAGTTCCCTGATAAACATCACTCCAAGAATAGGAAAATAATATGATACAGTACCCTTCAAAAGTTTGGACACACCTTCCCATTCACTTGAATAGACAGTGTGTCCAAATTTTAGACTGTTTCTATAAGTATTGGTGGGATGCTATTGTTTTCACAGACTACAGTAAGTCTGTGATAATTGATATAGAAGAAAGTTTGAACATTCACTAATATTTACGGAGATCTATACTCCCCAAAAAGATCCAAAGCTGCATGAATAATAATTCTACTAACCCTAATAAAATGTTTTGAAATAACATGACTTGAGTTAATATTTAACTTCTCATCTTTCATGAACTTTGACATTGTTCTTTATTTTGTAGGTTTTCAAGCTTCTGGCAAAAATGTATTCAACTTCCCATGAAACAATGTCCAATGAAAATGCACAATGTGGATCATCTCGCTCTCACAGTGAGAAAGGAATCGTTAATGGAGCACAGTGGTCCAGCATTACAGGAAGTAAGTCAAACGAGTAATTCTCACATGTGGTGGCGGTGTCTTACAGTACATGGAAGAAACGTTAGATGGTGCCACTAGAGGCCGCCGTAAGACCAGTTATGATCCAAAATGTGGAAGGCACATCAAGTCATGAGGTTTCTCAGGGAATTCTGGGTAAAGCAGTTTTGTTTTTGTCTATGGTCAGGTATGCAAGACTTCAACTATCTTCACACCAACTGTTTTGAGTTGACTGTCGAGCTGGGTTGTGATAAATTCCCTCCTGAAGAGGAAACGTTCATCGCCTGGCATGAAAATCACGAGGCTTTGATCACATTTTTAGAAGCAGTGAGTATGAGTCCTGATTCTGTTCTGTCTGTTTTCTTGTTTTTGTTGACATGCTCTATCATCTATCAACCTCTGAATTACGTATATTTATAATTAATGCATATGAAATGATCTGTTTGTAAATGTCCTGTCCTATGTGGTGTTGTTTCTCAGGCCCATCGTGGTATCAAAGGCATTGTGAAAGATGAGGAGGGAAATGGAATAAAAGGTGCACAGATATCAGTCAGAGGAATACGGCATGACATTACCACAGGTAATATTTATCAAATTATAACAAGATAAACCATTTTTCACAGCCGTTTGCTTGTTTATCATTGCCAAGTCTATCACATTAGTTTTCCACGACCAGCATGAAACATTTTGTTCTGTTTAAAGTGGCGCACTGGTGAGAGATGTGATTATACAAGATTGATCCAAATCAATACAGCAATATCCTAACTTTCTGATACGGGTCAAAACGAAATACTAAATTTTACATTTCCAATGATGCAACACAGCAGCACAGCAGCGACACAGCACTGTCTTTCTGTTGTAGCATTACAGCTGGAGTTACGGTACATACCAGTTACCAACTTGTAAACAGCGCTGATGTCGACATCCAAATTGATCAGGAAACTTTACCCTCTGATAAATCTGACTTAGCATTTAATAATACAGAAGTGCCTGAAATCTAAACATGTATGGAGGCCTTGTGTCACTTGTTGACAATTAATTAGTCTGGGTCAACTTTATACTGCCCGTATCTTTCAAACTACACACCCCCAGTTTGTAGTTCAGGCTTTCCGTTAAGAAAAGTACTCCCTACGATGAGTAATTGATTTCATGAGTAATTGGTGGACTGCACCTTTGAAAAAGTGGTCGTGTTCAAACTAAAAACCTTTCTCTGCCTGCACAGCTGAAAACGGAGAGTACTGGCGCCTTCTCACCCCTGGCATCCACATCGTGACTGCCTCAGCCCCAGGCTACACTCGAGCTATGAAGAAAATCCACCTGCCTCCTCGGATGAGCACAGCAGGTCGAGTGGACTTTATACTTCAAAAAAGCTTGCTAGACGCAGACATGCTGGAGGAGGAGGACATCATCCCATCCATGGGCAGCTATGACCGCTTTGACCCATACAATCAGTACGAGCGCTACACCCAGATGGCAGATTTAAGCCAGCCTCGTGAAGAGAGAGAGGAGAAGCCCTGGTGGTGGAACTACTTTGTCCAGCCTGGCGGACCCGCCCCCACCTGGCTGCTGAAACAGTTCTAGAGCTTTTATAAAAGTAGTGAGAGTGGTTCAGTAATCATGTAAATGGATGTGCTGCTTTTTATTGTTGCTACACAGCAGAAAAGTATAAAGCTAGCTGGCTGGCCATCACGTTTGTAATCTATAAAATTATAATCAAGGCACCTTTAGTTAACAGCAAGAGTATTTGTCTATTTTTACTGTGGGGAAAAGGTCTACAGGACTTTTTCCTTTTCATTTGAACTGCTTCAGTTTGTGATGCTAACATACATTGTTAAACACTATATATTTGTATTTACCAACAATTTTACAGCATAAATAAAGAACATTAATATATTCACAATGTGATTCGTTTCAGCAACACCTCACTTATGGTCAGTTCAATCTGGTGTTACATGTAATGAAACAAGTTGACCACTAGAGGGCAGGCTGAATCAACTTCTGAGCTAAATTACTGCCAACCACAGAGTTTGGTTAATTGCCAGCAGTGCCTAATCTATAAAGTAAGCAAATATTATTTGCCTACTTTCTGTTGTTGCCGTGCAGCTTCATTAATGCCAATAATAGTGAGACAATAATTATAAAGTGATGTGACCATGTAGAGATTTTACATTGTAAATGGGAATTCAATGTATTACAACAAATAACATAGACCTACAGTACATGGTTGTTAAAAATCAGCATTTAGAATATAAAGTAAGACCAACCAGTACGCTTTTATTTCCTAAAACTTTTAAAATCATCTATACCAGTGGTTCCCAGCCTTTAATTTATGACCCCTTGAAACTAAGCATTGTCTACTGTGAACGCTTATCACATGTGACATTGTGTCAGTGAGCTGTGAGTTGCTCCACAAAAGAGTGATTCTCCCATCTCACATTGTTTTTATTTGAATACTTTCAGAGGCCTGAAGAGGTAAAAGCATCCACATTTTGTAATATATGATTCTATTTACCAGAAGTATGCTCTATTTTCTTTCCTGTCCTGTTACTTGTCCTTTGACCCCTCATCCTTATCTTGTGACCCCCATGTTGGGAACCACTGATGGAAACCACAGGCTCTTAAAAAGTCTGTAAAGAAGGCAAAACATGCACTCCCCCAATGATTTATTTATGATTAATCTAGGGCAATCCCTGTGAGTATATAATTACATATCCACCTGAGCGGGAAAGATGTTTTGTAAACTTAAACCTAATTTCTGTTTGTGTAGATTTCCAGCTGTCAGTTTTCCTGAAGAACTAATCCACGCTTCAAATGCCTCCTGCTGTTGAGCGCTTATCTGACATGTTTTGACTTGCTAACGCTATAGCCTTAAAACTCCTATAAAATAATGTCAGACAAGGGAGGAAGGAACAATTTACTAGACACACACTGGGGTATTTATGAATGCAGAGTAGAGTAGTTTCTGACTCTATAGTGAGAAAAGAAGCTCAGAACAAAGTCGAGAACAAAACAGTGGTGCAGTTGAGAGAGCAGTGTGAACAGCCATGTAGAAACTGGCAAGTAAACCAACCAAACTAGAGGAAGATCGCAATAGGATTGAGAATGACAAAATGTGACAGAAAAAGATTAAGAGTGAAAAGAAAATTTGTGACATTTTGCACAACTAACACCCTCAAAACCCACCACAACAACACAGATTCAACTAGAAAAACACAGAATGAATGCTAAATCACCACAGTGAGGAGCACTACAAAATAGGGTAGCAGGGGCATTGCCTGGCCCGTGGGTCCAGTGAAGTCCCAAATTTTATAAACAAAACAGCTCTTAAGAATTTTTATGTAAGGTCATGACAGAAGCATGGGAAAAGCAAATTACCCCCAAATAAAGGTCGAGGAATACTATTACAGAAAAAGAGAAAGACTAATAAAGAAAAGTCTGCTTAGTGAACTACTTAACCCATGACAAATCAGTAAAGGAAAGAAATACCAGGCTTCTCTGGGGATTTACAAAACACAAACACATGATTTGGCACCAAACTCGGCCAGCCAAACAGCAGAGGAGAAACCTCCATCTAGATCTGGAAAATACCGTAACCGTCTGAGGCGAGCTTTCAGTAGACTGTCAGATGGCATCAACAGGGTCTGTTTCCACAGCACGCAAGTCTGCTTCAAATACACCATCTCATTATACACTGTGCTGACACTGCAGCACCTGGAAATTGGTATTGTCATAGTGGGGACGACGGTCTACTTCACAGCAGCATTCATTGAATAGTAATGTAGGTACTGTAATATGACAACAGTAACAGCGTCTTGTAGAAAGGCTGCCTACCAAGTTGAATGGTAAACTACTGTAATCGGCAACTACATACAGTAGAAATATCACATATACCTAAAGAGTTTTGGATTAGTTTCAACCGCACTTTAGCACAGAACAAATTCATGATGTGTTTGTTGCTGTATGATGTCTGGTATTAAAGACATCATACATCATACATGCTAAAGAGAATGAGAAGATATGCTTTAGCAATGTTGTATAATGTGGGACCCTTGAGTTACCTCTTTAGTGATAATCAAATGCAAAAGTTTAGCTGCTGCTAGTAGCTAACCGTCATCTCTTCAACTGTATGCTGCAGTCACATTTAAGTGGACCCAAAGTTCAGTAATCAAAATTATCATTGTGTATCATTTACTATTGTTTCAAGATCAGTTGTAAATGAAGGTGTTTTTTAAATGTTTTAATGAATAGAAGCGTACTATGCAGTCCAGTCTTAAAAAGGACATGTCATGCACGTTTCCAGGTCTGTATTTATATTATGGGGGTCAGTCGTAATATCTTAAAAGAACTCCTTATTTAACTCGTACTGACCTTTTATGCAGCCCCTCAGTTCAGCCTCCATATCTGTCTGAACAGGCGGTTTTAGCTCCTGTCAATAAGACCCCCTCTTGATTAGCTTACTCTGTGGAAACAAACAATAGGATCTCACTTATTTTCTCACTCTTACTTGAAATATAAACTTCTCAAATACATCAATACATGTTCAAACCTGAATCAATTTGAAATATACAAGTGGACACTGCTAACCTGTAGGAACAACCTTAGCAACAAAGGCTAGGGTATGGACGACTGTTTGATGAGGAAATGAAGTGTTCATAGAGCATTATTTTTTTGTTACTCTCATTCTGCAAAGACCTACTCTACTGTGCCTCTGAATGGCTAGTACTAGTTGGCTTCATTGGCTAGGTTGGTTAGATTTAAGTATGAGGAGTGAGATGGTCAGGATCAAGGTTATAATATTGGGGTCAGAGCCAGTCAGAGGCTGGGTAAGGGTGAATCTTTGCAGAGTGTGGGTAAGAAACAAAATAACACGTTCATAGTAGGCTGATGCCCTGACTTCTTGACTTATAGGTAGCATTTTTACATATGTTCACTTAACGTTTTGGGAACTTTGACAATGTTTAGCATAGACAGAACGGTATGAAAATTACAGAAAATAACACAAAGCATAATATACAACTTTTAATCTTAGTTTTGTGCTACTTGCGACAGAGATATCAATATTACAACAAAATGTGGGGCCTTGTTATAAGTAAATTCATATGAAACTGCTAGCTAGTCAGTGTGTTGCAGAATGAAGCTGTGCTGAAGTAGTTTCATAGGCTACACAATGATGAAATTCAGGTAAATGTACTGCAGGTGTAGGTTTAGGCTAAACTGGAAGTTGACAGTCTTGCAGCTATTATACTCATACAGTTAGGCATTTGAAGTATTTATTGGAAATTTAGGGACACTGCCCAGATTCTCTTTGATTTCCCTCTTGATTTTCATGTGATTACATGAATCAGTAGTTTCAGAGAAAGCCTTTCAGCTGAGGGAACAACTGGTAATTTTGTACAATTGAGGACTAATAATTAAAAAATGGGGCCAACTATTAATTTGGGGGTTATTATTTCACTTTCCTTGTCTTGCTGCAGTATGCATGGGAGGATTTAATGCTTACAGACTTCAGATTACATTTGAACCACATATGCTTAGCTCTGGCGTGTTTGTAAGAGCCCAATGTAAAGATGATTTTTAATGACAGGCACAAACTGGGTCTTTGAATGATTTAAAAGATGCTGCACGCATATTAAAATATTCCTACGAATCTAATCTATATATGATGAGCTGTCTACTGCTGACAGCATACATCAGTCATTAAGGTGATCCATATCATGCATATCATCATGACATTAATTTAAGTTTACTTAATGTGTATATGTGATGTAGATGAGGTGGGATTGTTTTAAAATTTGTGACATTTTGAGATGTGATGTAAATACTCCACAAATTTACCACATTTTAAGAGTGTAGGAACTTAATGCCAAAAGAAATCCTTCCCAAAGTCTAAACCAACCTCTGTTTAGTCAAATAGTCACAACTGGCCTGTGCTATTCTCTGTCACATGCTTTTTAGTGAACATACGACAATCCCATGTAGGTTTGACCCTTTGCTTTTCTGGGACCCGTTCCTCAAGTCGCCCATGTCAGGTGGGCTGCTGGGTCACCAATTACTTGGTGAGGCTGAGAAAGTAGCATAGAGCTGCCCTGAGCTGCCATGTTGTATTAGCTTCATGCTGCTGGCAAGTAGGTAAGTAACGCCTCATTTCAGTTCAGTGAACCTGCCCTGTTCTCAAAAGGAGCTTTAATACGCTTATGTCCCTCCTCGAGATCAGTTTGTAACTGTGACTATTTATGAATGCTCAGTCCGCCATGTGGATGTAGTGCCACCAGGTGCCAGCATAAAATTTTTAAAATTTGCTCACTAACTGATTTGATTATACAACTGACAAGTGCTGCACTTAAACTGTGAACATAAACATATTAAGCTCCATTAAGGTTTTACAATTATCCCCCCCAATATCTCACACTATCCTCAGTACCCTTCTTTCAAATTGACATCAGACATCATTGCGTCAAAAAACTTCCTTCATCTAATTTCATAATTAGATACTTAGATAGAAATAATACAACATGCACTATCAACCAGCAGTATTATTTAAACCTTTACTGTACTGTGTCACCTCACCCCCTTTCTATCCATTAGTACTGTAAAAAATAATTATGAAAAGTGATATTAAATAAGTTTTAATATTACACACAACTTGGATGGAGTAGTGGTTCCAAACTTGGGGGTCAGGACGTCTCTAAGGTGTCACAATGTAAATCCAATGGGTCATGAGCTGATTGCTATTCAAACTGTGCTGATTTTTCTCCTAAATTTTCTCAAATTGAGTTTTTAGAGAAGATAATCTCTCTTTGGTTTGACATTTCACCACTCATAGACATGTTCAACTTGTGACAAGCAGTCACAAGCAGACACGGTTTGATTTGGAGGGGTCACCAGTCAAAAATGTAGGCACCCACTGTCATAGAAACACTTCCCACACAACTGGCACATTCAGTGAACACATTTTCCTCCAAGCCAGAAACAAATTCAAGAGAGGTGGAGAGGTGGACACTATACTGATAGCTCCCAAAAATTTAACAAAACATCAGGCACACAGGGAGCTACAGTACAGTGTGATGATCTTTTGTTGAACTTGTTCAGTTTGATTTTTGATCCTGCACCTTCAAGTTCGACTCTATGAATGAATTCAGTGGGTGTGTGTGATGATGTCTCCCTCCTGCTGAGCTCCTTCTGTCATTATGACCAGCTTAACTGATTTCTTTTACGCTAAGGTCAGGTTCTCACCTTCTTGTTTCTTTAGGAGAAGACAATCCCTTCCAACAGGTGTACACTTTAGAGAAGTGGTGGGAGTGATATAAAGTATCAATGCTGTCACAGATTCATGTTTAGTCAGCAATGATGTCTGAATGGATGAAAGCCCTTCAGTCCTGCTTGAGTCTGACAAACAGACGTCACAACGAACAGTGTGATCTACTTTTATTCATAGATTAAACTCAGTTTTATTGCACACTTCATAAAAATCATAAACACTTTGTAGTACAACATTACACATGCACTACTGCCGTTGCTCTGTGGCTGTAACTGCATTCTCCTTTTATGATCCTCGCAGGGGAGATTCACTGGGCCCTGTCAAACTCACATAATTGCAAAAACAGCATTTCATTTCCTAATAATGGCTCAATGTCAAGTCCAATTCAGTCTGCTTGTTAAGCGGCAGCAATTACCAAATCGTACATGTGCAGACAACTCCTCCAGTGGGTGATAATAAGCCACTTTCTTTGTTACAGACCCTGAACAAACTCGAGGGGGAACACGTGAAGCAAAGATAATGCGAGCAGTCAAGCGTGAGTGTATACAAAACCTCACCAATCGTCCTTGTAGAAAACCCCTCAGCTATGACAAAAGCAGGTCCAACTGGGTTAAGGTGATTCCTCTTTAATAGTGTTGGGATCTCTAATCATAACAGAATGTAACAATAGAAAATACAGCTGCTCGTTTGTGGAAGTCACTTCCTTTTGAAAATAAGACTGTGTGTCTTGGTTGATAGACTGCTGGTGTTTATGAACTTTGGAAGTACGCTGAGGATTGGGACGTTTCTTTGTTACGTTTTTCTGTTGCTTTATTTGGGGTTTCTTCTTCAGCGTGACGGTCAGGGGTCAGGGTACAAGAAGGAAACACGGACTTTAATTTGAACCGCAGCCTCTGATGAACAATCATGTTTGTTGACATGTTCCTCCTTTAGTTTGATTGTGTTCATTTATTGCTACAACGCTCTGATACTTTCTTATACCGAGGGATCAAAGGGGACATCTGTATGTATGGCATCTGTTCAGTCAGCCGAGTGTCCTCTGCCTGGTGTCATACAGGGGCAGCAGTCAACACACACTTAGTTTAGTTTCTACAATTTAGCACATTTTTACATTGACCTTTATCACTTTATTTTGTTGGTTGTTGATCTTCTGTGTCTAAAAAAGGGTTAACACCAAATGAACCAAAAACTGTTGATTGGAACCGGAAATATTTTTCACTAACCCTTATGCAGAAAGTGATGAAAAATAGAAAAAAAGAGTTTCAGAACATATTGGCAGCATGAAGATGTGTGCTGCAAAAGACAGAAGAAGTCCCTGTCGAATGGTGTTACTACTTCTACAAAAAGTTCAACAGAATCATCACCTTTTTCTGAAATCTACTTTGTGTTGTAAAGGTGTCTTTGAGAACACAGAAATGTGCTTAACTCTGACTTATTATTTTAGAAAAGCACAAAACTGAATGATGTCTGGATTCCATTTAGCTGCTTCAGTTTCAGAGTCCTAGTATTGTGCGTGCTAGTTCACTGTCTCACTGCATGGCTTATTGGTACATTTTAATACCACAGAGTCATCATTAATGTTATGCTTTTCCTTCTATGAAGGCATGGCTGTGGCTCAGGAAGTAGAGCGGGTCGTACACTTAAAGGTATAGTAAGCGATGTGGGGGAAAACGAGGAGAAAAGTTGTTGATATTTGAGTGAAAACCAAAACAATCCACCCCCCCCCCCCCCCCCCCTCCTTTCGTGCTCCTTCTGGGGATCCACCCCCGAAGTTCATGGACGCTCATTGTCATGGCAACGGACGTAACCACTGGGCAAACTGACCAACATGGCGGAGTCTGAAGCGTCTGCTGAGGGACGGTAAGTTAGCAGCATTTATTGCTCTGATAGTACAGGTGGCTAGCCTGGCTAACACCAGATCGCCAGATCTCAATCTCAATCTCATGTGAGATTTTTGTTATAGCAAACCTGTGTTTATATGTCTTCATGACTGTATACACTTTGAAAGCAGTGAACAAACACCAGATACACAGCGAGCAATTACACAGCAGCTACGTCCTAGGTCACGTTAGCACGCTGCTAACGTTAGCCACAACGTCAAACAGCTGTAGTAACAACTCTGCTACTTTACAGATAGCATCACAACAACAACATATCATGGCTAACTAGACAGTGAGCTGAATGTTAGCAGGTAACGTTACAGTTTATGTGAAGCAGCGCTGATGTTACTCACCTGATCTTTGGATGTTTCTTGGTCACCTCTCCTTCTCCACCATGTTTATATCAGGACCCCCCCCCCCTATCTGTCTGACCGTAAACGTGCATGAACGCTCCCTGTCTCTGATTGGCTGGAGCATTGTTGTGTTGGCTCGCTCTGAGGCAAATGTTTATCTGCTGAATCTCAGAGTCCAGGCTGTAGAAAGATGCTTTATAAGTGAAGTTCATTCATAAAGTCACTTGGTCAATAGTGACTTGTGATACTGTTGGTCAATAGAATCTCTTCTACACTGCGTTTGGAGATGAGAAGTTATTATTCTGGTATGTTTCATCACAAGTTTAATTAATCACATTATCAAACTACTGAAGTTTTGCTGTCACACACAGTTTACAGTTTCTGATCGCTCCAATCAAAATTGATCTAATTCCTGCATCAGAAATGTGACATGATCATGTACATTTTGGGGCTGAAAATGATTACATTTTGTTGAACAGAAACATAATGTGACCGCACATTAAAAAGATAGATAGGCACACAGGTAGTCAAGTGGTTAGAGTGAATGCCACATACGCAGCCAACCCTGGTTCGAATCCTGATCGGAGGTCCTTTGCTGCACGTCACACCCCCCTCTCTCTCCCATGTTGTCTGTCTACTGCTAAATAAAAGTGTCTATGCCAGACAAAATCTTTAACAATGATAGATAGCAACAGGCTGCCCAATCGCAGACTTTTATCAATGAAATGTCTCCAGTGAGAGATGCTCACTTTATAATCCTGATGACAGAAAGCCTCCTAGCCTCTCTTTTTTTTACAAGATGAGTGTACTAAACATATCGTCCCTGTCTCTTGCCTAGCTCTGCACAAAAGATTGTTATTCAAACCAGAACAGATGATTTATTCGTTATGCTTAATCTGAGCCCACGCAGTGATTTATGGCGTGGTCTGAATTCACCATCCTGTCAAATCAAATCCTCTCAGAGTGAAATGAACTCGGGAAGTACACAGACCAAATTCACACAACAGAGATGCACTCTGACAACCACTGAAACATTAGAGCACACTGATCATGGACAAAACATGAATAATGCAGATAAACAAGAGTTTGATGATTGGAGGGAATTTTCCCATCTGATCATAGAAACATTAATCTCAGCAGGAAATAACTGTATTGAGTTTTTTTCTTATTCTAATGTACGTATCAGTGTAGACAATGTCTTGCAAATGTATTATTTATTCTTAGCCATCCAGGCGTGAATCAATGTAAATATTTGTGGTGCATTTTCTCAAATAACTTGCCTTTAGTGAGGTTTACTGGCCTTGAACAGAAATTTTTACTCACAAAATGCATGACCACTTGTCTGACTGTGAATATGGTCCACCATGTTGAAAACAGCTATACATTTATTGTATTACTTACAGCTGCTGGATTATTTTGTGATGCATTTAAGTGCCTTTAACATGTGTGTTGACTGAAAAATGTTTGTTTACAGGTCCAAATTGAACACATCATAAGATTTAATACTTCATTTGGGCATCTCAAATATTCAGAACTAACATTATTACTTTGCAAGAAGGACAGCAACTTTTTCTGTGAAAGCACAAAGCCCCATGTGATAAGATATCTTTACTTCCTGGATGAAACTTTTGAAACTGGGTGGTGGGTGGGGAAAACCAATAGGATTTCATTGACAGGAGAGGAGTTCATTGTGATTCGTTAAGAAGGGCAGAAGGGGTGGGATCTCCCCCAATCAATTTGGGATGACCTTACTGGTTCAGGAAGTGACAACATTTCCAGGAAGTTCAAGTTTCCTTTCATGTGGTCTTCAAACATTCTTTCATTCACAAAACTTTCCATGTGTTTAAACTAATTTGACACATGCACATGTCTGCTGATATCACAGGTAAGTCTTTAATGAGTCTTTGCTCGTCAAAGTTAGAGAAAGTTTCATATTCATGTATGATGTACTGCTTGAGTTGGATAACCTGCTAGTAAACACATGGGCCTGTATGGATGGCAGTGTGATCAGTTGATCTGCATTGATCAGTCATGTCTGGTTTGGCACAATAAAGAGGCAACAAAACTCTTTCTGCACTTGCCAAACAAATCCATAGATCATTTTTGTCAGTATTTTCCAGTGGAAGAAACATCTTATAATGTGGTGATTTGATATGATCTAATACCCCATGGTGTATTCTGGTGTTACTCGATCTGCGTGGTGATCCAGTTCATGTTTAGGCAATGACAGTATTTGGAGCTTTCCCCCTGTATTTATAAGAATAAACTGACTTTCCTGTGTCGAGGTAAATCCATTGTGTCAGAGAGTAGAAATATTTTGGCACATTATCCGGTGTTGTATTACCCTGCTTGGCTTTGAACTCAGTATTTGAAAATAATTTTAAATGATCTTAAGTGTACTTCCAGGTGTTTATTTGTATCTTGCTTTTTATTTTTTAGTCTCAAATTGTTAAACGAGTCCCCCAATTAACACACTTTCCCCCCCACACATCTTTACACTAATGTGCTTGAGTATTGTTTGTTTCACTGCACCTCCACAGACCTTAGCTCATGTCCCCTCTTACATCATCACTAGTGCCTGCGTGCAGGAGGGTGCGAGGGCTCTGAATGCTGTATGAGGAATGAGGCAGCACTTTGTGACATCATGTTACCTGGACAGAGGCTTTTTTGTGGGTGTTTGTTACTCAATGACACGTATGAGTAGATATATTTTTCATTTCCGTGACAGGAGAGTCGTCAGACTTTTTGATGGAGCAGGGAAAGATCTTTTTTTAACTTTATATATTTATATATACAGACAGGTGACAAAATAAAGACCAGTACAGGTCTGAATGCTTGACCCCGACAGTGAGAGCATTTGGTGGTTCTGATATGCTGTTTGGGGCATTTTGCTGACATGGTTTGGAGAAGAGACACTGCAAATCAATACAAAGTTGTCCTGAGTGATCATTTCTATCCCGATGGGAGCGGTCTCTTCCAGGATGACGATGCCTCCGTTCATTGGGGCATGAGCAGTACTGGGTGGTTTGATTATTATGATGTGAATCATAAGCTATGGCCATCACGGTCATCAGATCTTAACCCACAGAAGCAGCTCTGGCAGCACAATGTGCCACAACATCTTACTATGACAATTTTATGTTGGTTTTCCTTTAATTTGTCACCCGTCTGTATATAATATTGTAGTTATAGCTTTCATCTCTTGCATAACATATATTCAGATTATCTTTGTGTCGCTTCCATCTTCACTTTATCCTACATAATAATGGAAAAAACATCAATGGGTCTTCTAAAGTAGCTTATAATGGATAAAATATTCACTATTTTGTCTGCCATAAATTGCTGTTTGTAATTTCCAGTTTTGTTTCTAATGCGGCATTGGAGGCACTATTATTGTTACATTAAGATGATGTTTAAGGAATAGACAGTAAGGTTTAAACTGGGCTATGAAATTAAATGAGTTTCACCAATTTACTCATTATTTTTTGTTGGCTTCAGTGTACAAATTTAAGGGTTTCTTTTGTAAACAATGAAGTATAAAGTCCAGGCCACCTCCACACTCCAATATTTTCATCTAGGCACTCAATATACATTATATATCGATCTTCTAGTCTGAATCTGTCATATCTGTTGTATCCAGCCATAATTGTTGTGGAGATATTCACTTGATAATGTTAAGTTTAATGTCTTATTTTTACAGTGGCTCACTCAGTGTTTATTTAATAAAAGACATTACAAAATCATTTAAGTTGTTTCCACAGGATTAATAATGAAGTCATTTTGCACCCATGTGTTGCAATACTTCAGGTCAGTTAAGATTTTAGCTGTTTGTTTTGTACTGCCATCACAAATCTGATTTTCCAGATGGTTGTTCAGAATCAAAAGTATTTGTAAGCATATTTCTTGTCTTCTGGGGACACTGTTTTAAACCACAGACACACAAGATATCACTGCTGTACTGAAATTTTTTGGACATTTAGCATTTTGTAGATATCTGTAGAGGATGCAGATGAGTTATTTGTCAGGACAGTGTGTACTTATAACATCATGTTTTTATAAGAGACAATCATGTTGCTTTTTTTTGTGCTTTTTAAATAACTTTAGGAAGACCAAATTCACTCTTAGCAAAAATGTTAGCATATTAAAAGTCCACCGTTCTTTTGGGGGTCTTTATTTGAGCTATTCTCAGAAAAGCCCAGTCTAGACACCACTGAATTTAAGGCCAGAATAAAACATAAAGCGCAATTGAAATAAGTGTTCTTGATCTTAATGCACATTATCGCTGTGTCCCAGGGATAAAACACTTAAAAGTCAGTCATGAAGAAGAGAAAGCCTGAGGGCTCTTTAGGCTGGGTACATGTCCATGATGCACCCAGCTACTTTAGCTGTCATGCTGCAATATCTCAGAGCCTTCGCTGGGTGCACTGATGCTTGGCTTAAGCCATTTAGCAGCGCCCTGGTTAACTGAAACCGACAAAACTTCTGATTCCAGCCTGATCTTAGAATATCACCCCTGGCGATTGTGAAGCTGTCTTTGCCCATTTCATCCGGCGTGGTCCCACAACTGCATTTGTAGATGACAGAAATGCAGAATAAGATGCCTTATGATCTTGCAACTGTTGCCTTGAGAATTAAATTAAATTGAAAACATAAGAAAAAGAGAAATCAGATCGGACTGACAGTTGTAGAGGGAAAAGGGGTGAGACTCATACCATCGCTTGAAGAGAGTGCCAGACTGTAGGGCGCAGAAGTGCCATAACATAAATAAAACAAGACGGCATTTGGCCACTTAAAGCCAATGGGAGCTCCAAAGGGTAAAGTGTTGGATGATTTTCAGGCTAATATTGGCCAAGAGTTGCTCTTTGCACATAGCAGTTGCCCAGAATCATTCAGATCAACAATGCTGGGTGATGAGATGTTTTACAGCTGAGTAGAAATGTGAACACTGGGCATTTGAAAAGTCAAATCTGCTCATGACACTGGACACAATTTCATTGACAAATATAATGTTACTAGCTTAAAAATGGCTGCTGTTGCTTCAACATCTCAACTTGAGCTTGAATACTGTGCCGTTTTCTGCATGACATTTGCAACTTCACAGCTGTAGCAGCAGTTGTCAATTTCATGCAATATAAAAGGAAATTCTTTATACATCATTGTGCAGCTTACATGCTTAATCTTGCAGGCACTAATGCTCTACTGACGACCTGAAAATTAAGCAGCAAACAAGTATAATAACCTGTAAAGGAAGCATGCTCATACTGCATACAAGCGCCTAGTTATTTAAAAAAAACACATCCTCTGGAAGCACAATCTTTTACCTTTGAGATATACCGGCACATGACAGCCGGATAAAGTGCAAAGAGGCCACCCATACCCGAAGAAACCTTGTAAGTGGACCATAAGTTGATTTTATCTTTTGAATTGTTGAACACTTGTACAATCTCACAAGTGTTAAAACAATGTAATATGGGCACCCTACAAATATGGAAGACCTCTGTCAATTAAAATTAACCAAGTTAAATATTTTTTTGGTTTTCAAAGATCTTCCTGATAACTGTCCATCTAATGTTTGCAATGAGTTTGTTTTGTATTTGATTGCATGTTTGAATTTGTAAATCACATTGTGCAATAGTCGTGTTCATCAAAGGCAGTGAAAACATTACCAGCTGAAAAACCTGTTTGGACTTATGTAGCTAAACACATCAAGATGATAACATAAAGGCTGGCCTTTTAAAAAGAAAAATGAGTCAAATATACTAATATTTTTAATACTAAGCAATTATTTTCTGTACTAATGTATTACACAGTATTGTCTGTGCCACCTGGCAAAAATCAGCCATCACACTCCAGCACAGCACCCAGACAATTTGTAAAACAAATGTAGTTTATAAAGGCCAGTGTTTTCGTCACAGCATGCTCATGCTAACAAGTTAATTAAGCATAGTCCTGTGCACATGAACTTTTAGCTTGTATTAGTAGTCAAAGGAGATCTGCCGTTAGGTGCACCAAGCTAATTATGTGATGATAAATCTTCTATGGCATGAGGTAATTTCTCAGTGCTCTTTAAAGACAGTAGAGAATATGGCAGATAACTGCTTGAAGCCTTTGCGAGTCAGCAGCAGCTAAGCTAAATGTGGCAGCAAGTGTCAGGCCAAATCAATACACGCTTCCCAGGATTCCTTTGGTGCCATAATCCAGGCTGTGGTGGGCACTGACCCTGGGGAGGCCCGGCCTCTTGTTTTCTTGCCCTGTTTTTTCAAAAGCAGCTGCACTTATGGATATGACAGCACTGAGCACAAGCTAATTACCTTTAAAAAGAGAGCAGAATTTATGCTATAAACCGCTTAGCTCATATCTGAGATACGTTGAAACCTTTTATCTCAACATTAGGCAGCTAACTAGCCTTTGGGAAGTCGGTTATAGGAAGGTGTTCAGAAAAATTAGGGATGACCTCAAGCTCAAAAGCTGCATTGTTTTTGCAAGCTGTGGCTGAGCATTTTCCTTTTGTACTGTATTTGTAGATGATTTATGTGTCAAGTATTCCCTTTGGACAGTGTTTTGGTCAACTCTCTCACCTTAACATTAACTGCATTTTGCAGATATTTCTGTGAGAGACGTCCCTGGTATCTTCCAGCTGATTTCACAGATCCCATTAAGTCATAATCTTGTATTATCTGCCTTAAAATAACGAGAGATAATCCTGGCATCAGGCTAATCAGCCATGAAATTGGGGAGTTTCCTTTACTAACTGGATTCCACTGCAGCAAAAACTTGGTGCAAGTTAACACATGACATGTAGCGTGTGGAAGTTACGTAAAAACTATAATTTGCCTCCAAAAAAGTGCATTCTTAATCATTAAACTATGATTTTATATACAAAGTTGATGTTTTTTTTGGAGGTATTAGAATCGCTTTTCTTTATTTTATCAGGGATCACGGACTACAAATAAAGCCTCCTTCCTTTATCCACCAGAAGGGATCTTTTAATCCAGGATGAGGAGTTGGAAGTGTGGGGAAGGGGGGATTTCCAGAACATCACTTCTTCTCTTGTAAGCGGTGCTCACTTACTTAAGCCATCAGCCACTCATTAAAAATGTAAAATTAACGTTTTTAAAGTGGAACATGATTCGGCTCTGCGCTCAGGAGGCAGTGAAGCGCAACGCTTGCATACAAAATGCATTTGGTCATCCCCCTGGCAACAGAGAAGGAAAAAGGTGCATTGAGTGAAACGAGAGCAGATTGCTTTTATTCTTTATTTAGAGAGTTATTCTAGACAGTGAGTCACAGATGCCCTGCCACTGTAGAAATATTTCCTGCTCAATTGAGGCTGTTGGAAGACGATGTTGAAGGCTAAGGTCTCTGTGGGAAAGTATAAAAAGCAGTCGTGGATTTTTATGTGCTTCAGACATGCTTTTGTATTTGTAGATATGTCACATATTTGGACTGTTTGACACTATATTCCCTCCTGAGATGAAGACGATGTTGACACAATAACATAAATAGACTGTTCTGAGAGGGAAATTCTTTTTTCTGGATGAAAAAAAGCTACTAAAGTTGTATGTTCAAGTTTGATACAAATGTGCTCTCATTCACACTAATGTTTGGCCTCAGGTCCTGGCCATGAGCCTAAATCTACTTATATTAATGTGTTAGGTATGTGTTGTGTTAATGTTTTCCATATTGTCAATTTCCTGCACAAACAGTATAACCAATTCCTCCAGGAATTAATTTACATTTCCCTACAGTATGTTTGTAGGTATTAGGCCAATATTGGTTTATTACCAGTGTTACAGTGTTTGCACATACTGTAACTTGGTGGATAACAAACAGATATTGCAGTACAATAATGTTGGAGGTAATTTAGAAACAGTTGTGTCCACCAGAGAACTACTGTAGAACTACTGGAGTGGGGTGGTCACCTTGAAATTTT
The DNA here is from genome assembly GCF_027409825.1 of Scomber japonicus. Classification (NCBI taxonomy): domain Eukaryota; kingdom Metazoa; phylum Chordata; class Actinopteri; order Scombriformes; family Scombridae; genus Scomber; species Scomber japonicus. The sequence goes on along the minus strand of NC_070599.1, from coordinate 14,114,951 downwards.
ACCACAGATAGTCATGGCCGGCAGAGGATGAAGCCTGCTACGTTGTGATCTTGGGACTTTTCCTCTAGCACCACCATGAAGTTGACTTTTTTTTTTTTTTTGTGTAGCGAAATGTCCAGTACTTCGGTTTCTGACCAAATACCTGCAAATTTAATAATGTGCCTGAGATGTAGTTTGTGTTTAGTGCTAATTATCAATGCATGCTAACAAGCTGAAGTGAGGTGTTGAACATAACAATAAACCTAGCTTATGTTAGCATTGTCATTGTAAGCATGTTAGCATGCTGTTAACATTTAGCTAGAAGCACCGCTGTGACTAGTTAAGCCTTCTTGTTCATCTTTAAAATGTAAAACTAAACTAAACAGATATTAAACATTTTGTTAACTTTTTTGTCCTAAGTTTCCAATAGCAGTCCGACTTTGTGCAAAATGTTTAATGAAGCTTAGACCCAGGTGAAGTTCTGTAGGTCTGAAGTGTCAACCAAGAAGTCAATCACCCTTCCACCACAATTTATGACCCAAAACAAACCAAATCACTTCCGTCTTGACTGTTAAATGCATTGCTGTTCTTCTTCCTTCTTGGCTTTAGCTGTTAATCAACTGAATCTTCACACTTGATTACAGCTTCCTGAAGCTCCTACTGTGGACTTTTAAGTAAAGAGCTTCTTTCTCGTTGAGAATTTAAAGGCACAAATCATTTCCCCCTCTTGTCATCATCAATCATAATTACACAGCAATTTCTTCACCTTGGATCAATTTGTGCCACTGAGATCAAACAGCAGTGTTAATGGGCGCCCAGATTTCTCTAAAGGTAATCTATATCATGTGGTGTGAGCAGTCGCCTTTCAACCCTCGAGTCGGCTCATGCGGTATATTGTTTGTCACTGAAATGGTTTTACCCTGCAGCTAAAATGTAAATATATTCTTGTATTCCATTTGTACAGTATATTTATCATCTGCTTGGTTGATTTATTTAGATAATTGTGGGTCTTAGCAATGTAAAAATTATACAATAATAATGCAATCATTTAGAAATACAACATCAAGTTATTTTAAAATTAATATTTAGCACAGTATACTAAGTTTTGCATGGTGAGATCTGCTTTTTAAGTATGGCTTCTCTCCTAATCACTATTGACGCTTGAACAAGCCCTAATCATCATTGTTTCAGTCACAACATAAACTGGGTCTTCAAAGGTTTCACCCATGGTGCAATTACACCAAATTACTCTCACCAGTGGAGTCAGTCAGGGGCTCTGTTTCCCAGTCATTCTGCTGGTAAACAGGATGTTTCAGAATTGATTTTCATGAAACTTTGGGGACAGGGTGGTTACAAACAAGGAGGGTAATAAGACTCCAATCATACCAGATGGGCAAAAGGGGGTGTAGCTACGAGCATGGCTTAATACCATAAGGCATATTCATGGAGACCCATTCTGTTTGTCTATCAGCAGGCATGAAGACAAACGAACTGAACTTCAAATTTCACAAAAACTTACAAGAAAAGGTCAGCCCATCCAAATTGCTGTTTAATCAAAATAATATAAAATCCAAAAACTGCTATTAAAAGGACCAAAAAAGACAAATGTAACTTTTCTTTTTCTTCCCCCCCTTTCTTTAGGCTTAAATCTGTTTTCCCTGATATTGCAACAGCACAGAGGAAATCCACTGAGGCCACTCCCACACAGAACACTGACGTTACCCAAGTCTGCAAAACACCAGAGAAACGTAGAAGGTACTATGAGATATTCCAAATTCAAAAACTATTGTTTCATTGTGTTTTGTTCTCCCAAACTAGACTAATACTAAAAGAAAAACTAACCATGAAACTTCATCTTGACCTTGGAAATATTAATTTGACATAAAAATCCCAATGTATGGTCCATTTACTAACTTCTTCTGGACCTTTCAGCTGTATCACATGACCTTCCAGTATGTACACAATATCCTAAATGTACTACAGGCGGAATCGTAACAGCTACTGAGTCTACATATTAACAGATCCATCTCTATCTATGATGAAGACCATGTGATATGGCTAAAACAAAAATGGGATTTTAGTTTTTTCTAAAGGTGGCTGAAAGATGCCTCACCTTTTGTTTAGGCACACTATAAACAAAATGCATTATTATTATTGATGTTATTACCACATAGAACAAAAACTAAAACTGAAATGGTCAAAAGCTCTGAAAATACACTTAAAATCATAAAAAAAATATTGATAAAGTAGATAGATGATTGTAGTTGGAGAGACTGGCTAAAATGCTTAAAAGTGGCAACAATGTAATTTGGCGTACACATGCTCTCTTAATGTGAAACAACTTGGTAAAATCTTGCATAGAATTGGTGGATTACCATTTTGCACCTTTTGCCTCTAACAGGATATGTAAGAACAACATGAACAACCACAGTGAGTTAATCATTGCTGGCCAATATAAGAACGATACAGAACACTTGGACAGTGAGTTAAAGATCAAGTGTACGAGTCTTCGGCCACTTTCATCACATTATTCCAAATGCGCATAACCACATCATAAAATCACTGTGCTTAAATGGCATTAGCATGTTCATACCCAGGAGGTGTAACATTATAGTGTTGGGAAATACTGTATGAAACAGACTGCTGCAGATGAAAGGGTGCAAACCCATCACTGTTCCTTACATAATATGTTTGTAGTTAGCAGGGGGGCGTTGTTTCTTACCCCTGTGTACTGTAGTTTAAGCGCCCTGTCACTTTAAACTAGTGTGATCTGAAATTTTGCTGGGTGACTGCTGAGAATGCTAATGCCTTAGAAGTTGTATCCTGTGGCTCTTTTGGCTCAAATCAAACCCAGAGAGGCACAAGGAAGAGCCAAGCAGCAGCCATCCCCACTTGAGAGAGGCTGGTAATGTAATCCTTCAAGTTAGTTTGGGATCACAGAGTGTGTAATACAGGCCTGACACACAATTCATTTTTCATCACTAACTACAGAGAGATGAAGAATGAAAACCGTTGCTCAATTTGTGCTTGTTTACTTGTTTCTGAAATAGTCTCTTCTTTGAAGGGTCTGAAACGCACAGACGGCCTTAATTTCTGCATGCTGTAATTTCTTTCTTTTGTTTTCATGATGTTTTGTCTTCGTTTTCCCAATTTCATGAAGTCTGAAATACTTTATTCTTAAGCCAGCTGTTGGCTGTTAACTAATGATGATGGCTATTTGGGGGATAATTGATCATATATTGCACTGTTCATGTTGACTGGACAGACAGGAGTAATTGCAGTTTATTCATTTGTTTAATAGCTTTTGGAGACTTTAAAAACAATCCCAAATACTGTCTGTTCTTTATTTAGCAGTAGCCAATTAATAAAGGTGATTAAATGTGATATTACTGCACATATTTAACTGGAAATCTTTTCTGCCACGGCTCATTTGCTTATTCTTCAATTAACTTTATTTCTCTATTATAATATTCAGAAACAATATTGCTTTCCAGGGACTGTGCTCATATATTAAAAACAAATAATAAAACTGGTCAAGTGTATACCTCGACTAGTTTGTTTGTGTGACCTGTGGAGGTCATGAATACAGTGTTTGCGGCTACGGAGGCTTCCAGGAGATTTCGAGATCACCTCTCAAAAGCCTCCACTGCTGACCTGATGTGAACATTAGGAGCACCAGCCATGCACATTGCACTTACCGATAAATGTTTTCATGATCATTAGACATACACATAATATGGCATGGCAATTCAGTGATTCAATAGTTTTTTTTAATCATGAAGAAGATGAATGCGGCTGCTCCGAAAGGGAGTTGCATGAGGTGAGATCACATTTAAATAACTGGCAACAGTATTGTATTTATATGTACTCACCAGAAACTCACAGACCACACTACTTGTTATGTTATAGGTCTGTGTAGCTATGAACTTGTCCACTTAACAAACGCCAGGGTAGACCTCATTGGGCAACACAACACAACTTAGTGAACTTGTGGCATTTGGAAATATTTTCCTTTTAGTACATGACTAGTGACGGACCACCCACTTTGAGATGAAGACATGGTGTGACCAATGGGCTTGCGGAAATCTTTCAAAAACGAACTGGAAAAATGGAAAATGCATGATCAAACTTTCCTTTTCTTGCTTGTACACTCATATAGAACTGGTATGTTCTGTAGGTGAGAGGAAGGAAAGACGGAAGAAATTTTATCGGCCACACTGTTGGAAATCATGTTTGATTTCACCACACAGTGCCAAAAAACACCACTGACAATACAGTACACAACATCATCAAACATTTTGTTGTTTGTTAAAATGCAAAATACAGTGGAAGTAACAAATACCATGGTGAATAATGCACTTAAAGATTGAATGGTGCAACTGCAAGTGTTACAGATTTTGATATTGTTTATCATACATGTTTGACATTTTCACTGAGGGTGCATTTTCAACATCAAGCTGCAGACAGAGAGATTTTCCATATGACCACTTTTGCTGCCTGAAAATTTACAAGCTGACAGGATTTTAAAAAAAAAATCAATTTAGCACAAGATGAAATATTCATGAGCTGCAAAGTTTAGGACACACATTCAGGATACCGCTTGAAAACAGGAGCAACATCAACATGACGGCATGCTCTATCGCAGCACATAAGGATACATGGCCAACAACATTATTGTTCTGTTTGTATTGGCTCCTGGCAAAAAATATCTGTCAGAAGTACTTTGGTGTTTTGCAGCTTAGAGGAAACACAATGAATTTTTTGCTCTTGTTTGTCACTGTTTATCACGATCACTATCATTTCCAGTGTTGCCCTAAAATTATGACACAATATGAATTGAAACAAGACGAGGGCAAAACCGAGAATATGCCTGGACTGTGTATGGTCAATGTATGAATTTGTAGCCAGTTTATTACATGGATAATTAGTTGTAGTGCCTATAATTTGAATTCCTTGATATTAAAAGTTCTTCTGCAATTTTCTGTAGTGGTCCCAGTAATAATAAGTACATTATATTTGTTAAGTGTACTGAAGTAGTATATATATGCAGCTACAAGAACAATACTTTCCACTCATCTTGGGATGTTTTATTTGAAAGAGAACTCATTTAAATTTTCTTATAATCACAGTTATATAAATACTTTAATAATTACATATGATCTCAATCATATTTATGTAGAATTAGCATGCTAGGCTAACAGTCTGTCAGCTGTGTGACTTTGTATCCATCCCATAATGTCTTTCAGAGCGCACACACACCATAAACATCAGCCACTGTGTTGGTCTGTCCCACACCTAAAAAAAAAAAAAAACCCCATCAGGTTGAGCTCCAGAGGAGGAACAGGATGGAAGCCATGTTTGGTGAATCCTCCACCTTGGTGATGGGGGTGTAGACAGGTGCCTTCAGGCTTCTCGGCTCCACCACCGCTCCCTCCTGATCCTTCCTGATGGCAAAAAAATGAGGCCACAGAGAATTTTGTCTGGCTGTAAGGATAAATGGGAGCTCAGTTTTTTGGTCTCAATGTAATTTATACTCAAGATGAGACCGGGAGTTGGACAGACATTAGATTTAAGCACGTCAAAGGATTATTTTAGCACCCTATGTCTATCAGAGAGATATATAGCATATGCTGAAACCTGTTACATATGCTAAGATGCTATATATGAAGACAAAAGGCTGATATCACATCTACAGTTGAGATAGCACAACTGTTTGGCGAACTCCACCACATAAGACTGCAAGACACTTTTCACAGCTAATATGACGACAGCTGTTCTGTTTCTACTTTCATGTTTGTTCTCTGTGACTAGCAGCTTAGGTCGGGTCTGTCTCTCCCACCACAAGGCACACAGCCCTGTAACGTTATCCACTTTTGTCGTCTTAAAGGCTCAGTTTTTCTCACTTTTTGGCAGCTTAAAAAAAAAATGTAGTTCTTAGTTTTTCACCCTGTTGGTAGTGCATTCCACCACAAAGCAGCTCATAGGCATTTTTTCTAGTGTTTGTTAGCAGAAAGAAGTGACAAGGAGGCACCTTCACACAATGCAAAGTCAATGGAGAGCTGGAATTGTTTTCCCCTCTAGGGCGGGAGGGATTTAATTGCGCTCTATCTGTATAGTGTAACTTTATCACTCAGTGACGGCAGACATTTGGGGTTATAGGGCTTGCCCGGTGGTGGCCCAATCCAGCCAAAAAAGTGAGATTATAAGGTGTGTTGTTCAGTTTGTAAAGAGAAAAAAAAAGATTACACAAGTACAGACACTTCTTCTTAAAACCTTATTCAAGTATGCATTCAGCAATTTCATTAAGCAGCTCATCTGCTCAGAACTTGTCTGCGACTTGTTATAAAACACTTAATTTTGATATCGCTATTCTTCCCAGTGATGAATAACTGGTTTCTAATTTCCAAATGTGTGGGCGTTTAATGAGGCCTAAGACATTTTATTCTCCTGCTGTAATGCTGTCTACAAAATTGTGCGCTGCAGAGTGTAATCATGCAATGCTATCTGGCACAGACACTCTCTGGCGGCAGCGAGGCAAAACCTGCAGCCCAGAACTGCTCCACTTAAGGGAGGCTGATGTGAAAGGAGCAGACAGGCGAGAGTGGAAGGCCCTCCAGTCATGCAAAATGCAAAGGAAATATGACTTTATTACAGCTCCCTAATGGTGACATAACAATCTGTTCAGCCACTTCCCTCCAAATCTCAAAGCATTTTTTGAAGAGTGCTTTAGTCTACAAGATAGGATGCGTTTGAAAACTTCTCAGCATGAGTGAGGTTAAACACAACTGGGTTTGACAAACTGTTTTAAACAGCTCGTCTTTCAGTGATTTTAATTTATTTTTTGCTTGTTTTCTGAGGGGAAAAAAAACAGTTTATGAGAAACTGTACGAAGGGTTTCTGTAATGCAATATGTTCTGTATATGTACTATTATATTACTCTTCAACCCCTTCAATAAATAGTTCAACATTCAGGTTGATATGTTTTTTGGATTGCTTTCCACTTTTTAACAACTATCATTACAGTAGAATGTGGTGGTTGTATATGATTATTATGATTCATCAAATAGATTAAGTCAATTATTTGACATTTTTGGAAATATTTATATAACTTTATGTCAGAGAGTCAGATAAGAAGAGGTTAGATGAGAAGATTGATACCTCCTCTGTATGACGCTAGAGTCAGGAGGTGATTAGCATAGCATAAAGAAGGGAAACAAACAAAACAAAAAAATGCATAACATCTTTTAAATATCTTTAATTAACACTTTGTTTAATCTTTCAAAATCAATTCAGTACTTCATCTATGCAGTGTTCTCGGCTATAGCATTAGGTGCAAAATCATTATGAAGAAAAGGCGCTAAAGTTGGTGTTTGGTTTGTCCTTTCTGAGCTACTGTAGAATGGCGGTGCAACACGGTGGCCTCCATAGAAGAGGACCCGCTCCATATGTAGATATAAATTCTAAGCTAACGAAAACACAACTATTCTTATTTTAAGGTGATCATACACTTACATGCAATTTCTGCCAAGTCCACTATATTCTACACACTGCACATTTAAAATTAAGTATTAAAGTGATTTATTATCTCACATTCTTCATCCCTGGTCTCCAACGTTTTAGTTGTGACCTAAAATATTTCTTTACAGTTTCAAATGTGTTGTCTACATTAACAGAACATTATGAATAGACACTACCAAAAAACTCTGTTTAAATTTGTTTTACCTTAAAGAAGTACAAGGTTTTTTTTTTTGGAGTTTTCTTCTTTCAAACACTGACTGAAGTGTTGAAACTTCTGATGAAAAGAGACACATATTGGTTTTAATCCTTCCAGGACATCAAGGGTTCACTATTTGCTGCTCGGTCATTCATTTTTAACAAGGAACATTTTTCAGCTATCTATTTGTGGATTTAAGAGATAAATAAAATAAACACAAACCCTCTGTTTTCTCTTTTGTAGGGTTGTGGAATTACCATGGTGAATAATGCATGGCTGAAAGCATACGTCTCTCTGCGCTGCATCTTCTCTTGGACACCAGGGGACGTGGAGGCGAGTGAGTACAGATATTTATGAAGTGTTTGATTTCAGAACAAGCTGATGCTATCAAGTAACGCCAGCGCTCACCTGTTTTTAAGAGCACCGTGTGCTGCAGATAAAGTAATAAAGGAAGTCACCTTTTGGCTTTGTAGTTCTGAACTTATACTTCTAATAAAAGATGGTAGAAAGACTTTTACTGACATACTGGTTAGAGTAGATAAAATATATGGAAAACAACTGTACAAAATATCATCTTTTTGCATTATGTCATCAATCTCTTTCTGAGATTTGAAATTAAATTAATTGAAAAACAAAGAACATTTGCATATCTGACCGACTGGTTCTGCAGATATCAAAAGAGTGAAAAGATCTTCAGACATTTAAATGTAAACAATTAAGGAGGAACACTGATTTTACACATAAAAAATCAATTTATTCTTCATGCTGAGTACATGTGGAAACAGTTGTAAGTGTAAGTGCACAGTTTGATATACCTGTGTTTTTGACAAGCAGTGAGATTCTAGAAAAAATCAAAAATACTATTGAGTTGCATCATGGGAATTGTAGGATCCAGTGATTTTGGAGCTTGACCATCTTCTGCTTAATCTGTCTCTCACAATTCCCTCAATTTAAACATCAGGTGAGGGATGCTTTGCTGTGTTGCTTTTACTTTCAGGTCAGGCAATGTTGCAGAGGTATGGCTTAACCTATGACCATGCTATTGTTACTGTATGCCTTTTATTTATATTCAATTGTAAATGGTGCAGACAGTCCTGTGTTTAGTTTGCACTTTGCTTAAATGTAGCCTTTAATATGAGAAGTGTAATATTAAATACCCATTCTTATCATTTCATCTGACTGTGTGCACCTCTGTATTTCATTGGTAATAATAATAATGATAGTTTTGTGCTTAAAAAATTCTTTGACATCACACAGATCCCTGCTGTTCTACATCATATTGTTTGTTTCTGAGCATTGCACAAAAAAATCTCCCTCCCATCAAGTATACTATTTCATTGACTGTACATGACACACATGAGAAGCCAGAAGTAGTTTTGAACTGTGACCTTTGCAGCGCAGCATTTATTGCCACTGACGAGTAATGTCGACAGCCGTGTTAATAGCCGCTTGGACAGCAGATGACAGGTCGACTGAGGGTCTTTTGAGCGTCTCCTCGTATGATGTTGAACGTGATGTTGATGAGCGTTCAACCTCAGGCAGTTGTCAAGCTCGATCCACTTGTTGGCTGAAATGCACTATAGAGAAGACCTTTTTAAGCCTTCATCATTATTCTGTACATATAAAATAGATCTTGATTATATTGTGTGTTAAAACACCTGCTGGCGTAAAGGCTTGTTGACATTTTCATGATATAGATGTTGGTGTCCTCTGCATGATGGCAGCTTGAGTGTCTGTCGTGCAGTAGATAACAGAACAGTTGTGGTGTGGTGTGTTGCACCATCTGTATCTGTGTATCACTCTGAGCCACCGGATTTGTTTCAGATGAGTGGTTCAAACAAAAAATAGCTGGACTGTTACAAATTGTGTTTCACTTGGGATTGCAGCGACGGTCAAAGAGCTGGTGAACGGGTCAGAGCTTGGGCACTCAGGCAGCTTCACTGTTTGGCTCTGATGTGACTATAGAACTGCTTCAGAGACCCGTCTTAGAGAGCTATATAGAGTGTTGGTTGGATGATTGAAATAATTAACACTGCATCACTATTACTACAAATGTGATAATGCTCATTATTAATCGTGGCTGCAGTTATTTTTATTCAGTGCCTTTCAGATGGTGAACAAGTACGATTTCGGTGTCAGCTGAAAGTCATTAACTAACTTTTTTTCATGCAGAGGCAATAAAATCTAAAAATCTTCAGTTGCTGACAGTCATAATCTAAGCAGGCTTTGTATTAAAGGCGATGTATCACGCACATTTCCAGGTCTATTTTTTATATTTTGGCACTCTGGGATATCTTGGCATGATTCACAGTTCATAAAACTTCTTATTCATCTTAAAATGACCCTTATGCAGCCCCTCAGTTCAGCCTCTGTTGGAAACAGGCCGTTTTCACTCCTCTCTCTTTAAAGCTTGTTGATTGAATGATTTGTTACTGATATAAACAGTTTGAGATGAGGAACATAAGAACAGATTCAGCTGCTGGCTGCTCTTGTGCTGTTGTGAGTCGAGTTTGTTTCTCAGCATCTGTGATTTAATGGCACTCTTGGTACTCTGAAGCCATATGTAATGATTTAACTGCTGTGATGATGCAGTCTGTTTCAGAGCCGCAGGTGCATCTACCTGGCACGGTGCCACTTAGGCTATTAGCTCACAATCCAATGATCCCTATTTGGGGAGTAGTTGTCCTTTTCACTGCGTCAACCACAGCTCAACTTGTATTCCACTCAGTCGCTGATTGCTCAGTGATACGTGTGTTTACCGATGATAAATTCCCATGACTGGGCTGTTGCACTTGTGATTTCGGGCTGTCACACTGGATGAGCTGAGCGATGCACAGCTGCTCAGCCCTCCAGGGCGAAACGAGCTGGGAGCACATGCCGCCAATTCAGAAGGAAGCAAAATGGTTGCAGTGCATATTATTACGTTTCTGTGGTGAGAGATGTGGGTCAGGTTACCGTGCGTTCGCCAATTGCCTGGAAGAGGAGAGTAAATCAGCAGGAAATACACCAGCTGTCAATTAACTGTCACTTTCACACTGTAGTCTCATGTTGAGTCAGCATTTTGTATCCATGGACGCAACCGGATATAAAAAATTACTTTCAGCAAATGCAAAGCAGATTGCCTATTCACATATCTGGCAGGGTGAGAGTTTGTATGCTAATTGTACTTGATATAAAGAAATCCAGTATATTGAGTGGAAGGTCAGGACAATCTTTGGTACGTTTTAGTTTTTTCAGATGAATAGAAGCATGAAGTGGAATGAGTTAAGAAAATGATCCTATTTCTAAAGGCAGCACTGAAGGTAATGAACCACAGAGAGCAAGGAAATGTGATTTAGCATTCAGTTTGGTGTAACAGATTTAAATGGCACATCAGCTTTTTAAATTGCAATTTTGTTACCCAAACATCACTGTGATTCAGCGTGCAGCACCACAGACAAGATGTTGTGGTTGCATTTTTTTTTTTTTTTTTTAACTCTGGCAGTGTTAATGTCCCACAAAAAAGCTGTACCACCTCAAAAGTTTCAAATTCTATAGTAAGAATTTGCAAAATCCTCCACATCCTCAAAGAAAGAAGACAGAACCTCAGTGGTATCTTCAGCTGGTCTTGATATGCAGGGGGATAACTTTTTATTGTGTAGAATACATCTGCAGGTTTAACTATCTATACTTTAACCCAATAAATTCAAATATACTGTAAATCCAGACACAGTAGCTGAAGGTCATACAGATTGCAGCCATTAGCTACTTTGATTGTCCCACTGCTTCCCCCCCTGCTGTGCGTCAGTCCGAAATGAGAAAAACATATTGTATGCTGACATTTGGCCGCTCTTCACTGCTGTGAAATATCTGCTACTAGAAAGCCTGGTGAGGATGAGATCAGATATTCCTTGATACAGTAAACGAGAGGCAGGGGTCTAATAATTGAACATCAGCAGATTTCTTCTTTATATAAGATATAGAGCATAAACATTGTATATCATCCTGTCTAGAGCAGAAAAGGTTATTATGAGGTACTTAATGACTTGCTAATGATCAGTGTTAATCCTTGAAGACTGTTAAGAAATTGATACATTCACACACAGAGAAGGTGCACAAGTACAAGCGTCCATACACACATTTATTCCAGTCCAAGCAAATGCAGACTTTGTGCCTCCCTGATACATGTTAGTCACAGCAGCCTCTTCCTAATTCAGTCGATAGGCTTCCATTAAGAGGGGGTAGGCTGTCAAAGCAACCTGTGACCTCCTTTCATCCCCTCGGAGCCCACTGGCCTGTGATGTTCGTATCAATATGAATTTCAGGCCTTTGCAGCCATCAGACGCAATTCCCAGTGTCCATTAGTCTAAAGTATCTATTTCCTCTAACTTGTACTATTGATTTCGGTGTGTCTTCTGTACAAAACGTGTACACTGATCTTAAAGACAAGGAGAGCTTCATTATGCTGGAGATTTTTGTGTCTCTGGTGCATCAAAGTCACTCGTTATTCTGCTCCTTCTTAACTGATTTTCATAACTTCTGTCACTGCCAGCCGTATAGTTGTTGTAGCAACGCAACAATGATGTCTGATCACGGATCAGATGTCGTGTGCTTGAGGTTTGGCGAGACCAGAGCCCTCAAAGGTCAAGGCTTTTCATCTCTGTGGCCAAAATGAAATGACCTGTTGTTGTCACACACACAGAAGGATTTCACAGCAAATAAAGAGGCGCAATATGGTCTGAATATCCCTGGAGATCATGAACATGCAACGCTCACCTACATCTGTTCCTGCAACATGTCATACTGCTCTGAAATTGAAGATGGAGTTCAGATTCCACTATTAGAGATTTATCCAGTTTATTTTCATTAACAAAACACAAACACATTATACAGGGATAGATTATGCAGGTGAGATTAAAAAGATGGAAATAGAAAGTACATCCAAATAATGAAAGAGCAGCAAGTATTTGATCTGACTAATATAATGTTAATAAGATTGGTGGAATATGCGATATGCAGTCCAAGCAATATTGCAATAGATGAGGTATAGTAGGGGTAAACAAAACTTTAGTAAATAATAAAAAAGGTAGTTTATTATCTTAGTTTTTACTCTAGTAAAACTGATTTTGTCATATTACAAACTCAGTGTCATTTTTACAATTTCAAGTTTTTCATTGAGTAAACCTTTCCTTTCTAACTTCAGAAATGCCTGGTTTAGTTAGAAAAATAGCTAAGCCGTAAGTTTATATTGTTACAAGATGCATGCATAACTTAAAAAGTGACTAAATATGTAATCATTTTTAAGCAAAGAAAGTAGGCTATTAAGTATATTGTACATTCTCTGTACATTCATTTCATTTAACCAATCAAATATGACATCTGTTTCTATATTCTTTTAACAGAAAGAAAGAAGCTATGAAAAGGTTATATTGAGCTGTGAACACCCACCGAATCTGACATGAGGGCGTAGAAAGAACCTCAAAACCTCAACGTTCTCAAATTAAATAGGACATGACCTCAGTGGTATCTTCAACTTGTCTTGATATGGATTGGGAATAACTTTTATTGTGTAAAATGAATCAGCAGGTTTCTAGACATTAACCTAGGAAATTCAAATATACTATAAATCCAGAAACAGTAGATGAATTGCATACAGATTACAGCCTCTATCTCCCACTGTTTCCCCCCTGCTGTGCATCCAACAGTCCAAAGTGAGAGGAACATACTGTAATGCTGACATTCGGCCGCTCTTCACTACTGTGAAATATCTGCCACTAGAAGGCCTGTCTGGGGACGAGACTGGATATTCCTTGACACAGTAAACCAGCTCCTGAGAGAGCGAGATGGATGACCTTTGGCTTTATTTATGTCGTCGCCACTCATGCAGGACCTTTTCATCAGATACGGTCATTGTAATCCCTCAGCCCCCATTCAATTTACAGGGGCACTCTGTCACTGCAGACCACTAAAGTCGACAAAATTAATGGATCAATAGGCCCTCTGAAAGCCTGGCGGGCCGCTCGAGATCCCCCTGGTCACTATCAGGTTACAAGTCATAATGAATGGGGTGTTGTTTATGTTGTAAAGTGCAGCGTAACTGAGTCCTTTGAACAAGCCACCGTCTTAGTGCACCGCTGGGGAGGTTTCAGAGATGTGATGAGAAAAATATAGAAGATTATTACTAATTAGGCACCGGTCATAAAAGGTTTGTAAGTCTTTAGTGATGGTTAATAAACATCTCATTTTATAGGTCAGTTAAAGACATGAATGAGAGCAACCTTTTCCACAATCTGGCAACCCAAATGTTCTAATTAATGGTTTATAATTGATCTACAAAGTAATAGTAAATTATTAGCAATTAGCAAATAGAAATAGAATAGCTACGATTTATAAACTTTATAGATGGTGGTGAATTATTAATTTCACCCTGTAATTTCCTATAAATGTGTTTGTGAAGATCCAGATCACACAAACGTCACATTTTACAGAATCAAAGAGTTTAGCATTGCATTTGAAGTGTCTTCAAATCACCACCCTGCCAGCAGTGCAGCACAGTGAGTCCCTCTAACTCTCACTTACAGATTTTGGTGTTGTGTTCTTCTTCCATTTATCTAGCTCATAATGGATCCAGTGCTCGTTGTGTGACAGTAGCAGCAGCATTGTTTTGACACGCACAGACAAAAGCAAAAACACATTTGTGATTTATGTCATTGTAGGAACATGTCACAACAATTATAGAACTTGTTTTAGGTGACAAATCAATTACGGATAAAAAGTGGTAAGTTTTAGGGTTTCCCTTTGTATTAGTGGGTCAAGTCACCATATTTTATATTATTAGTTGTCAGCTGGCAGGAGTCAGGAAGTAAGAGAGCTGCTGGTTTGGTGGTGTGTTCTTTTTTTGTTTTTAACTTTGAAATATTTATTTAATTACAGTAAGCCAGTGACACATCTGATGTGAAAATGGTATATTTAAAAAAACAACAAAGCAACTCTAGAATGACTGCTGGAAGAATCTTCTTCATTGCACCAACACATTCCAGCTTTGGGCCATCATCAGTGTGATTTACAGAGTGTGTAAAAACACAGTCTATATATATTCCACCATAAATCCTGAATGCTCATCATTGTCCAAGGAGAGCTTGACCCTAAAGCATGTTGGAGAAGTAAAAGAAGATTCTTCCAGAGGTCAGCTTAATGTTGCCCTGGTTGTTGTTTTGGTGTTTGTTATTTGAGCACTGAGTTGGCTATGAAGTAGTAGAAGACAGCTCACCCCTACAAAAATAGTATAGGAAGAAATCTTTTTGGCAATTGTCCTTTATTTTGCCCACATAGCAAACAGGAAGGGGAATTTGAGATGTCAGGATATGGGTGGGTCCTTCAATCAATTCCCCCCCCTTTTTTAAAACTATGTAATGATCCCTTCTGCCTAATTGTAACTGTTGCACAACTATAGTTGATTTGCCAAACATACAATCTTTCCCTGACCTTTACTGTACCATAGCAGCCCTGTGCACGTTCTGTAAGTAATTTTAAAAACCAATGATTGGATGTTATGCAGTTTCCGAAATCACCTCCATCTGTGTCAGTTCTCACTCTGTGATTGTTTTGTGTGGCTTTTGCACCCACTCAGCACTTTTTAAACCAAGTAATGTATCACGACCAGCGAGGGGAGCTCCAATACTAAAATGTAATGATCTAGTCAATGACACAAATGACTCCGTAAACTCAGGTCAGCTTGATACAGTGTTACAGATGTTTGGCTCATATATTCCAGATGTATGCGCATTGAAATGTTTTCTTACTTTTGCTGACAAATCACAGGCATGGTGTTGAGGCTGTGTTACTCTTGATCTCAAAATTCAAACTGACAATATCATATTGATTTTTAAGTTTGTCTGCATCATTGTCTCACATTTCCTGTCTGCTTTCCACTCTTTACTATGTGTGCCAAAATACCATTCGTAGTATTTTACAGCAGTTACAACTCAGTTCTGATACATTATATTAAGAAAATTAGGCTCAGACATCACAGTTAGTGGTGGCTGCTGTGTTAAATCCAGCATATCTCGAGGCAGCTCTAACAGTAATTGGTTGTAATTATAAATCCGGACTGAGAATGCACAGTGAAAGCTTGCGGCAAAACAGGCCCGTTTTTCAGTGTGTAGAGCGCCAAGTGGTGTGAGCGTAGATTAATTGCTCATTATCAGGGTTATTAAACAAGCATTCAGACATTCGGGTCCAGTTACGAACAAAAGGCCAGTGGTGAATGATTGATGTGGAAATCTCAATCAGAGCTGTCACTCTGTGTTGAGGAGATGAAATGAGATATGACAACATGTCAACCTCTTTGAGATGAAGATAAGATGACGATCCTTGCACAAATTTAAAGTGGTTGCTGTGTGTGTTCGTGATAGTAATACACACTCTCTGTATTTCCAGTCTGATTTAAAATGACTTGTGCTGATGGTAAAACGAAGCCATAGCAGTCGGGTCACATCTCCAGATTTGCATGCTAGTGGCATGAGAGGAACTCCCGCCACAGTCATTCAGTGGGACCACATGATCACTTGCAATTCAGGATCAATGATCTCAAACAATAGTGCTCAGCATTCATGCATTTAACGCAGAATCAAAACCATGTGCAGTGTGGGTTTCTGATGGTCAAACTGGAGAAACGTGCTGACAGCTCTGGATGGCCTTGAGGGAGCACATCAGCCCGGAATAACTCAGCCAAACTCACAGCTCTATTTCTTTGTAGGAAAACAGTCTCTGTTGCCACTGTTGGCAGTAAGTCAATCGCATGTATTAAACTACCCAGCAATGCTCGCCAGTCATCGATAGCCCTAAATGAGTGCATATGGTGTCTTGGCTCTGGGCGTCTTTTTGATCAGGTTGAGATTTTAATGGATTTTTCTTTGCCTCTGACAGATGAGGCTGGTGGGTGGGTGGTTGTGTGGGGGGTTGCAGCCCGGCCCGGGGCAGACTGCAGGCAGCCGGTGGGGTCATTTGAACCTTGTGGTTGCAGAGCAGAGTGCTGAGACACAAAGAGCCAACGCTGCGTTCACAAGTGTCCGACAGCGGGAGAGTCAGGAAGTCTGGCGACTGTAAACCCCACCCGACCCGACCCCCCACCCCTCATCTCAGACACACTCCAAGACACGCCAAGCAGACACTTCTGCGCTCACAAACCTGCATTACCACACTTGTGAGGACATTTTCAGACTTTGATTACTTGTAATCACAACTGCTGCATGTCTAACCTAATTTTACCCTGATCTTAATCTAAAATGTTCATAATTATTAATTAACAGTCCTTCTAATGAGAGCACTAAAAATCAAAATACAAATGAAACCTGCCAAATAGATTGACAGAACTTTTAAAACACAGAATTTGACCAAATAATTAATTAAATATACATAATTAGTTTAACATCACTAATATTTGTAAAAACTTGACTAAAATAGACCTTAATCTTCAATTATAATAAGATGAGAAACATACAAGATAGTCATTTTTGTCTTTATGACGTATGTATATATTTATTAAATTACACATCTGTTATTTATATGGTCAAAAAATGACACATTAGGTCTTTAACCTGAAAAGTGGCCTTTACATTGTATATAATTATACAGCTCTTAAAATTGAGTTTTGTGAATGTTATCTTTGTGTTGTAAGCTTTCATATATAACTTTATACCTGAAAACTCTTTTGCAAGCTTGCATATGCAGGTCTGTCCTTGCTGCATACAGACACCTGACTGCAAGCTCACAACAAACACTTAAATAGTAATGCTTATAAAACTAAAGTTTAAAAAAACTCTATTTCCAAGCTTTTCATTATGGTAGATTTAATATTCCATTAAAATAAACATACTGTATAACTTGGTAATGGTGTGATTTTAGACCCTACAGCATGATGAATACAAAGTAGCATTTCATGAGTGTAATATAAGAACTGTGTGAAAAGTTACAGTAAGTCAAATATAATGAATAATACATCATTAATAATATAAGTTTAATTTTTGACTCATGCTGTAAAGTGACAATATGATTACTCAAATGTTTTTCTTCATATCACTTCCATAAATGCATATTAGCTGCAGTTTCATGATATAATATGGACTGCCTACACTTATCACAATTTATATCCTTCATTATCCAAACAATAGTGTAATTAATGCTGTTAATCTGTGAATGGTGTTAAAGCAGGGAGGAAATGACTTTACAGAAAGGCTCCTGTCCGTCTGTTGGACAAAGAAATGCTCAAATCTAATCCAACTGTGCAAAGCTTAGAAGATCTGCAATACAGTTTGTACCATATGTTTACTGCTGTTAATAATTATAATAGTGATAATTAGACACTTTCAATTCCAACTTTGCTTTCATTATAATATAAAAGGTACAACTTGTAACTTTATAATCTTAGCAGTACTAGTTTTTTAAAGTGGGGAAAAAAACCTTTCCATATTTCATAGTACTTGAGAATTGAATCACTATTTTAACTTTGAAGTATTTCTGACACTAGATGAATGAATTATGAGGGGATTCCTATTCCTTCCTTTTTCTCTCTTCCTTTTTAAGTTTTAGACACAATATTCAATAAATGTTGCTTAGCTTTACATCACAGTAGCGACTCCTTGCCATCGCCATCGCCATCGCCCTCGCCATCCTTTTGTGGGAATAATGAGATACAGTACAAATCAACATGCACAGCAAGGTAGATAGGAATTTTAGCAGAGAAAACAACTGATTTGTGGGCAGACTAAGTGGTTGAGTGAACAGGTTAACAGCGACGGGGCCTTGAATGGCTGTGACAGGGAGAAAGCAGTGAGAGGCTCCAGCACTGAAGGGGGAAGTGACCCGGAAACGGTGTGTAAGTGCAGCTTGCCGGGGCCCTTTAGGAAAAATCTCTCCAGAAGCACTGATGCAAGTCCACCTAAATACACGTTTCTCTTATTTCTCTTCCCCTCTTTCTGAGGAGATGCGTTACTCGGCGACACTCGTGCACACTCAGGCGCACTAACGTCAAAGAAAAACAAACCCTCTGACTGTGTTCAGCACCTACAGGCCTGCAAAAAAAAAAAAAAAAACTGCCACTGATTCTTTCATCAGAGCAGATTTTCAGCGCTTAGAGAGAAACTTACAATGTTTATCTCAGCTTTTTTTTTTTGTTGAGTCTAAGATGCATCTGACAGCACTAACACTGTATTATATATCATCACAATGTCACAATGTTACTCTGGGTCACTTTAGGGTGTGTACTTCATGGCTCAGATTTGTGTGGAGTGAAAGTGCACATCCTGTGACTCGGAGCTGACGATGTGTAAAGTGACCCATAATAAGTGTTTAACTGTGTAATTATGTGATACTCACCTATGATTGATTGTTTTTACTTTCCTACAAACTCACATGCATTTCATTTAGTTTTCTACCTCCATAAACATGCATTAACATAATTTGCTGTTACTTTGTTTTACTCTTTTTTATATATAAATATACTGTTTGATTCAACATTATTTTAAATATAACATTTACAGTGTAGTTTGGTGCAAGCGCCTGACCTTTCTGACAACTAAAGTGAATATATACCATTAGCAATAACCTTTACAATGCCTCCTTTTTAATGATATGGTTCAATGTGTGACAGTTAGACTCAAAAGACGGAAGCAATGAGTCACAGTGTTATGGAAACTTCTTTTTCACTTCTTTGTCACAACTTTCTCTTTCTTTGCTTCCTTTCTATTTTTAATGCACTGAAGAATTATTAACTTTATAGATCCACTACACTACAAAAGGTTGATTTAGCCTTTTCAAAAAAAAAAAAAAAAAAAATACCAGTGGACCCTGTGTGGACCCTGTCATATAAAGCCAAATCTTTACATGTATGCATTTCAATTATCACATTTTTTAGCTGGTGTGAAACATTACACACACTAAAAACTAACTTTTATAATACACTCTGCTAATTAAAATGACTTTTCTTGACACTGTGACATTTAAAGTTGACTGACTTGTTTTCATTTTCCTATTTGGGCTTTTAAAAAAAGTGTTCCACAAGCTCTTTCTGTCTTTCTAGATCATTATCTAAAACTATTTGCACCAATATTTCCAGCGGAAATTCTGCTACTGCTAAAAGTCTTATAACGCATATAATAAAAACATCAAAGTTGTTGTTCTTAGTATAATACCAAAGTCATTTTCACCTTACACCAGCTGCTGCAATTCTTATGACATCTGAAGAGTTAATGAATATAAACACATAAAATGTAATATTGTATTATATTTTATGAAGAAAGTGATAATTTAATACTCTCAATTTAAGTTAAAGGCATATTTTGCTCCATTTACATTTGTATGCATCTAATTAATTATATTCATATTTTATTTATGCATATCAGAAGCTTTTTACTACTTAAAATATTACACTTGGTAATTCATTTTAGAATAGAAAGTGCTGTTTCCAAAATATGAACAAAGCAATTTATGAAGATATTGTTTCAACAGTGTTTTTAAATGTGAATTAGACTTTAAGAACAGACCTGTAGCAGAGAAAGTTAGCATAAATGACTAAATGCATGTCCTCCAGATATTATATGAAAACATTCTTGAGGTTGCATGAATTACTCAACTGTTGAAAACTTTTAAAAACAATGTTCAAGGTCAACAAGTTTCTGCACAACTTTACAACAGGTTTCATTAAAAAAAAAAAACCTTTCCAGTCTTCTGTAATGAAAGCTGACTTAAGCAGCAGTTACTTGATATCAATACATGTTTAAACGGATAACTAAATAAATAAATAAATATGCAAGCTGTTATTATTCCTCTACAGATCCATGTTATGGCTGATTCATTCAAACTGGTCAGCTAATAATTCATATCCTGTATTTAAACGATGTGTTCGTTCGTTATAAAGCTACTGTAGTAATGAAACCTGGGGCCCCTTTTTTAGTCACGTTGTGTCGATGTTGACGCAATTTACAGAGAAAAGAAGTTTGGACGTCAAGTTTTAAGAATCTGCTCATTATTTAGAGACTAAAGGCAGGAAATGTGTCACTGCCTGAGCTGACTGATTTTTTTCTTTTTCCTACACTTTCTGAAGAAACATAAACTTCCTTTAACTTATGTCTTGGAACCCAAACACACAGAAAAAAACCCCACAATGAAGCACAATAAATATTCCCATTTGAAAGTCCACTTGTTTCTAACCTCTTGTTGTAATTCAGCTTGAGTCAACACACTTCATTGCAAATATTACACTTTTTTTATTGCAAAATTCATCGTCGTCATGATATAACTGTATTCACAGTTTAACAGTCTGTCATATGAAAGGTCAAGTGAAAACAAAATGAGTGTTTTAAATGAACAAGAATAATAATAACAATAATATTAATAATAAGGCCATATAAATACAAATGAAGTCACTCCACACAAAAAAAAAAAAAAAAAGTATAATCGGCGGGTAACAAAGTTGATGCAGCATTATTTACTACGAATGACATGAACTTACATTCATTGAAATGACAATACTACGCAAAGTAACACTGCTCAGGGGATATTTAATGCATGCACATTGTTTTTTCTGGCGATAAAGTTTCTATTAAAAATTTCCGAAGCATTAGAAAATATAATAATAATAATTAATAATCATAATATAATAATAATAATTAATAATAATAACATGGGGAGGACAAAAAGTGGCACATGCATGTCTTTGTTGATATGTTGACATCAAAGTTGAGAGAATCTTTGTGAATTAAAAAAAACAAAAAAAAAACACACAGGCCAATAGGTTACTGTTTGTATGTCCCACTGTCCGCGCACTGTTGTCCTCATCCTAAACTGAGGAAATAATCAGTCTGCATCAAACAGGCCAAAATATTTGCCAGTGTTGGAGAAGTAGATGTAAGGCGCAACGTTTGCGGTCGGATACACCACAGGGAAAGGCATGGGTAACAAACATCCTCCCAACAGGCTGCTGTCTTTGTAAAAAGTCGGTAATTGCACATTTTTCCCTGCGTCCGAGAGGTGCTCTGCGGCCAGCGGCCCGTCCATATCCGTGGATAACTGTCTCTTCAGTTTGTTGCGCCGGTTCTGAAACCAGATTTTCACCTGCGTCTCTGTGAGTTGCAGAGAACTGGCGAGACACGCTCTCTCCGAGCTGCTCAGATATCTCTTCATGTCAAAAGTGGCTTCCAGCTGAAATATCTGTCTCTTGGAGAAGATTGTGCGCGTCTTTTTCTTAACCATGGCTTTGGTGTCCGCTGTGGCCTCTTGCTGCTGCTGCTGCACCTCGGACGCATCGTCCTCGCTGCTTTGCGCACTTTGAGCCCCGGGACAGGAGCCGTCGGTCAGCGGCGGTGCATTTTGGACTCTGGGCTTGTTTAGAGCTGTGAATAAAGGGACACAACGTGCTTTCATGTGGCGGTAAAGGTGCACTTGCTTTTCTGCCGGCAAATTAATTTAGGTAGTTTTAATAATACATAAAAATAAAGATCTTTACCCGCTGCTTCATCTTCTAATAATCATTTAAATCAATATTCTATCAGTCTTTGGTCCATCTTTACTCATTATTCTGCCACTAAAAAGCTTCATAAGGCTAAAACTGTAAGACTAACTATCTGTGTAAATGTAGTTTGGAGAGACTCTTTCTACGCTAATTTCTTAAATCCAAGAGTTACCTGTTTCCTCTGATCCGCTGTCATGCCTCCTCCGGACGTCCCACACCTCATCAAACCTCGCTTGAAAGTCATTTTTACATCCACTGCCCCTCTGCTCCTTTGCACCATCAAAGTTTCCGCCGTCCCGCTGCTTCAGGTTGAGGATGTTGTCAATGGTGAACGTCAAAGAAGCGCTCCGGCTCGGGGCATCCTCTTTGCTCATGTTCCCTGGCATTTCATCTGCTCCTCCGAGATTTCCGAAACACCGACGCTTCTGGACGCTCCGAGCACCATTGCTCCTCGGCTGCAACTAGCGCACAGTGGAGGCTGTGCGCAGCTCTTCAACGACCCGGAAGACTGCGGTTTAACAGCTTTTGATTGGTGAGGTTGTGGGGCAGATGAGGGCGGGATGCAGATTTACGTCTGGCTGCCATATTGAAGTTTTAAACACCTCTGTCATTAAAATGCATGACCGCTTAGTCAGTGCACTGTATTGCCAAGTAGATATAAGATACTTTTCTAAACCTTTTGAGAGTCAACTGGTATTAAGAATGGGTCACATCAAATTTCTAGGACTGGCATGTTGAGGCAAATTTAAACAGCTTGACAACTCCCTGATTGCTGGGTTCTTGGTAAGTGTGGGGTCTAAAAATTGGGTCAGGGGTCAGAAACTTTTAGAAACCATGTTTTTAAAGCAAATAAGAGACAATCTTTGTTTGTTTTGACTATTCAAAATATGTAAACCAGAGGCCAGTGGTGAAGCTGTATCTTATCTTATTTATTTAATCCAACATCGAAATAAATCATCATACTGGTCCCATTTATTAAAAATAACCAACAAATTCTCATCATTCAAACCACCAACATGTGTGTGTGTGTGTAGGCTTAATTTCCTGTCCGATAAGCACAAGAAAAACAAAGTAAGGAACCACAAAGCAATTTGTGAATAAATTTTATTTACATGTGAACATATCAGTGTACAAAAGTCTGTATGAATCTTTTTAAATAGAAAAATGTGTCAAAAAATGCAACTAAATGACTCATGCTCAAAACACCAAAAATGTCTTTTTAATAAATAATCAGGTTTCTACTTTGTAGAGAGGTGTTAGTTATGTGCACAGTACGGGTTCAGACAAGGGTCAAACTTTTTCAGAGCCTGTCAAATAATGTTCAGGAAGAATTTCAAACCTTGTTGGTTATATGATGTCCTTTGTAAAAAACTATGACTGAGACATTCAAGGTTTTGAATGTGTAGAAAGGATAAGTTGTTTTGTAAAGTGAGGTTGCACAAAGAACCTACAAATACTTTTTAAAATTACATTTTAAGTGCAGATTTTGGCCCTGATTGTGGCTGTAAAAGTAGTAGTACTAGTAGTACTTTTAGTAGTACTGCAGCTACCATTACAAACTATGTTCTGTCGCGTGCAGTATCCAAACAGTTGGGACATACTAGCCCTGCTTCATGTGCCGTTGTGGTTTCCGTCATTGCTCAGGCAATGCTCTGCCATTGGCCTGTGCTCTCGGTGACTCAGTCAGTGTGACCTATCAGAGGACTGTGGGTCAGGTAGAAAAGCATGCTGATGTGCCAGATGTAGTATATCCTGGTACTTTTGTCATACTGCATTTGACATACTACGTATTGGGACATACCAAATCCATCTTAAGCAATATGGTTGTACGGGTATCAGAGTGCACCCAATGAGTTGTGTTCATGTGTAACGTCAGTGTCAAACACAGTGTGGGAACTTTGAGAATCACAGTTTTCTTGTTTGAATCTGTACTCAAATGCTGTACTTTTTTTTTCTTCCTGTGACAACACTGTTAAATATAAACTTTATCTTGACACAAATATTTTCAGTCACAGTCATAAATATCTCATGTAGTTTTTTCACAAGTTTACAGAGGCTCATATACAACTAAATAATTGCTGAACATGATTTCACAAGCTCAAAATCTTCTTGGCACTTATTTGATCCCATATATGTGGATCATCCATACATTGTAGTGTGAAAAATCACCCACAGACAGATGTGGGCATCCTAAATAATCCACAAATAGCATTAAATCTAGCACTGAATCTTAAAAATGAGTTGTTCTTAAAATAAATTGGGGGGGGGGGGGGATCCAAGTAGTGATTGTCATGATAACGTAGCACTCTGCCAAATGTATGAGGTTGACACAGTGATTGGTTGGTGGTCAGTTCGTGGTGTCTTCAGGGTCATGATGGCCTACTGTAGCAGAGAAGTGATCATCTTAATCTGAATTGGCTACATTTATTTTCTAGAAAATTTCCATTTAAAAAAAAAAAAAAAAAAAAAAAAAAGCCTTTCACCAAGACTGTGAGGACCACCAAGACTAGCAGGACTTCTGACCACAGAGCCCGAAACTAAAACAAAAAAAAAATTGATATTTTTGTGGCATTTGATTAACTTTGTCCAAAAACTTCACCTCCACCCTAAATGTCACACTAGTCCAGTCATCTGTGGTGTTATGAAGGACATTGGGTGGGTGAAGTGAGCAGTCAATGGATAGTTGATAGAAGTGGAGAAGCCGACCACCGATGGCGACACTTGATGCAAGCTGGAGGTGGCATTCTCGCGATACAGCACGGGGACTCTGACTACTCTCTGGGTTGGGTAGGGTAAAGTCACGCTGCTGGCTTCCATGTCTGCAGCTACCTGCCTCTTCCACTTGTTCCTACGGTTCTGAAACCAGATCTTCACCTGCGTCTCAGTGAGCTGCAGCGAAGCGGCCAGCCCGGCTCTCTCCGAGCTGCTCAGATAACGTTTCAGGTCGAAAGTGGACTCCAGCTGGAACACCTGACTCCGGCTGAACACGGTGCGGGTCTTCTTCTTTCGCGCCACTTTGGTGTCACCTGAGAGGAAGAAGTGAGGAGGATTTTACTTAATGTAACCAGATGCAATCACTGTTAAGGTAGGCACAACTATAGGGAGTGAGAAGTCAGTTTATAGATAAAATAACCAGAGAGTTTATTTTTGGCTTATCAAGTGAACTTATCTGAAAAATCATCATTCATAAGTTCACAACAACTTTTTAAAAACACAGCTGCAAGGACAACTAACCCTAACCCCAAAAACAAACAAAATAAATTACATCTGCATTTAAATTCCTCATAAACAATTAAAGCCTAACTTGTCTTCATTAAGCACACTTCTTTTCTCTCTTTTTTTTTTTTTGCAATAATCCCCCAAATATGTTTATCAAACACTTGTGACAGGATATTTTACATTTAACAATAAACTGTATGACAGTAAACTTCACTTGGAATTTAATAATTATTAAAGTAGGCTACTATTAAAAATAAATAAGTGAAAATATAGAACCAAAAAATGTATTTATATTAAACTTGAATAAAGAAATAGGTCCAAATATAAATGCTGCCTATATAACTGGCTATCCTGTTGTTATTATGTTTATTATTTATCAGAATAAATAGCATTTCGCTGGATTCAGGAACTCTTCTCTCCTTAATGTAAAACTTAACATCATCACACCTAAACATCTGCACCAAACCAAGAAGTTGTGGAAACTCAAACCATATTTTACATTTTGGACAAGAGAAAACAACTGCAGCGCCTGAGGAAGCGTTTCATGAGGATGGCGCATGCGTGGTGATGAATAGCATATTTTGCAAAGCACAAGGTGGAGTATTTTTTTAGGATTAGGTTTTTGTTTTTTTTTTTAGTTTGGCCTCACCTGACTCAGAGCCGTCCTCTTGAGAGTAGCAGGAGGAGCGCGCGTCGTCCTGCCTCCTGTCATCCGTCACGCTGTCATCCCCCTTCTCCTCCGGCTCATCCTCGTCCTCCTCCGCGTGCACAGTTAAAGCCGGGGATTCCCGGTCGCTGCTAGGCGGAGGGTCTGAGACGCTGGCCTTGTCCTGTGGACCTGAGAGCAAAGTCGTGGCAATTTAAAAAAAAAAAAAAGTCTCACCATAAATCATCCTGCCCACTGCCCACTGTTGTCTACATTCACCCCTGCCCAAAACTAGAAGGAACATAATGACAAATTACGCGCCTTCGTGCTCCCTTTCCTTTCCAACACTATAAACACCCAACAGTTCTCCACCGCTGGTCCATCTGAAGCATCAGAGTGAGATTGTTGTTTGCTTGCCAGATACTGTTGGCTCGTACTTGGCTCATAATTGGGGAGTTGCGTTTTACGCACGGAGTATGGAGAGTGAAACGTGTTACAGCCCATATCTCCAATCCACTTGTGACCTATTGAAGCACTGAAGTAAGAATTGTTTGTGAAAATGATAAAAAGACGCTACTGTAGCTTATTTCTAGTCCAGACGGTCAATTTTATAGCGTTGTGCACGTGTGATTGAATAATTAACATGAGTATTGTGAAGTTGGTTCTTGCTGTCTGTAACTGGTTTGTTAGATAATACATAACTGCTGTTCTGACTGCTTAACCGAAACGATACGATCATTTCCTCTGCCCTGGACATTTTTTTTAATTTCACATACAAATATTGACTAATGTACTCACTTCTTGGGCTGCCGTACGTCGCTTTGGGAGGTGTCCCGCTCCGGGTCAGTGGACTACTGTCCCTCAGACATCGCGTCTCCAGCCCCGGACAGACTGCCTGGTTGTGGACGGTAACTTTGAACCCGGTGCTCTTCACCCTCTCCTCGGCTGAAGCGTCTCTGTCTGTGGTCCTCAGTAAATTTTCAATATAAAAAGACGAGCCTCTCGACGCAGGACCGAGCTTCGATCTCGGCGCTTTATCATCCAGCATATTGCCTTTTTTTTTACCTTCCACAACGCGTTTCACACCCTTTTAACTCACCCAGATTTAGGCTAGATATTACAAAATCATTCCCGGGATTGCTTCTTGTTTCCAACCAGAAGTGTCTGCGTCGTCTGCTCCGCGTTAATCATGCCGATGTGATCCATGAGAGAGAGAGGAGAGTCCCGAGATCGCCGAGATCCAGACAGAAATTTCGCTTTAAACTGTGAAGGCAGGAAGCGACAAGGAATAACTCCAGGAAAAAAAACACTAGAGACTGCCTCAGTCAGAGCTTCTCTTGTAGGCTGTGTTGATAGTCTGCCTTGAGGGACCGCAGAGATGCTGAATTTAGGTCAATTAGGGAGCAAACCATAGCAGAGATACAATGTTGTCCTCAGGGCTGGAGATGGAGGAGAGCTTCATGCAGAATGGCACAGTACCGCCTATTGGTTACATTTGTCCATGCACACTTTATATTTACTATGCGCACTGAAAATGTGTTAAACTTGTACTACTGATATTAGTAGACGCCCAAAAGTCATTTAAACCCTTTTTTTAAGATAATTGCCCTCGCAGGTATTACTCAGTTATGTTTGATTACACACGTACATAAAAAATAAATGTTATTAAATACGTTTTTGTGCATAGAGGAGTCTTTAGAGAGAGATCAGAAGATTTAAGTATCGAAAGTTGAGCAAAAACACACTAGTGGTTCTTGTATTTCCACTCAACAAGCAGAAGAAATAGAACAAAAGCTGAGAAGCCAATAAATAATAGTAAAATCTTATTATCAACTAATTCAAATCTGATGGTCCTAGTTTTAAATGTAAGAGCTCACATTAATGGATTTGCTTTGAGATAAGATTAAAGGAGGGGATAAGGATAATTGCATTTAATGAAAAATAATGTTTGTATTGAGCCTAGATGTAAAGTGCAAAGTTGTTAATTTTTTTTTAATTTGCATTGTTTGTTTTTTTCCATATAGAAAAGTTTGAATACCTCCTTAAAAAAATCTTAAAAGCTCTACTAGTCCTTTTAATTCTTCTCCCTTATTGAAAAAAATCCAGAAACTATGAATTTGCAAATGTTTCATTTTATCATGATTGTCCTCCAGACTAGCTGTGATGTCACAAATCATGCATATATGTTAAAAGTCAGATTTAAGGTGAGCAAAGAGAAACTTTCCACTTTCAGCAGATGAATGTTAAAACTGCCTTTAGGGTCCAACTCTGTACACACATCACTCTGCAGTGGAGCAACAATACACATGTTTCCTTATATGCACAAAAAACATATTTCCCAAAATAATGTAGATAAATCTTCACGGTTTAAAAAAAAAAAAAAATAGTTACAACACACAAACTTGCATCATGTGGCTGTAAGAGTAATTTACCACTTTCTATTGGGAACACTAAAACAAAGCTCTAACTCCACCACACAAGCCCCCAAAATAGTCTCTCATTTTCACATGGAGGCATTTCCCATGGATAAGAAATATTTCTAAAACCTATTATGAACACTAAACTGTAGCTTATCCATCTAGAATAAATCTTTTTTTTTTTTTTTAATTTTTTGCCACCTTAAATGCCCGTAGATGGACTGATGGTGTGATCCAGTTTAACATGAGTGAATTCATGCTGAAGGTGGAAAATGTTTAGTCAGGTCTGGAAAACTGTGCACAGTGGAGTAAAACAGAGTAGTAATAGGATTGAAACACTATGAAAAGCTTACTTTCATGTGTAAGTAGCCTTGAATAAATGCTCAGAACATTCCAGCTTGCAAGTTTTGAAGCTTGCATGTTGATCAACCTCAGTGAATCGAACTCTTTCCTGCCAAGAAAATAGCAAAATCAACACTGCAATAAATGCTGGTTAAGAAATGAGAGAGGAGAAAGGTGAACAATGGAATAAGTCCACATACAGTACAGTAGAGCTGAGCAGCCGTCAGCGGAGAGAGAGAGAGAACAACAAACCGTTTGTGTTCTCAGAGGAATTGCTCACAATTATTCTCCATTGTGCCACCAAATTAACTTTATTAAAGCCGCTTTGCAAGTAATAGCCTATCAACCTAATATATCAAGAGTCTGTTTGGAGGGAAAAAACCTCCACAAACATTTAAAAATGAAAACCCAAAATTACAAAAGGACTTTAAAGTTTAGACTCATTAGTCAACATGTATATTGTGTCACTGTCTGGCTTACATACAGGCAGAATGATGTTTATGGCTCATATTTGGTAATCATAAGAAGTGTTTATGCAAAATTTGAACATTTGATCCACATCTGATGTTTGTTCTCATTGTTTCAAAGCTGTTAAGTAAAAAATGAAACTGTCAATTCTGCAACAGTACAAATAAAGAAATGTATTCATGTTAAAGAAACTTGTTTGACAAAAAACATAACTCATGGTCTACTTACTAGCTTTTTCAGGAGCTTTCAGTGGTCTTCATCAGCTTTTCTATTAATAGCCTTATCAGGGATTTTTTATTTATTTATTTAGTGTTTAAATTTTGGCTTGAAATGCTTAAAAAAATCAATTCAGTATTTCATTGTCTGATTTATTCTTTTATTTTGCTACACTTTAATTTTTTCCTGTCCATTTTCTTGTTTTTCCTCATGTTGTGAACACATCCAGTCTTCTGTCAACACCCAGTCATTTAACTGTGCTCTTTCTATCTGTGTCTGCTGGTGTTTTAAGGCAAACATGTTGTTGTGTCACTACGTAGGCCCACCGCTAGCATGGTCAGCGGTTCGTAAAGTCATGCGGAGGCTTATGAGAGGAGAGACTATCAAAGGCAGCACTTGCTTTAAATCACCTTCATCTCATTAACGTGGAGCTGTTTTGCTGCTTTGTAGGCTTCAAAAACTGTGGAGGGCCCCCATCTCAGGAAACCCTGCATGCTTGCGTGACTCTGTTGAAGAATTATTATTAAGAAATGTTTCCTTCTGCTATTGTTTTAAAAAAAAAAATCTTAACCCCCACAATAATTCAATAAGACATGCTTTTGTGTCCGTTTGGAGCAAAATGATCTCATGCTACTCTGCCATTAGCGGCAATGACACAACACTTCTTTCAAGATCAACTTTAAATATCCCACTACATAAACAACAGGGATGGGTAATAATAACCATTTTCTTATGCTTCAAATGTCTTATTAATTATATTAGAATATTATATAAATATAGAGAAGAGGAAAGAAAATAAGGCAAAAAGATACATTGGTTACTTACTGTTTATCTCTGCTGTGTTAAGATTGATTTCATTATAACTTGCAGCGGTGGAAGAAACAAAATAAGTAGCAAAAACCATACTTTAGAAATAAATATATAATTTCCACATTCACAAACTCAGAAGAACAAAGGGTTTATCAGCAAAATATAGAGTCAAAATAAAGTTAAAGTACTTATGGCTCTTGTCAGACATACTATATTTAGTCTATTATTTTGAATAAGCTTTCTATGCATTATTATTATTGATGCATTAATGTGTAAGCAGCTATATATTGTAGGTGGTTGAGCTTCAACTAATTTAGACCATTTTCAGTACATTTGGGTAGTTCATTCAGTAAAAACATCATCATTTAATGCTAATTATAACTTTTACATGCAAAATGTCAATAGGCAAAATAATACAAATGAATATATCGGAGTAGGAAGTGCAACATTTCTCTCTAAAATGTAATGTATAAAATGCTGCACTTATTTTCTTCTGACTGCTGACTTATTTTACACTCATTTTCTCTTTGGACAAGTTGAATTTGTTGATCAAACATCAGATTTCGTCACGTAATCCCTTTTTAAAAGCCAGAGTTCTTCTTGGAAATCTCTTGTCGCCAGTCATCCTGCTGATTACTTTGATTTCCTGAGGTCAGCTCATCCATAACAAAAACCATTCTGAGTCTAATCCAGATTCTAATCCAGTATCATTAGCAGTGTATACTGTATGTTAGTCTGTGCAAGATGAGAATCGTTGTATTAATAGTCTACTGGGGGAATCCTTCACATCATTACTGCCACTATAATGGGCCTCTGTGGTGCTGCAAGCTGTTGAGGTCAAAGCCACAGCCCAAAATGCAATAGTGTATTTGAGGTCAGCAAGGTCCAGACATTTTAGGTCGGCCTTAACAGAGGCAGTCAACCAGAACGCCCCTTTCTGCCACATCGAGCGCAGAGCTATTGATGAATCAGCCTGACTCGAGGCTCTCCTGAAGCTCCTCGTGCACTCTCTTCATCATGCTTTTATTTCCCCTCCGCTTTTTTCTCCATCTTTCCTCATTCAAAATGCTAAATTACCGCCCATCAGATGAGATTTTAAACATGCTGTTTCCATGGCAGCTCATGCCAGATAGGTCACCGCTGTGCCCTGCGTGAAAACAGACCTCCAAGCTCCCGCTGTCACTTATCACAGTGCTTCTTAATCTTCATTTCATACCTGCTCAGAAACTCCAAAAAGAACACTCCAGATTACAACCATCGAAACTGACACATACTTCTCCTGCTTAATCCCTATTAGGCCTCACCTCACTGCACCCAGAGCCCCGCTCATTGGGATAAACCAAAAGGCATTCTGGGAGCTGTTTGGTTTATTGCAAAAGCCTCCACAGCCTGGTAACAAAAATAACCTCAGTTCTTTTTTCTTTTTTTTTTCCCCCCTCCACTTTTGTTAGTTTGGATTTTTATCTTTCAAAGCTTCCAAACAAAGCACATTTGAGTCTGGCCTGGAATAAACTATTAATGCCTGTTTGTTTAACCCTTGAACGGCAAATTAACCCCTGTTAGAGCCAGCTTCTCAGTTCAGGACAAAGGAGGGGAAAAAAGCTGGATATTATAAACGCTGTGTGACCTAATGCCACACATCCACACCCCCGAAAACCAAGAAAAATACTTTAACACCATTCAAAAGGACAAAATTAACATTTTATCCTCAGAAATCATAAGTTTAAAGAGCACCTGTTGGGGTAAAAATGTTAGCCACATTTCTTCTTTGGCTTCCAACAATCATCAGCTCTTTCCCATACGTTCACATTAAAGCCATCATGGTTAATCACATGAGATAAGTGCAGCTGCTATAACAGATATATACCTACACAGGAAACATGTTGTATCCCTCAGGGGTTCTTCTGATGGATTACAGGCCCACCACAAATACCAAGGCTTATGGGACATCAGATCAATGAGAAAACATAAGCTTCCCTGTAATACCACTAATGTCTCGAGCTGTGCCAGGAACTGTGGAGGGGTCAAACGTAAACATAGCACTTGATTCTTGAGGTGATATTTCAGATTTTAATTGACAAACGCTCCAAACTTTTTAAAGGTATTTTGAAATTTTTTCCCAAAGCCTAAAAATAGAGCTTTTTTCTCCATGTCTTATACCAAATGGTGTCCCAAGCGCACTGCATCTGAACCCAGGACTTTCAGGTTCAGATCTTTTTTTTCCTTCTTCTTCTTCAAACTTCAGTACTTGTGAAAAGCAAAGAGGGACAACGAGCTGAAGACCCTCAGATATGAGGAATCGCGTGAGAAAGGAGTGGAGTACTCTCAAGGTAGCAGGCTGTGTGGAGAGTGCACTGCCCCCCGAGGTCAAAGCACTTCTGCCATATTAGCTTATATACAGGGTCCATATTTTTCAATAAATCATGCCCCTGAAGGATAGCTGGGAGAACACAGGCTATTAGAGCTACAGTCAGTCCTGCCTGTGGACTTCCTCCTCCTCCTCCTCCTCCTCCACCTCTCACTGCTGAATTACACTTAATAAGCAAAGTACAGCCATGTGAGTTCCTAAGTTTGGTCATCTAGAAATGCAGTATAATGTTATTCACTTCTAATATTGGATAGTAGTAATTCCTTTGAATATTTAATATGTTAATGTCATGAAAATGTACATCTAACCTTTTATGAACAGAGCTGATATTGAAAGATGCTTGAAGTAAGAATATTAGACTATTATTACTGTTAATTATAAGAAAACCTCATCAAAATAGATTTTTATTTTCTGTTGATCAACTAATTGATTAATTGACTACTAGATGCAGCATGTATGTAACTGATAGTGTTGATAAGTGAGTGAATAAGGAAAGACAGTAAAAGAAAAACTTGTAAAATGTATCTAAATCAACTGAGAGCACTCCAAAGATAAATAATTAACAGTAATACACATACTAACTAACACTAATGCTACTTGCTAATAAATAATTAAATACACAATAATAGAATAAATAAATAATAACAATAATACATAATAGAATAAATCGAACTACTACTACTAAGATTGCTGCTACTACTACTACTACTAATAATAATTATAATAATAACGTTTAGGCCGAGAAAAAACCCCACACACGTGACTAGATGCTTACTGTGTTTTTTCCCCTCTCAACACTGTGACAGAAATGTTATCTGATGTCCACTTTCTCTGTCATTAAAATCGGGGCCCCATCTACGTCCTGGAGTCGGACGACCATTTGATATGATTAAACATACATGCAAAGGGGCAGGGCAAGAAAACCAGAAGCGGCATGAAAGATGAAGGAGTCCACTTTAATGTTTGCCTCCGGGACAGATTTCCACAGAAATGCTTGTTTTCACTCCTCTTGTCACGCAAAGTCCTCAAGTCCTCTGACTCACTGTTGGGTCCAAACCTGCAGCCAGGAGTCCATCTGACGTGGTTTTACACAATGTAAGACACCATGAGCTTTACATGTTTAAATACTGTAAAACACTGAGGGCCCCAAACTTCATCAATATGAACACACTGACTTATGTTTTTACTTTATATAACACGTTTCAAAGTGTTCAGGCCAAAATAGGATAACACACGATACTAATGGGATCATTTGGATTCAGTGTATATTTTAACCTTTAACCCGAGTTTAAAAGCAGAGTTTGGATGCGTCATTTAAAAACTCTTGTTGGCAATAATCTTTTATTCCTCTCTCTTTCTGAAATTGTGCAGAGAAGACAATATAACAAAGCTAGTTGGGGATTAAATCTGCTTTTGATTAGGAAACCCGAACCTTCCCGTTAAAATAAGGAATGTTTGTAAGAAATCATTGTTTCAAATACATTTATTTTAAATCTTTAATCTGACATCAATTTAAAAAACAAAACAAAAACAATTCTACTTCCTAAATGCGTATTTATCTTGAGTGCGTTTATCTTGTTTCTCGCCCCCACCCCACACACTTTTTCAACTTCATTTAAATTCAACTCCAGATTTTAAATAAATAAATAACTAAATAAATAACTAAATTCCTGTCTGCATTTTAGCGAAATTGTAAGAAGATTTTACTGAAGATATGCATAAGTTTGCAATTAATGTAAAGTTTCATAAGTGACGGTTAAGTGTGATTAAAGCTGCAGCGAGGTAGTGATAATACACACCGGTAGGTTTAAACAGCTCTGCCAGTATTTAGTAATAAAGAGGTAGTACACATAATAACTCAAAGACTTCAGTTTGCACGGTTCTGATTGGCTAAAGTGGAAAAAAACCTTAAAATAGACAATAAACAGAAAACCTACCAAAGTTATGGCTTCATAGAAAACACAACCACGACACACAACTTTTTTCCCATAGTTAACTGGTGACAATTATAGACAATATACAACGTTTAGACGAAATGTGAAAATGAATCGGCCTTTACTGGCTTTACTCGGTAAATAAACACATTTTCCTCCAATGCAAAGTGGATCAACTCTCCCGCGTTAATCCTAAAATGATGCTTTCATTTATTAGATAATAATACAGACAATAATCTTCGCCCAAAGTGGTTTAATCGTCAAATTATAATTATTAACATCATCAATATAATTATTTAGGTCACCTTATGTCTCTGTCATTTTTGTATAAATAAATAATTGAGTTCAAACTTAAAACACCCAAGTTTCATTGGTGGGCAGCAAGAAATATTTAGATAATTTTTTGGAAATGTTTGTTGAAATTATTGGTTGATTGTTATTTATTTATTTATTTATTTATTTGCGTGTTGTCAGACTGATGATTCGTGAAAAGCAACATTTTTATATTCCTCAAATTAGAAACTTTACAGTGAACTGCTCGTGATTCATAATAAATCAAGCAGCAATTTGTAAGTATAAAATTTAAACATTTTAATTGGATGTTGGTGCCGCAACTTTAGTAAATGATGGTGCCTGCTCACACACACTTGTTTCATTGTGTCACCATCTGAGTGACATTCCTGCATTACTGTTCATATTCTTCACAAATAGAATAATTATATTAAATCATGGAAAATGTGAAAATGTTGGCAAAGTGTTAAAAGGAAAGTTATGTGTCCCGCATGCAGTAAATAGACCAAGATGTAAAGTTCATCATATTTGAACTGTCATGTGCTTTTAGTTATAACAAATCAAAAAATACATTAGATAGACAGATTTTTTTTAAATTGCCAAACACATTTTAAAAGTGTCCCTCCACTGCTGTGCATGCTAGTGATTCTGATGCTGTGACATGAAAGAAACTAGTTAGTCTGATTTCAGAGGGACTGTGTGAGGGAGGTCTACACAGCCTGGAGATGTTTTCAAGGACTTCAGAGTGTGGAAAAAAATCTTTCATCTGCTGGCTGCTCATGATGAATGCTATTCTGCTTTATATCATTTCATATAACGAGGATAAACATAGGAACGACATTGCATGTTAAGATTTGATTGTTCAGTTTGAGGAGTTTTATTTGTGCCTGTTTCATGAGTCATAAACTGGGAAAAACAATAAGCTGAAGGAACGTTAATACAGCTGAAAATCATTAATACAGAAAGTAACAACAACTTTCAAAAGAGACACATGAACAGTAACATGTTATCACCATTATCAGCCAGCTGAGGGCAGCAAAGCACAATTTCCAACCCAAACACCCACATCAATGAGATTATAGAAGGAAATAGAAGCCAATTCACTGTCTATAATGGAGGGAATACAATTTATTTTATATTTATTAATTCATATTGCATATTTATTTTGATGATTGGTTGATTGATATAGTTACTTTATTGATCCTTCTCATAAAATTACTTCGTTACTGCAGCTACATCTACAGTCAAGACAGCCACATATAACATTAAACACAAAAATATATGCAATAAATATTAATAATAAAATAAAATGTGCAAAAAAAGTGCCATGCAAAAGCTGGACTGCAGAAAAAAAGTTTACATTTACTTCAATTAGAAATTAGAAAAAACCTTGTGAGTTACAACAAATTTTAAATTGTTTAATTTATTTAGAAAATGTGTCTAAAAGAGAAAAGGCCCATGATGCTACACAGTCCAGTTGCAGAAGTTCACATGATACTGGGCAAATGGATAATAATAGGGAATATGATGGACTGGTTTTGTGTTTGTAATGTCATCTTTTTGTCACTAGATGGCAGTGTTAACCTTTAAAGAGGCGCAGCTCTTGTGGTTAAAACGTCTCAATTACCCTACTACTTCAAGATGCCTCCCCATGGAAGAAAAATGAGACATGAATACATGAGACATAATGGATGTTACAGGTGCCTCATTAAATTTAACATTTGAGGTGATTGATTCACACAGGAGGCAGCAGGATTTGGTAAATTATGTATTTTTGTTAAAAGCCTTTGATGAGCATCTGCTAGTTATCAAGACATTACTGAGTGTTTTTGTTGAATTACATGCATTTGTGTTATAAGTTGTAATGTTTTTAGCTTGACTTCTAAATCACCGATTTTCATGTTAAACTAAATACAGATTACAGATATTTGGGATTTTAAAGCCACATGTTGGAGTGGGAGAGTGAACTTTGTAGGCGATGGTAGATGAGATGTTTGTTTTCATAAATAAATACCTGCTGGTCTGTGATCTGCTTCAATGCGCTCAGTATGAAACTAGATTGTCTACAGATGTTTCTACAAAGTTAATACTTTGAAACAAGTGAGTGGGTGCATTAAGTAAAGATTATTGTATTAAAAAACTACCCGTGTATTAAAATGCCACAGCACAGTGAAACACGAGGGAAGAAATATTTATGGAAGACACTGGTATATGAATATTTGTTTTTAACCCTTACAATCTGTTCATATTCTAACCTCTCACAACCTCCCTTCATAATTAGACTCTATACCTAGTATTTAATTCATAAATACCTTATTGGTTATTCATATATGGGTGATTAATCCTTAATGAGGCTTTCAGAGAGCAGAGAGGGTTTATTCTTTAGGTTTTAAGCTATTTATTTATGGAGAAAAAACATGCTTACTATTTTATGGTGCTATGTGTTACATAACAACACAATGTAACATAACAGCCATCATGATTTCAATGAATGTCATTGAATGCAGCATCATTTTTGGTGATTTTTGAATAATCCAGGTCTTTAACCCAGAACACCCTCTGTGTATTAAAATGTGTATAAGCTTGACAAAAATTTGAAAGCGTGTTCTCTCTCTCTCTAAATAAAAATGGGGTCCAATGTGACCCAAATAGCTTGTAAGTGTTAAATCAATACTGATAATGAGCTATGTTATAGTCATTGTTGGTTCTGGGTGCATTGTTCAGGTTTTCAAAGAGTGTAGAAATGGCCTGTTTAGCCTGAATCATTTTGATATGTGTGGTTTGCTCTTTATGTATATATATTTATATATGATCTTTATGTTTTGGTTCATTACAGTCTGTACTGAGGTAGAAAATAGAGATCAGTTTCTTTATGGGTTAGAAGTTAGGTTAGAAATCCATGTGGACCAATACAAATCCTTTATAAGGAAAACCAATTTAGTAACAGCTATCTGTGGAATTTGAATAAAGTATGTTTTTCTTGTATAAATCAGCATCTGCCACATAAACTGTTGCAGCTATCAAATACACAGTAAACAGTAAGAATAATGTACTGAACTTTCCACCTCTGAGTGTGAATGTTGGAGTATATTGACATTTATGATAGCATATTCAACTGTAGGCACAGTTAGTATGCGTGGCACAGTGCAGTGTGATGGTGAGTCTGCCTGGTGGTCATTTCATTCCCTGCAGTGCACTGAGAGGCTAAAAAGCCCCAGTACCCATCCAAAAGACAATCAATGGGAAGCTCATTTATAGATCATTTACTTGAGGCAAATGGGAAAGCCTCATATGTCAAGAAGATTGTGCGAGCTGCCACAGAGCAAAATTACATTATCATCTGTTACCAGAGATTATGATGTCTCAGAGCAGAAAATGTCATCCTGTTCTCATAAAGTCAGAGATTTCTCACGTACACATTTTCATTTTTTCTTCAGCAGTGTACATCACACAGGTTTTCCAAGGTTTCCTAATGAGCTCTTTAGGTGAACAGGCAGCTGTGGCAAAACTCTCTGATTTAATTGACTTCATTTGGTTGGAATTATCATGACATTATGAAGCTGTTTCAATATTGGTCTTGTGTTAAGTTTGTTTGTTGGGAAAATACTGCATTGCCACATTTTGCCTGGCTGTGAAAAGCTACAACTGAGGAAAGAGTAATACATGGACTACATCATACTCAGAAGTATATCTGTAAACTGTGATAGTTTCTGACTTTTTTCCACTTGTGTTTTTCTTGTTTGAAATCTGTATGATTATCTGACTTCTTTGTGTCCATTAAATGTCTTATTAGCCTTATTGCTGCATTCCCAGGTTTCAGCATTTATCTGGTTGAGTATAATAGGGATTTTTCACAGAAGACATGTTGACTTCATAGTAGGAAAAGCACAGGTGTTACTAATAACATTTACTATGACTCCATTGTATTCTGGTGTCCCATTAAGCCATGGTAGTGTGACAGTGAGCCTATTGGATAGGTCTGAAAAGTAAAACCAAACTGCCTTAAACCTGCATTCTCTCTAATGGCCATCAGGGGCCGACTCCACCTGCTCTAAAATATGTCAGATTGTATAGAAGTCTATGAGAAAATGATAAATTAAATTATCTAAATAAACAGTTTCCTGATGAGTTTACGGTCTGTCGCTAGCTTCAAGTCTTCTTCAATACATCATTCAATACATCATGTTAATTCAGTACATTATGGTCTCATTTAATCTAAATTTGACGGTAAAGGGTATGCTTTAGGGCACAGCTATTGGTGATTGGTAGTAATTTTGGTTTCAGCATATAGGTGTAACCTAAGCTATTGCTATGTGGTCTGCTTTCAGTTCATGAAATTTAATTTTAACATTTTAAGTGTTCAGTTTACTATGAGACCCTCAATGGAGTCTGAAATTTAGCATTAGCAATATCACAGTGATAGCCAAGCTAGCGACTAGCATTGGAGTTAGCTCCACCTTCTCATTCAAATGGGATCACTTCTGGCTCCAAGAATCCAAGATGGCAGCTGTCAAAATGGCCAACGCGAGGCTTCAAACAGAAGTCCACAAACCAATAGTTTGTGGACTACAAACATTTTTTATAGGTCTATGCAGTGAGCCGGCATACACAAGAGCAGGACCTGAAAGCTAAATGGATTTAATTTTACGAATGATATTATTCACATCTGTGGTTTTGTTCTGTGAAAAAGGTTGATGTTATTGTTACTGATAGAATGATGACCCAAACTACATAAAGAAGGCCAATGTTGTAATAAACCGTTTGTTCTTTATATGGGAAGGAGACAAATGTATCATTTTAAAATATATTTTTGCTTGTGAGAGAGATCCTTCGGCTTATTGTTTTTTCCCAGTTCTGTGATCATTTTTTAGGTGTTTGATGCTTGCTTTCAGGTGGTTATGTTTTCTAACTGGTGGACAAAATAGTGCTGCTATCGTGTGGTGGACAAGAATAACATTTGACAATATAACATCAGACACAGTCACCACAAACATTATAATGGTCATTAAATTGATATTGACTGTTGCAGGACTTTGCATTAGGTATTAATGTTTTGTGTCCCCTCCTTGTAAACATGACTTGGAGCTTGAAAGTTCAGTCTCAGTTTTGATTGAGTTTGCTCGGTTGCAATGGAGATAATTCAGTCGTCATCACACAATCTATGAATGTAACTTCAGTCACATGGTGGTGGTAGTCGTATATAACCACCTGTATCATCTGCTATGTTGAGTGAATTATCTCCATGACAACTAATTAAATGTGATCCAAGGCTCCAGAAAAGGCAAGGTTGTAGTTGAATTGTTGGTTTTGTTTAAATGTTGTTTAACACTTCATTTTCTTTAGGATTTCATTTTTTTCTTTCTTTCTTTTTAAATAGTGCAGCCATGCTATTAAATTGTAAATCAACAGGCAAAATGACAGATTACATTAAATTGGAGACTTTGTTTCTGAACTATCCATCACATGAGGTCAGTATTGTCCATCCCAAGTTTGACATGAATCAGTGAGATTTGCCTGTTACCCAATCAGCTCCTTGACAGGATGAAATAAACGGGGACCCTGAGCTGTCACTGAAATCAACAGAAGAAGACAATTAGAGTGTGGTTCCTGAGTGGACCTGCATTTTGCTCTGTTGAATTAACACCTGCCCAGATAGAAAATTGAGACAAGCACCAGTCTCTGGCAATTATTCATGGCTGAATGGAGACTCATCACATTTACCTCTGAGGTGAAGGCTGCGTCTGGGCCTCTGTGCGTAATGTACAGCTTAATTCATTACAGCAAGACAGACCTGCTCCTTCGCTTGCACAGCCTATCAAATCAAATTAGTCCTTCAGGGTGGCTTAGACAGAGAATATCGCCTGTCATGAGGTTGTTGTGAGGAGAGGGTAGCAGTGAGGAGGAAAAAAATAAAACATTTTACAAGGCTATCTCTTCCTTGAGAAAAACACTTCCATCATAATGCAAATTAGTGTTACTAGGCTTTCATATCAACAGCATTTTTAAAATCGGTGTGGGTGGCATAGGCTCTGCTATGAGGCAGTTCCTGGGAGTCCAGTTAGATTCGGTCATTTACATTGCCTCCAGCTGTCTTTCTTCTTCAGCAGCCCAGGCACCACCATGCATAAGAAAATCATTTTGTTTCTCCAACGCAAAACATCTTATTTATCAAGGCACAGATGCATTAAAGCACAGATCAGCTCAGAGCAGCGCTGCAGAGTCACCAACCTGAGACCATGTTATCACCATCCTGAATGTAGGATGATACCTTACATGCTGTTTGCATGCAAAATATGTTGAATTTTGATAAGGAACAGCATTTCATTTAATCTTTTAGGGGTTTTCAAGCCATGTAAGTACATTTTATTTATACTGGCCAAAGTTATAAATCACAGTTTTGCATCAAAGGGCTTTAAAATCTGTACAAATGAGAACTTCATGTCAGATAAGGAGTATATTAATATAGGTATCTTTATAAAAATGTAGTATAACATACGCAATATCCTTTAATTAAGAATTGTACTCTGCTTCAGTGTAATATCCATATATTCAGTAAGGCAGAACTAAAAAAAGCACCTGTGCTGCCGTTCATCAAGGTTACATTCACATTACATGCTGAAGTGGTCCAAAACCAAATGTATTTTCCTCCAAGTGACCCAGATCACTTGTAGGAAAGATTTGTTTTTCATGGAAGTGTGAACTAAATCACATTTTTTTCATCTGTAGTTTTCATATCACATTGTGGTCCTAAATTTGATTAATATTCAAACTCTGTTTGCCTTTAATGTGAACAAAGCCCAGTAATCTGTTGTTTTTTAGTAGCCTATTTAAAATGATTTGGCCAAAGTCTTCTTATCATCATGGTTATTATTTTATCAAAAATAAAGAAAACTTCTTCTGTGATATGAAATTTAATTTCTAGGAGACACGGTTGTATACAGTGCATACAAATGGGCTGTAAATCCAAACAGTGCACTGATAACACAAAATGACTGAAACTCAAAGCTTGATAAAAAGTTTCTAATTCATAATTTCATGATAACACATTATTTGTTTACTATTTCTATCACAAGTTTTTCCTGAAGTGTTTATTTTGAGTTGAGCGCACATTTTTTGCTTCCAGTAACTGTCACAATACATCACAGCTGTTTCAGTTTCCCTCACCCTTGATCTTAAAGGAGCACAATACAACAGTGCCCTTTACCTCCTTATCAACCTCCCAGATGGTACTGCGGCACACAGCCAAACTGTGCCCAGGCTCCTTATAGCTTTCCCTCTGCTGACGGAGAGTGTGGGTCTTCCAGCTGCCGATGTGCGTTTCCCTCCACCTGGCTCCGACAATGCAGTAATGCCGCAGGTGGCCAACAAACACAGAGCTAGAACTTAATCACAGACTCTCACTAATCTCACAGAAGTTGTCTGTTTCCGCTCTGTTCGCAGCACCTGTGACTGCAGCGTGTGTGCTGGTGTGCAACAACATAGTCACATTTCGATCAAAGAGCAGGAAAATGAATATTGGGAATCAGTTTATTTCTGAGTTAAAGTTGAAAGTTAAATTCTTCCTGGTCCTTTTATGATTAACTACCTTTGTCTTGACGTTTTGTGGATTTT
Organism: Scomber japonicus; assembly: GCF_027409825.1. Classification (NCBI taxonomy): domain Eukaryota; kingdom Metazoa; phylum Chordata; class Actinopteri; order Scombriformes; family Scombridae; genus Scomber; species Scomber japonicus. Next base: position 14,072,448 of record NC_070599.1, on the reverse strand, counting down.
TGTATCTGCAATATTTAAGAGTTGTGTCTCTTACTCAAAACAAAAATGGCTTATATTCCACTCTTGTCTTGTTGTAAGGCTTCTCCAGTTACTTTATGCTGGCATTTGTGTACCCAAGACAAGAACACTTAACTAAAATATGCAGGTCAGGGGTGCCCCAAGACCAGAACTGAAAATCACTATGTTTGCAATACATCACTGAGAAATATATCACAGATAACTAGATTTTAGTTTTTAAACTGTAACAACAACCTGACTTTTCTCTGTTTGAGGAATATTTACACATTAAAAGGAAAGGTTCAACATCACAACTCAATCCTGATATAAGAGGAGGCTCAGAAGGTGGAGGGAGTTAAATTTTGAAGCAGTGTAGCAGAAAGTGAAGAACTGAGTGGCTGCATAAGTGCCAAATGTTTATATAGAAATTCTGTTGAAAGAATCAGGTCATAGACATAAATGATTGAAGATTATATGGAGCATGGAGCCTCTCACATTACACACTGTCATTTGATACATCCAACAATAGTATTCTGACTGTCTGACTATCAGCTTGTTGGAACCTCACATTGAAGTTCGCCTAAATAGTGAAATAGGCAACCCAAGACTATTTGGCTGCATCATTCCCCCAAATATAAATGATCCAGTTGTCTTGCAAATTGTTGTATACATTTTATACATCACTCAAAGTTCAGTTCATATCTTTAGAAAAGTCAGGATATCCACCAAGACACATGCTTGTAATGATTTTGGGGCTCAGTGGGTTTTAAGAGATGAATAACAATTACTGAAAATGTTCCCTACTGTTTTCCTACATTCCTATTTTCCACACACTGCACACTGTAGGTACTAATTGAAAGTTTTTATGGAGCAGTTTTTGGATGATAATCATTTTGAATCTACAGCACCTTTTAGTTTTTATGTGTAAAAGGATAGTTTGAAACAGATTCCTTAGCACCCAGGTCTCATTCAGTCAGTCCATCCTCACTAAGACCTTGACTTCTTCTTATTCAAGGTTCTAAATTATTTACCAGTGCCTTCCTATCCTGACACTGACTGTGTGAGTGTGCCCATTATATTATGCATAAGGTAAAGAGGTTTCTTGAGAAACAATGACTTTGTGGATAAATCAGCACCACGGTCAAGTCAAATCGCTGAGCATCGAAAAAAGTAGGGGTCAAAATGTACAGAAAATATTCTTGTTTCTTATCAGGAATTGATCATTTCTATCAGCCATCTTCTTTTTTTCACTGACGCTGTCCTCCTTTAGTTAACCTTTGCAGGAAGCACTCAGTGAGGATTTGCAGAGATAACAGCCACAGCTGAGGCAGGTGCAGAAGTAATAGCTGCTCTCCAGAAGCTACAAGCAATATAAACCCCATGACAGTGGCCTTTCCTAGACTCAACAGCAACAAAGCTTTTAAATAGAGGGATGCACTTCCCTCAGAGCAGTGAAAAACTTAAACTTGAGGTGTGCAAACCATGTTGAAAAACCAGGTTACTTTACAGAGAGGGTGACGTTTCAACGTTGCTGATTGACAAGTCAATATCTTTAATTAATCAAGGCAGTTGTAACCGTTCGTGTCTCGTAATCTCGTCATGGTGAGAAACGGTACATAATCAGCAGCAAGACAGACCTGCTGTTGTGCCTACTTCAGGGGAATTAGCTTGAAGCCAGACAAAACTGACATTCACTTTATTGACTCTGGAAGTGGCACAATCAGCTGATGACATCGATGATAACAGCAACACTATGTTGCCATTAACAGCCGCATTGATCAGTTTAATGAACACGATTCATTCCAGCTGAGGGACCATGATCAATCAGAGGAATGGGCGGAAAACATTAGGAATTTAGGAATCCTCTCAGATCCTCTAAAATTGTGAAAATGTTGAATGTGTGTGATGCATCTGTTTTTTTATTATGTTTAACAAGGACTAACTATATTGCCAAATCAATAAAGCAACAGGGTGCCTTTCATTGGGGAGTTTTCATCATGTCGAGACACTCAACGTGTTATACAATGTGTTTTCACTTTGGTTTATGGCTCATGTCAATTTTTAATGGTGATTACTCTATTATGATGGTTTCTAGTTTACCAGAGAGGCTGCCTTAGATGCTTTGAAGGATTGAATGTGTTGCAAATTATTGCCATTCCAGGTTATAGGATGGTAGTTAGCAGTATAATCTGAGTGCATTTCATTTGGTGTATATATATGAAAAATAATATTTATACCTTCATGAGACTACATTAAATAAATGATGGTGATTTGGTTTACTCCAGCACTGTAATCACTACACCTATAGATGTGATTGATGCTGTATACCTTAAACTGTGTCTGTAATTTATCACTATCTTGTAAGTCCATCCATTTTTTACACTTATTCAGGACACTGATCTTATGCCAGTTGTATTTTTCTTCTAGAAGTTTAGGGACCCCATGAATGCATATTTTACAGGCTGCTTCCAGTATTTATAGGGGCTCAAACTATTAAGCTTAACTATTAAGATTCAGTATTTAGGGTTATGGTATATTGCTGGCAGTGTGGAGAGAGCTTTGAAACAGAATTTAAACCATAAAATTAAAGGAACAGTTAGTTGAATAAGAAAATATGACAAAAACAAAACCAATCCTTGGTGTCGGATCTAAATTTTATGAGGAGGTGAGGGTGTATGGAGCAGGGTGGCATGGCGGCATGGACTTGCAACCTGTATTTCTAAATTCCTTGCTTCAACCTATGCCTTATGAATGTCAGTCTGCTCAAAACTTTGACTTGTTTAATTCATGTTTTTGCATTTGGAGCTTTTAATGTGCAGACTTGATAGTTTAAGTTAGTTAATAACAAATTAACTTTTTGTTCAAGGTTTTATTAAAAAATGACACTAAAACACACAGAAAATGGTGGTGTTGTATTTTATAGGTAAGTTTCTAATAATTTCCCAAAAAGTTTTCTGGAAGCAATTTTTTTTTTGTGCAAATTAGAGGGAAAATACAGACAGTGTTTAATTGGTACACTTCAGAATAATGTATTGCAATTATTACTAGTGTACACATGAGAGTCTTTCAGTTTGAGCACAGCATGTTAGCTGAACATGTGACCACCAAGAAGCATTTGATTTAATTAAGTTTCCAAAAAGCATGAATATTCACTTGACTTTAAATAAAGACGATCTTAGAAAGTAAATATAGACATCAAGGAAATGTGTATATTCCCTTCATTTAGCATACATGATAGTAAGGAATAAAACTTTTCCAAAGGCTAGTTTTGGAAAAGCTTTGACTGAGACCTGCAAAGAGATGAACCCTTGGCTTCCATATTTGGGTTGGAAAACCAACATTTAAAAGCTTGATCATATTGAGACATCAAGTTAAACTATTTTCCATTTCTGATGAACTTGAGCGTTACCATGTTGTCATATATATATTCTGGGTCAGTTTTAATGGCTCTGCTCTCAACATCGCATGACATGTCTACAAGGCTCTCCTGCTGATAAACAGAGCTTTGTAGGTCATGATTAAGGGACTCATTTGTCTCGCCCACTCCGTCTGCTAAGTTTCAGCTTCCTAAGTAATTAAGGAGCCGTGCACCGAATGCTGGATGGCCTCAGGGGGGGTTTCACTCTTACTTTCATGCATCCGTTAACAACTTGGCCAATGCCTTCCATATGTACACTCATACTTGGGGATTTCTTTTGCTTTCTTTATGGTAGTGCTTATATAAATTGATGTTGTAATTATTCTTTGGGATTTATTTAAAGAAGAGGTTCCGGAGTATGGAAAACAACAAATATAATTATTACCCGATGCAGATGTAGTCTTTCTTGTTTATAATGGCTTATGATAACCTTTACCTTGAGGCTAACTCACATTCTCAGTGCTCAGTTATATATCATAGAATACAGGGGGTATTTATCACATTTATCACCACAATATCAAAACAAGGTTGTTGTAATCGCATTGCCTTTGAGCTGAAATCCCATTTCTGTCACCTTGACTCTGGCAGAATTTGTATAAAAATTAGACCTCAGACATCAAAAGGCTCATGCAATAAACACAGATGTCACAGACAGAGAAATTTGGCTCTTCATTCAATGATTCATCACAGTGTGCTGGCGGAGCCAACAGTGTGGATACACAAGAACTCAAGAGGCGGGAGGATGTGCATAAAAATTGCGACTGGAACTACAAAAAGCTTGATAGGTATACAATGAAAAGATGCAGTGGGAAATGTTTGGTGACTGACAGCTAATCTGAACACCCAAAACTGTTACATTCAGAGGACAAAAACATTTCTTTTCTTTTAACATATTCAGAAATACAATAATTATCTCCCTTGCTTTCTGCCACAGTGTGGGGGAAATGAAGGGAGAAATGAAGAAAGGCTGCAGAAAGAATTACAACAGATACAGCATCTTTGAAGGAAAGTCCAAAATTTGTCTTTCTTTCTTTCTGTCTTTCTGTCTTTCTGTCTTTCTTTCTTTCTTTCTTTCTTTCTTTCTGTCTTCCTGTCTTTCTGTCTTTCTTTCTTTCTATATATTCATTCTATATTCATTTGAAATACAGAAAATGCCTTATCCAGAGAATACAGTCCAGTGATGAAAGAGGTCAGGTTAGACTTAATTACCCCCCGAGGGAGCTTTGAATTGCATGTGCAAGAATATAATATGACCATGAGAATCATTAATGATATGACACGTTGAAGCAGGACCATTTTTAACCACAAAGCTACCAACTTTTAACAAGACAGGTCAAAACCTGGTATATGGCTTTCAATTTTAGATGATGATACAGAGAGTAGTGACATGTGGCGACAGAGCCCCTAGAAAGTATATAGGGCTTTAACTGAAAACAATTTGACATAGGGCCTTTCTCAATACAGCAGCAGCTTGGCTATCTGTCTGAACTGTGACAAAATAATCTCAACTCAAAGCTCCATTAACACTTTTTCCCTCACATTTAATAGCAGCCAGAGAGATGCAGTAAATTATATTATTCAGTCTGTGATGTAGCTATAATAAAAATCCAAACTGCCATGTAGCTTAATGAAATAAAACAAAATTAACATAGACTGATCATAATAATGATCACGATGACCATAATGTTCATTTTAATACACTTTTTATTTATTGTAATGTAGTGATATCTTTATATTAAGAGCTCCAGAGGCAGCGCTGTTGTTCTGTCCAGTAACAAACATGAAGCCTTAATTTAAACTCAGACAAACTAATGTGGCAGCTATGGTTGTTAGAGTGCATCTGTAAGATTAAACATAATATACCAAAAATTCTATGGAGACATTAGAGTGAGCAGTAAAGTATAAAAGAGCTACACATATCAGTTCATTGGATCATGTTCTCCCCAAGATGATGATAGACAACAATTAAGCATTATTTGGATGAACTGACCCCATATTGGAAATGTAATGCTTACTTTATCACCTGAAAAAAATATTAAAACTTAATTAATTAAGTGACTTATTAACAGTCCTACAGTGAAAATTGCAACAGCTTAATCCCCGCCATTGCTGCTGATTGGAGTGAGATGCATTCTGCCGCCTTCAACTGACCAATAGTGCAGCTCCATCACTTGGTCACTGAGTAAGTGACAGACAGATATTTGTGTTTATATGGCTATTCCCTGCTATTCCCTGCAGTCCAGCCAAAATGCAGAGAGCAGCAGGTCCAAATGAACATCTAAATCACTATAATGCAACTGGATATCATTGAGAGTTTTGCACTCATGGGACCTCTAAAGTTAGGCTAACCCTTTATAGTCCTTTAGTTCATACCCTCCACCGATATTCACAGGAATCGCAGCATTCCTTGGAAAACACTAAAAGTTCTGAGTTCTTTAAAAAGAGCTGCACAGTAAGTTTACTTCACTCACACTTTCACAAACCTCCACAGTTTATTTTGAGCTGTCAGTCTCCCTCATTGGTTTTTGGAGGCTCAAAGCTCTTTGTAAACAAATTACCATTCTTATTTGGTCTAAGCCTTTCAATATTCACTTATTGTCTGTTTTCTTACACAATCTGTTTCAAATTTAATACAAGAGAAACCATTGTTATAAAATCATGCTTGTAGGGTTGATAGTATTAACCATACGAGCATATAGTGTGTGTATCTGAGACCTTCAGCAAACATCCAACCAAAATAACAAAAAACCATCACATTCAGTGGAGGGTGACTTTATTGCTGTTTTGTACATCGGTGTATGATAAAGTTTTAGTAAATCAGGATGTGAAGGATGTGTCAACTTGGCACAATTTGTGGTCTTTGTGACTGCCCTATAAAAACAACAACATTGCTTAAATTAGAGCTGAAATAATTAGTCGATCTACAGAAATGTATTCAGCAAATATTTTTAGTAACTAATCGTTTGTCTTTTTTAGTCATCCTCTAGTTTGAGCCTCTTAAATAAAAGAATTTGCTGCTTTTCTTTGTTTGTCATACATCATTGTAAACTGAATATATTTGGATTTTGGACTGATGAAGATTAATTTGGTCATTGTATAGAAATTGTCAGATTAATCAATAATGAAAATAATCATTGCATCAGCCCTGTCTTACATCTATAGATCTACATATGATGACAAACTGATGATGAACATTCCTAATCACTCTGTATCTATCCTTTCATTTCAACAACTTGACTTGAATTGTAAATAAGAACCTCCATTAAATCACACAAATCAACAATGTGCGCTGTCATTACGGCTATAAATAACAACTGCTACCCTCTCATAGATGGATCTAAAGTGTAATCTTATCATGGTGGGTAATCCTGTGAAGGATGAAAGTGACATTGAGCAAAATATATTAGGTTGTTTACACTCAGCGGTCCATTTGCAGAGAAAATCACAAATAAGAACCAGTATTAAATCACAGATGATCACATGTAAAAGGTAAATATGTTCAGTGGATGCTGACTAGAGCAGTGATTGATGCCTGTTAAATGTGTTGTTTTTTTCTTCCACTGACATCAGTGTAGTGTTTGTGCTGTAGGAGGAGTGTAACGGTTCAGCTGCAGAAAAATGTAATTCTCTGCTGTCAAAATAATAAGAATCTCTCATGAATGAAATCTAAACCTCTTGATCTGCCCTAAAAAAAATTCAAGTGGATTTGTTTGTCGTCAACTAAGAGACTTGTAATATCATGCGAGACGCTGCTGATTTCCCCGTTGGCCTGAACTGTAATATACAACATGATATTCAATTTGGGGTGGAGCAGTTGTTTCAGTCACAATAATTCTTAATGGAAGATGAACACTCAGACGCCTGTGTGGTACTGGATGAGGCACGAGGCACTCCATTAACAGGACATCCCAGATCTGCCCCAAGCTGAGCTCCCATTAATGCAGAAAGCAGTGAACTGGCAAAACTGCTATCAATAACTCCTCTCTACACCCAGGAGATTTCCAACCTTGCCTATCTTCTAAACTCATTTGTAGTTTATTTGCCTGTATCTGAATGATGTTATGATAAAAATTAAAGCAAAGGCTCAAGTCAACAAAGTTTTATTTGGTGAAGGATGTTGAATATAATATTTGATTTAAGATTAATTAACTGAGAAGTCACTGAAGTCAATGATAGAAAGTTAATAGAAAGTAAACAAGGAAACTAATGCAACAGTGTAATTGAGTGGATAAAATGTATTAAAGAGAAACTTGCAGGTTGGCGACCCTAGAGATTAATGTGAGTATCTAGAAATAGAAATTGCAATTATTTACCACAGTGACATCTAGACTCGATTTTACAATGATATAATGATAGGTTTATTTACTGTATAGAGTACTTTTAAAGCAACCAGTACAATAGCTTTCAAAAGAGAGGAAATTCAAAATTCATGTTGTCTATCAGCTGTTTGGAACAGCCAAACTGTAAAAGTTAGAGATTTAAAAGCAGCAACAGATTTGGCTGATCTGATGTTCAGTGGTAGATTGCTCCAGAGCCAAAGAGCCGGCACTTCAAACAGACTCGAGCACCCTTTGTTTTAGACTTGAACTCTGAAATAGTTAGAAGACCCAGACTGGCAGACCTGAGGGTGCTATTTGGACAGTAGCCTACAGTGTGAGGAGCTCCAGCATTAGATCATCCAGAGCCTTGTATGTGATTAAAGCGCCTTAAAATGGAAAGAGACTGGAAGCCAGCACAGTTAAACCATGATTGGTGTGATGTGTTTGTGTTGATAAATGATGCTGAATTTTGAACAATTTGGAGCTGCTCCGTAGCTCGATTGTTCAAATAAGTAAGTAAGACATTCCAGTAATTGAGGCAGGAGGAAGAGCGTGTATAATTGACCGCTTTCTTTTATGAGTTGGGTTTATGAGTTGAGTTTTTGTCTTTTTTGTTTTGTTTGTTTTTTATCTGACTTTATGTTTGGACATGTTCAGGACTAATGATGAGAACTTCTGTCCTATAAGAGCTCAATTTGAAGAGGTTTGGGACATTCAGCTTTTTATGTCATGTAGGCAGCTAGGGAGTGAAGTTAATTTACTGGTGTCGGAGGGTTTAAATGACAGGTACAGCAGTGTATCATCTGTGTAGTTATGGAAGGAGATATTGTGGTGACACATTATTTGTCCCATGGTAACATTTATAGGGTAAACAGAAAGGTTCCTAAGGGCTATGTTCAGTTTGAGCAGTTTGTGAGGTAAATTCACCAACAAAACATTTCCTGTTGGTTAATATCTGCCTACTGTCCTAGTCTGTCAATTAGGATGAATTGATCAATGTATCAACTGTGTCAGCTGTGGACATGTTGTCTGTGGTGCCAGCTGAGGACTCTGTTATTGCATCATCTCCATTTGAGAATGTCGCTGGCGTGATGCTGGACCACAGTGATCTGCCAACTAGCCTTGGGTGCTTCCCCGAGAATGCGTTGCTTTATAATGTATGTTTTGTTGTCAGGAAGGTCATGAGGCTTGATTTCATGTGATGCATGCTGTCACACTTTGATTTATTAGGCTGTATGAGCATCATTTTGTGATAGCTACCACCCAATAACCTTAAAAACAATGGGGCCTGATGATTCCGAGCATTGGTACAGTCTAGGTGTTCAACTCAGTGCTGTGGGACTGCTGCATCCGAAGGGCCACAAAAATGTAATCTGAGGCACAAGAGTGCACTGTGTTCCTGCCAACAACTGTGTTGTCAGAGCAAACATAGGTTTTGAAGATGTTTGATCTTCGTGACCATATTGTTAGAACTCATGGCTGTGACAACCATCACTTTAGCCTCATATCTTAAATCATGAGTAGCTTTCATAAGTTGAGGAAAAACTATGTGAGAGGCAATTTTAAAAGATATGTCACAGTGTCTGATTTAACTCCGCAGCGAGAGGTGATAGACAGAGAGAAACGTTTCAAATCAAAGTTTTTAACAGGACAAGGAAGTTATGAATAGTTTCAGTGTCCTCATTGGGATCAGAGCAACCAAGTGTTAAAACGTTTTATGCAGTTAAGAGCTGCTTCATGAATATCAAACAGACTGCATAATGGATAGGCCTGCAGGCATCAGCAGATAATACTAATAACAAACATATAAATAAAAACTTTAGTCCATACTAATATTCTCTAACTGCATTGTAGAAAATACAAACACAACACACAGATTAACAGCAGGCATCTATACATTGAATGGGATACTGTATTTTGAATATTTTTTTTGACTAGAATCAGGGACTGAATACTAGTTTGCCATCAATGACTCAAGTTTTTAAACTATGTGTCTGGATGTATCAAATATTCATGGCCAAAAAAAAAAAAGCACCCTTTTAAAACAATAAGAACGTACAAAGTGGATACAACTGAAGGTTAATTAGAAGCATATTTTATAAACCGAAAATGTTTAAAAATCAGCAACCGACTCTACATCAAAATACACAGAGAGAGAGAGATCATTTTGAGAGAGTTTTTAAAAATTTCATTTAATAACCATGGGTAAATGGTGATCTTCAAAAATACCCCATGCCTCAATCATTGGCTCATGGTCTAATTATTTTTCTTCCAAATTTCAAATAAATATTTTGCCAGATTGAAGAATTAATATGACTTTGTAAAAATATACTTCAAACTGGGAACCACAACACAATTCCTGTGTTAAACTGTCAAGTATCTGCAAGTTACAGGCCGACTGTCTTGTGTTTAGCGGGATCTGGAAGGGGACCCCGGGTGCAGTGGAGGACAGGGCAATGCTGCTGTCTCGTAGAGTCTTTGGTGAGGTGGAGTAGCCCTCGCTCACAGACTCTGTCAGGGTTGATGCTTATGCTGGGGGGGATCAAAATAAACACATTCAGTAATATAACATTTAATACCGTGCAATGGTTTCTCCTTGATGGGAAGGACCACCCAGTAACCTTTGCAGAACCTTGTATAGTGAACTGGTTGTACTTCTGCACTGCCAGGAGAAACTTGTAGAATATGCAGATTAGAAATTGTAGATTTATTTTAATACCTAATTTTTCATGTACTTTCATGAGTGTTGAGACTACTCTGTAACCCTGTCACTAAAATGTGTAGTTTGGATATTAGCAGGAAGGAATGTATCAATTCATTCAGTTGTAAGTTATTAATTACTCTTAGCCAGGAGCCCTGCAATAAATCCTACGTTCATGGAGCATTTTTTATTGAAAAAGTTTGAGATTCAACTGTGATGAATCAACTTTATGGTCATTTTGGAGGCTGTAGCTTGTGGTGCTGTTGAATAGTCATGCATTATACTGAGAGGTGTTTCTAATATTTTTTCCACCCCACAGCAACAGGAGCATGGTTGCTTTGATGGACTACATTAGTCTTAGTGGCACTAAATCTTAAAACATTACACTATAGTTACCTGCTGTATATCTCAAGAAGGAAGAAGCTAGTGTGCTCTGGTGCAAAGTGGATGATGAGAGGGCCCTGAAGTTTTGTGGACAACAGCCAAATATCCGTCACCAATGCTGTTCTGGTAGCTACGCTCTCAAATTGAATGGCCCCGGTACAAATATTTTCTAACATTTATTTATGAATATATTTTATTTTTACAAGATGGAGCTGCAGAGTGTGATGTACTTCAATAGGCATTGTAGATAATAGAAGTGATTTAATGCATATTGTGAGTGCAGATTATTTTCAGTCTGGAGCACATTGGGACCTGTACATAAAACTTCAACCAGCACCACTGAAGATTCGACCTCTGATCATGCCCAGTCTTGTATTATATGCAGCAGCCCATATCTGGTTTGAGCTGTTGTTCTGTGCTTCCCCCTCCTGAGGTGGATGTGCACAGCAATGAACTGCAGGTGTGTTTTGTTGATGGACTTTCTGAACATGGTTCACCTGGCTTTAACACTTGGCCTCTATCACATCTAAATCTATTTTAGGTGATGGTGGAAGCAGCAGTCTAGTACAGGTGGTTGTTGGGGATGATGGCTGGCCTCCACAACTTCAGCTCATCCAGTCCTTCTCTTTCATGCTTCTGTTACTTGTTTCAGAACAGAAACAATAAGTTAAAAAGAAAAATGTTAGACATAAAAAACAACTTTTTTAACTTAAACTCAGGATACATATTTTTATGTCAGGCATTTAAGAAATGGTTTGTTCCTTTCTTGGCAAAACTACTCGTAAAGCCAAAGCCCCTTGGCAAGCTAAAGTGTGACACCTTCCTATGATTATAATAACAAAAAATTGTGAGTATAAACAGACAAGAGTACAACTTGATTATGTTAGTTCACTGATGGCGTTACAGAACAACAGATAACATCCAGTTCTCATCATCATCACAATCATGTAAACAACTTCATTTCCATAGAAGCTTGACACAATTTAAGGAAGACGTGGGAAATCAAAGGACTGAAGTTGTTTACATGATGTTCAGGCTAATCGGTCTAATTTTATTTGGCTGAAATAAAAAGAAACTATTTGTGTTATTCTTCAGTACATACCCTTTCGATTCTTTTGCGAGCAAAAAGTAGGACATCAAAGCCAAATCACTGGGCCTGCAGGTGCTGAAATAAATCCAGTGATCAAACAGCAAGCACTGTGTGCCAGACACAGTTAGACTTAGTCATCTGGAGCTGGAGAAGCCTTTGCTCTCTGTGTGTGTGACATCAAGATAGAGGCCTGGCAGGAACAACAGTGAGAGCACATAAATGTTGTTCAAACAAGTTTTGTAGAGATGACATCTGTGATGGAGGCCACTGTGGCCCGTCTCTCAGAGCTTTATGCACATGAAAAAGAAGTCATGCCACAGTCTTGTAATACTGTTAAAAGCTGGGAAAATGGCTACTTTAAAAGGCTGATATTAAAGGACATTGTTCAATATGCTGTAGCAATTTTTTCATTTCTCTGTGCAGATTATTGCTACCCAGCACCTGCAAAGATTTTAGGGATGTGGACATGCCTACGCTTCGTCATTGATTTTTGGCATTGAGGACTACTAAGGCCTACTAAATTTGGTACATAGGTTCATGTCCCCCTCAGGATAATTTATAATCTCTTTGGTGGCCCCTTGATACATCATCAAGTCTAAATTTCCATTAACTAATCAATTAATAATACTAATGGTAGTTTGTGTTTTGTATTAATTAGCCAATATTAGCATGCTTACACCAAAGAAAGATGGTGGACATGGTAAACATCATACCTGCTTAACATCATCATCTCAGCATTGACATGGAGAGCATGTTAGAATGACATTAGAACTAGCATGGCATGGAAATTGCATACCATTGTACTGCCTGAATCAGTGTGCACTACATACTGCCTGCTAAATTAACAATTACCAACAGACTGTTAACACTGAAGTATACTCAAGCAAGACAGCTATGTGACTGATGGCTGTTCTCATATGACTAGATGGTAACCCCAGGCCTGTGAAAGATTTGACCCTTTCCCTAAATCCAACAAGTGTTTTTTGTGGTTTCTTAACCACAGCATTGTCACATCATTATTTTTACATGTACATTGAAGTAAATTTTAATATGAATATCTGGCATGTCCTGAATGCATATTTTGGAACTTCAGTGGCTTCACAAAGGTTAACTTTTCTATTTCTCAGCCTCTCTCCACTGGTTCACCTGTTGCTGTGTTTAAAGGGGATGAGAGGAGCTCAAGTGATTGGTCATTCATACTGCCCCAACTCCAACTGTGCATAATAGATACTTCCCACTAACAATACATTTGGTCTGTCCCACATGGGCCACATGCCAGGGATTAAGACTTGGATCTGTGCCTACACCCTGTTTCCGGAAAATAGGGTCCATAGTGTTGCTGAATGATGTTTGAGGTCATTGATGTACAGCAGCAATCAGCAGCACTACTTCTGTGGCATGTAATCAAATTGCTTCCCTGTCTGCTTAATCCCTGGATACAAACTTTCCACAATGTTTTGAGTCTTTTTGGCCTTAGTCCATGTCTCGCTAATGGATTCATTTGCTGACTTATTGCCACCATTTATCCTTGGAAAAGAGGTCCAAGGATGGTGAACATGCCAAACTTTCAGACCCTCTTTTGAAACTCTCAAGAAGTTGCCTCTGAACTGGCATGATGTCAAGATAAGTGTAATCCTGCCTCAGCAGAAAAGTTGATCATTTCACTTACTTTTAAATCCCACAGAGGTACACAGTTGAGCCTGGTGGAGAATTAACCTTACAGTTCACAAAGTTGACTTTATTATTAATATTAATATATTTTATGTACATAAACTCAACAATTGGTTTTCATAATGGTGTATCACATTCTCTAGATTCATGTTGTCCTCACATAACTTCCATTTTATTCATATAGCGCTTTAAACACAACAAAGTGCTTCACACAGAGGAAAAACAAACACAACAAAAAATAAATCAGTGATAATAAAAATGACCACAACAGCATCAATAATAAAAGTACATGGTCATATAGAGCACAACTCTTCTCTTTAAGCAGTCCATTTTTCCATTGCTGATTCTATCAGATCTTAAGAAACAGTATTGTGTAGGTTAGGAAATGCATATTAAATCATGTGGCAGATACTCAAATATATATGATAAAATATGATACTTGCTTCAGGCTATTGTGTCACTTTACAAGGCATACAGCAGCACCATGAGACCTTGGAGCAGTTTACGGGTTATTAGCTTTGACGGTGTGCAGGACGAGGCCTGCTTTCTATCCTCCAGCTGACAACACAGGTGGAAGTGATGACACCCAGCATCTTCCTCACCTTTAACAATACCTGTTATTGGCCAGTGACCTTCATCATGGTGGCAGTTCATCTCTGACCACATTTACATAATACTTAACTGCAAAGCCTCCAACTGTATTTCATTTTCTTTGCACATTAATCAGATTAATCTAAAATCATAACACGATTATGAATCTCAGTTTTCCCAAACACTGAATAGGTTGAGTACCTCATTGCTACAAGCCGACTTTCTCTTTGGTTCAATTTTCACAGGTTTCAATGTCTAACTGCAGTTTCAGGGGCTTTTTCACACCAACAAACTAAACTCTGAACAAATAACACTGAATTTTATTTTTTATGTTAAAATTGTAAAAATTAAAGCTTTTTTTAGGAATCAGATGACTACATGTACTTTGTGTAGGAGGGGTTTCTGGTAGTGACAAACCCACAGATAATTAACACCTAACTCCTCTCATCTGTACAGAGCTTGATAGCATCTTTAAACTCTTGGTTTTGTTTTTATAGCTGGTTTTACATTTCTGTTTTGGTTCACTCTCACTTTTTAGCATTCTTTCTAGACACAGCAGGCGTAAATAAAGCTCTTGAAAATCCCCAGACAAAGTTAGCAACCTGTTGGGGAACATAGTGGAGCGAAGAGCCACATTGCCACAGAATTGGGACAGACCAAAAACAGAGCGAGAAGAACAGTGAATATCAAACTTACTTTTGTCATATGACAAGAAACATGACACTAAATGAATGATAATGTTATTCTACACACTGCATTTTAGTGATGTGTTCACAGCTTGTTTACACTGCCCCCTCATGGCCAAAATATCTGTTAATACAGATTTAAAGACATAAACTGGATACAGACCTTTGAATATACCCACTCCCCCAAGTTCACTGATTTGTCTCATGTCATGACATGAAACAGTGGTTTGTCATTTCCATCAGTGCCACAGGTGGGATTGTTTTCATAATCTTCTTGTAGTGTACTGTCCAGCTGTAATATGAGAAAACTTTGTGACCCAACTGTTATGTTGAAAAAAGATGAGCCAAAACCAAGCACTGCCTGACTAGCAGTACGGTACTCATCAGATCACTACCAGGCGGAGTGTTTAGTGGTGATCAAATCAAATCCTCCTAGCTCACGGAAATCGGATAGAGTGGAGGCAATTTCTAAAGATTAAGTGTAATGAGTTGACAATTCAGTCTGATTTCAGTCAATTAAAGACATTCGATCACTGGTAAAAGACGCTTCATTGTAAAAATATTGATAATCCATATCTGCATTCAAAATCCATGAGCACACACATCAACTATCTATGGATGAGTAAGTTTGACAGGTGAATTGCATAATTGTATTACAGTATTGTAGGGCAAGACTATATTGGTTATAAATTAGATGTTGAATCCTGTTTGAATTAAGTTTATTTGCTGTTGTTGTTGAGGGGAAAAAAGTCCAAAACTGATAATAATTCTAGTTTACTTTTATTTATAGCACTAACATTAGTAAAGTAGTAAAAGCACTAACTTTGGCACACAAAACTATTATTATGAGATAAAAAAAATAACATCCTGCACAAGTACTCATCACCAAATCTGCACAGTGCCTCAGGTGTTTAGTTCCAGGCTACAATTGTAATTTTAGAATTATATTAGACAAAAAAAAGGCCTTGTCATATTGTTGGACATTGTTACCATGGAGAAATAACCCATTATATATGAATGGATTTGAACAGCTGAAAGTGGTTTTACAAGAGAGTTGTGATGCATAAGAGTCTGTCTCAGCCGCGTTGTTTGCAGTTTTCCATCATGCCTCCATGTTTTTCCCCCGAGGGTGGATGAGCTCACTGGAGCAAACAAGACAATGAAAGTGACTTAAGGGGTGTTTAAGGATCTGCCTGTTCCTCTGGCTCCTAGTGAAACCTGTTGTTCCCTCACACAAGATAATGAAAGTAGTGCTGCCCAAAATCTGTGGAAAATTACCTTTTATTCAATGTAGCTGCAGTGTTGGCACTATGACCCAGACTTTTCCAGTTGGACAACAGTACAACCTGATTGGAAAAGTAAAAATAAATGTTAATTTAAGATGCTTTACTTGAGTATTTCAGGGGGAAATGTTATACTTTCTACTCTACAATATTTATTTGACTGCTATGGTTAAGATTTTACATAAAAAAACACATGATAAGTATAAAAATACCCAGCAATACATTATTATAGATGAAACCATCAAACGGTTAGGTAAAATTAACTTGGCCAATTCCAATGGTATAATACTATTTTAATGCATCAGGATTAATAATTTAATAATGTAATAAACTGTATAGTACAGCATTGAGTGCTTTCACTTTCAGTACTTTGTACAAGTACATTTTTCAATGCTGAACTTGTATTGAGTATTAATACATTGCAGTATTTCTATTTACTTCAGTAAATCATCTGAATACTTCCTCCCTCCTTGCCATTAAGTTTACATAATCACATTAAGTTTACATAATCACAACCATAATACAATAGATGATGGCCTTACCAAAAGCTTAATTGAAAGCCCCGCTTATACAGGCAAGGTAAGGCAAGTTTATTTGTATAGCACATTTCAACAACAGGGCCACTCAAAGTGCTTTACATCAAACATAAAATGCATTAGGACAGGATATAAAAGCAACACTATAAAAACATTTAAATTCAATTTAAAAAGTGTTAAATTATGTAATTAAACTAAAATAGGGTAAAAGCGATAAAACAGGAGATTAAAAAGTATAGTGTAAGATATTAACCCTAAAATTTGGCTGAATAAAAAGCAGTTGAGAACAGATTTTTCTGTTATCGTCTTCAGACGTGATTTAAAAGAACTGAGAGTTGCAGCAGAGCTGGAGTTTTCGATGGGTTTGTTCCAGATATGTTGAGCATAAAAACTGAACGCTGCTTCTCCGTGTTTAGTTTTGACTCTGGGGACAGAAAGCAGAACAGTCCCCGATGAGCTGAGAGGTCTGGATAGTTAATAACGTAACAGCAGATCACAAATGTATTTTGGCCCTAAACCAATCAGTGTTTTATAAATCAACAGTAGTATTTTAAAGTAAGGTCTTTGACAGGAGGAAGATCTGAGAATTGGAATGACACATGATCCACGTTCTTGGTCTTAGTGGGGACTGAATCAGCGCCAGCTGTCTGATCTACTTTTAGGAAGACCTGTAAAGACAATGTTCCAGCAGTGGAGTCTACTGATGAATGCATGGGCAAGTTTTCTAAATGTTGCTGAGGCAGAAGTCCTTTAATTCTTGATATATTCTTCAAGTGATGGTAGACTGACTTTGATATTATCTTAATGTGACTGTTGGAATTCAGGTCTGAGTCCATGACTACGCTGAAAAATTCAGGTTTGGATTGCAGTTTTTAACATTATTGATTCAAGCTGAGTGCCGACTTTTAATTGTTCTTCCTGTGATCCAAAAACAATTACTTCAGTTTTATCTTTTTTTAATTAAAGAAAATTCTGCTACATCAATCATTGATTTGTTCAAAGTCCCCTGGTGGTATAGTTATGTAAATTTGTATGTCATTTGCGTAATTATGGTAACACATTTTGTTGGTTTCTATAATCTGAGCTAATAGGAGCATGCAGATGTTGAACAGAATGGAGCCAGAACTCTGCACATAATTTTGTCCGCTTGAATATTTAATTACCTATTGACACAAAATAATCCCTTCCCTTTGAGTAGGATTCAAACCAGTTTAGTATTGTGCCAAGAAACCCCACCCAGTTTTCCAGTCAGTCTAGTATATTGTAGTAATCTAATATATTGTGGTAGACCATGTCAAATACACTGAGACCCAGTTATACTAACACTGGAATTCTGCCATTGTCAGTGTTTAAGTGTATGTCATTTGAAGACCTTAACAAGAGATGTCTCAGTACTGTGGTGTGGTCGAAATCCTGACTGGAAGACATCAAAACACTTGTTTAATGCCAAGAAGTTGTTCAGCTGTTGGAAACAACTATTAATTATATGAGTGTGTGTGTGTGTGTGTGTGTGTGTGTGTGTGTGTGTGTGTGTGTGTGTGTGTGTGTGTGTGTGTGTGTGTGTGTGTGTGTGTGTGTGTGTGTGTGTGTGTGTGTGTGTGTGTGTGTGTGTGTGTGTGTGTGTGTGTGTGCGTGTGTGTGTGTTGCTCACGATGTAGAGCATAGCACATCTTCTGGCTTTAGGTGTCCATTTAGGAGATCAAGTGTCTTTTTATAATGCCATCAATTCAGTTTGTATCTCCAGATAATGGATTATGAGAAGTCCATTCTCAGTGTAGTGTACACTTGTGGAAGTTGCACAACTGGCTTTTAAACTAGTTGTGGTGTCACAACTCATTCTGATAAGTACATGCCTTAAACTCAGATTTCGTGTTAGCACAGTGAAATTATCTACTTTAAACAAATTACATTATCTCCAAGTGTCTAACTCTGTACATACTTCACACTGAAGCTTCAGCACAATATTTTAATACCAAAGGGATATTTGTCTCCAAACTTTAACTTTAATTATTCCATATTTCTACATGAACATTAATGTCATGGAGAAATATAAAAGATTTTAAATCATGTCAGGCCTATACAGTATCTCTATATTTTCCCTCAGTTGCACATGAAGTGCAAAAAATGCTTCAGGTTTTTGGAGTATTTATTGCAGAAATGTCTGGCTGAAAAGGTCCAGTCTAAAAAGTTCAAACGGCAAGTTCAATTGAGGAGAAAATCTGAGGCAGGTGTTCCAGTTGAGTCATTCATATTTCCTCATATCTGAGCTCTAAGGCAGGACAGCCAGCCAGCTTTCTGCTCAGGCAGCGATTTGTGAGTTCGGCTTTGAGAGACAGAGTGAATGCATTGAACAGTGTCTGAGGTGCACTCCATCATCATACAGTATGACAGCTACACTGTGATATATGATTGGCTGACGTTTACAGATGAGATAATTCATCAAACATTGAAATGCATATTTATATATAATTTGCTGGTTTGATGTTGATGTTGATTCATCAAAGTGAAATGTAATTTATCATATTGTGATCTAATGTCAATTATTACTTCTACTGTAATAAGTTCAAAGCTGGAAATACACATTTTTTTTATTTTCTAAAATCTTGTTTCAGTCGTCTGTAAAGATTTACTTTCACCCGTACACTCCTACTAGATCTTTTAAAATTCATCATTTTGAAACATTTATAACACTTCATGATAAAGTCTTTGTAAGTCCTGAACTTTCAGAAAAATATATATTGATTCTTAAATCAAGTGTGCATTTGTGCTCTTAAACATCAAGATTTCGAGTAGTACAAATCCCAGGAAAACTTCTTTTCAAAGACATAAACATAAATTTTGATTATTTATTTATTTATTTTTCAGGGACTTAAACACCAAACAGCTCCTTTGGGAAGGAATTGCTGTTGTAATCTCATGATAGCCGGCCCATATTTCCTCCCTGGCAGGGTCTGATGTCTGGCAGAAAATTGAAACCAGTCAGGTGTGGCAGCATCCTAGCCACAAGAATCTAAAGCCTCTCATCTTTCACAAAATTTGCCAGGTTCAATGATGGCATGTGGAATTCTGTCTGCTGTATAAGTGTATTGAAGAGAGCATCAGTGGAGTGTTTACTGTTAAAAAAAAGAAACAGTGTTTTCAAAGAGTGCATCTGAAAAATACCAAAAGACACCAGATATGCTGACAGACTAGACTTCTTAATTTATTGAAAGACTAGAAATGCTGGGTTTCTGCATGAATCCATACAGTACATGTATGTTAGGAAATCATATGCAGTATCATTAATGGCTTGTACTGTATATATTATATAGAAATTATCTTCAAGAGGAATGTATGACTTTTACTCACCTCCCCTGAACACATATTTTCTGTTGTTTGGATCTATAAATCCATAATTACAAGGACAGAGCCTGAGACAAGCCAGTAGACTGAGAAACCTGTCGATCCAAGATATTTTTCTTTACTTTTAACATCCTCTACATAGTCATTTTCTAATTTCTCACAAAAACACACATGAAGTAACAAAGATGTTCGAATCATTGTGATAATCAATGTGTACTCAGTCAGTATCCCAAAAAAGAAGCTTTGAGCTTTTCAGAACATTTGACGTTTAACAGCGCATTCATGTCTAGGATATATTGGAGCTGTAGCAGTTGAAAGACAGCAACTGGAGGCTTTAGTGAAAGCATAAACAAACCAACACAGTTCAAAAATAAATCTTTGCAAATTAGTTGTTCTTCAATTTTTGCCCATTAGAAGTAAAATTAAAGCTACATTTATCAATATTTTTAAATTAACTATGGATCAAATTAACGTACTGTGAAAAAGAGTGGGTCATAGTGACATCTGCCCTCTTGAGTGTCAGTCAATAAACTTGTTTAAATTCTAAAAACACAAATGTTATTGATGCCATTGCACCCACAAAGGTGTGTTGAGGAATATCACATTTATAATTTGGAACTCAGAAATGCAAAGCACTCCTTTTTCTTTGACATCATTGTCAAAAACAATAACGAACATTCATTGTTTGCTACTGTCGACAGACCCTCCTGCGTCAGTAGCCTCTGAACTTTGATCCACCAGGGCCTGCAATGAATTTTCCTCCTTCTTCACTGACAAAATTCATAAAATTAGACAAGTAGTCAGTGCCTCCATATGTGTCCTCTTCAAATCAATTAAAATGCCATGACAATACATCTGACATCCTCCTCCTGCTGCCATGATATTCTGCCAACTTCTTTTAAAAGAATTTCATATTACATCAGATCTTCCACCAAGTGTCAACACGTCTCTTCTCTCAGGTTTCCTTCCACAGGCCCTGAAAACTGCCAACATCAAGCCACTCTTAAAAAAGGAAATTTAGACACCTCACTAATGAACAATTATAGTCTTGTATCAAACAATTTGTTTTAAAGTAAAATCATTGAACAGCTGAACAACCTCTTGACAGTGTTTTGATGTCTTCCGGTCAGGATTTCTATAACACCACAGCACTGAGACTGCTCTTATTAAGATCTTCAGTGACATACACTTAAACACAGGCAGTGGCAGAATCTCAGTCTTATATTACTAGACCAACTGAAAAACTAGGTGGGATTTTCTGGCACAGTACAAAACTGATTGAATGCTACTTAAAGGACAGGGATTATTAACTGTCTATAAGTAATTAACTACATGGAGTTTCCCAAGGCTCTATTCTGGGGCCTCTTCTGTTAAACATCTGCATGGTCCCACTGGCTCCGATTACAGAAAACACCAAAATATGTTGCTATAATTATGCAGATGATACAGACATTTACATAACTATATCATCAGAGGACTATGGTCCAATAAAAGCACCGAGTAAGTGCATTGAACAAATCAATGATTGGATGTGCCAGAATGTTCTTCAATTAAATAAAAATAAAACTGAAGTAACTTTTTGGAGCCAAGGAAAAAGTCAGTATTCATCAACTCAGACCAGAATTTTACAGCCACATTAAAACAATTTCAAAGTCAGCCTACTATCACCTGAAG
The DNA here is from genome assembly GCF_027409825.1 of Scomber japonicus. Taxonomy (NCBI): domain Eukaryota; kingdom Metazoa; phylum Chordata; class Actinopteri; order Scombriformes; family Scombridae; genus Scomber; species Scomber japonicus. Next base: position 14,050,756 of record NC_070599.1, on the reverse strand, counting down.
AATAGATCAAAAATTAAAGGACTTATGTCTCAGCAGGATTTGGAAAATCTTTCCTTGCATTTATCTTCAGCAGACCTGACTATTGTAACTGCATCTTTAAAGGGCTCCATAAAAAATCGATCAGATAGCTGCAGCTGATTCAGAATGCTGCTCCCTCCTGTCAAAGAACTTAAAATACTACTGTTGGTTTATAAAGCACTGAATGGTTTAGGGCCAAAATACATTTCTGATTTGTTGCTACATCATGAAGCATCCAGACATCTCAGGTCGTCTGGGACTGGTCTGCTTTCTGTTCCCAGAGTCAAAACTAAACATGGAGAAGCAGCATTCAGTTTTTATGCTCCACATATCTGGAACAAACTCACAGGGCTCTCTGGTTTGTTTGTATTTCTTTAAACCAATCACAGTCATCTCAGGCGGACAAAGTTAGTGACTAGCTGGTGTATATAGGTGAAGCATCTAGTAAGCAGAAGATTGAGTTATATTTCTTAGGAGTTGGTGGAGACCATTAGCCCAAAAAGGGAGTGGATACTGGGCTGAAAGGATAGTCAAACTTCTGCCATTCACATTTAACTCTCTCTCTCTCTCTCTGGCTAATTCTGGCCATTTAACTACAAACGTGATGCGATAATACCAGTATATGACTCTAAGTGGAGTTTTTTTAATGTAAATCTCAATAAAGGTCTTTGTTCTTCATTTCACAGGCATTTCTTTTGTGCTTGGTATTTATTGTTTTTATTGTATTATTGTGTATTAAGACCTGCAAAATTGCTGCATTGCCAGCTATTCCTCTTTTGGGCTTGTTCATAACTGTTGAATTGATTGATTTTTTTATTTTTTACTCCATCTTGTGGCTGCCAGAGGAACAGCGCAGACTTAAACATTCGGCCAAAGACTTTGATATTTGTATGGCAGACTTACATGAAGTATGACAGGTGAACAGCTCTCATGAAATTTCAGACAGGGTAGTTTAGAGATCGACATGTTCCTTGTATTCAAGTTATTTTGTATTCTGTTGGTTACCTTCTAGTAATCACGTGAAATGTACTTAAAAACATGGTTTTGACAAGTGAAACTGCACTACCAAACTTTGTTCCAGCTAAAGAAAAAAAGCGTGCTTCCCTGGTGACACCTTCATTTTGATTGCAAGCCAGACAAAAAATGAACCACTATCAATTTTCATGAATTGCTCTCTCACTGCTGACTGACTTTTCATACAAAGTGCAGACCGGAGAGATTGTTTAAAGCCATGAAATCTTAAACCTGGCAAAGTTATCCATGAGTCACTGCAATCGATCACATACCGTATTAAACCACTGTTTGTTTTCTGGCTTGAAGAACTTAAGGGGTTAATCTGCAGCCAAATACTTTTTTATTTACCTCGATGCAGAAGGCTCTGTTCTTAACACACCTATAAAACTAGGAAAGAACATTGAGTAAAGACTGTAGTTAATGTAAGTCATATTTCTTTGACCTTATGAAGATGACTATTTAAATTCTGTTTGGAAATTGTGCTATGGCTTTGCTGAATTTGAACTTACCATGACAGTTTATTTGGGCTTTTTGACAGAGAGAAAAATGTTTTTTGGGTTGGTTAAATACTCTAAGAGGAAATGTCTTAATCTATATCACTCTGGATGGTGAGATGAAACATTACTTTGTACCTAAATAGACTGATGACAGAGATATATGTGCTTGCTGTTATCCATCAACCATTTTTCACCCCTCCTTTTTCATTATCTTTACTTAAATAATTGCACAGACTGGGGTGCTGTTTTCTTCTTTGGCTTTTTGGGACATAAATCTCTGGTGACTGCGAACAGCAGTTGGAACAACAGCAGATGGACTCGTAGCCTGGTACAAATGGCTTTTTGGCTGCACACACTCAGCCACAGCAGAAAGTAGGAGGAAAAAACAAGAATTGGTGTGGTGAATTCAGTTTCACCTCAGTCCTGCCCACAGGGGCTCTGGGGAATATTAGATTATGAGGCAGCGAAACCCAACATCAAACCTGTTGTGTTGAAAGGTCATCAACACCCTGAAAGAGGCATGGCCAGTGTCCACCAGAGGGGCTTTTTCTTTTGACCCCATCATGGCATCCTCATCAATTTTACAGTCCAAACTTACCCTGTTGAAAGTGCAGGCTTAATAAATGTATTAACTACAATGGCCAACATTAAAAGTGTCACATGGTAGAATTTAGTAATCGCCAATCTACTCGTGTTTTTTTTTTACTTTTTCAACTAAATCAAGACTGAACAACACAGTGAAACCAAAAGTTGGATCTCACTGGCTTTGCATGAATGGAGATTTTGTCTTTCAGATGAAAAGTAAACTACAGTGCTGGATTTCATTAACATCTGCAAGTAATTAAATGAAAAGTACTATATTAGTATGGACAAACAGTATGTGTCTAGTGATTGTGGTCTGTATTCAAAATGTTGCTCTAAATTATCCAGAGGCTGTTTGTCAATTAATTTTAAACATTATAAATTACCAGATAAGAATACTTGTGAAGCTGTTAGAGTACAAGGTCTCTGCCATTTAAAAATAACAACCATAACATTTGACTTAGTGTTAGCTACTTGAGCGTTTGGTGCACATGTTCATGACCATTAAAGGGGCTCCAAGTCGCAACATCAAACCAGAAGTTGAGGTCAGACTTCTTCAGCTTTTATTTTTTGCACTACAGCAGACAGCTTAAGCAGAGGAAAGATGTGTACTGCACTTTTGCAAAATATAAATCCAAAAAACAGCAACAGAACAAAACAAAACAAAACATAGAGGTAGTTTCTTCAAAGTAAAAGCAAAATAAATGCATTTATTCTCAAACACTCAGTCATTTATGGTGACTGTGAAAGTAATGACCTCCTTCGTGCATCATATAAATAATTAGCTTATAGTCTGGAGCATCAGCCCTTTCTCAGTGTCATCTCAAATCCTGCTCGAGATCAATAACCAAACTATTCAGTGAATTAGTTTGCTGTTGTGCTTTGCCGTATTTTCAGCTCTGTTGTGAATTTACCATAATGACAGTCAAAGCATCCACAGCACAGTTGATTCGTTATCCCCCCTCTCTTAACGTCTTACAGTCCGTTTACTGCAGAGGTGCTCAAAAAAAGCTGTACAAGCTGGCAGAGCCAACAACATCATGGCAAGCAGACAAAAGAAAAAGCCAGTGGTTTGCAACCTGGGGGCTGAGGCCCCTGAAAAAGGTCACAAGATATATTTGAGGGGTCATGAGAGAATCAAAACCAGTGATCTTTTTTTCACTTTTCTCTTCTAATTTTCCTTTTCTGGTAAAATACTGGATTTTTTTTTTAGCTTTTCAGGCATCTTAAAATATTTACATGAAGGGGAAAATCACTTTAGTTGAAACGCTCATGTTAAGGGGGGTCACATGTACCTTATTTTAGCTTTTTCCTCTTTGAGGGCAGATAGGTGAAAAAGGTTGGAAACCACTGTTTTAAGTGTGGAGGGTGGATTACCAACAGTGAGCAGTCCCTGAGTCCCCAGAACTGCTGAGGCCCTGAGATCTCCAAGCTCGCTGTGTTTGAACTGCTTTGTGCAAATTGAATCGAAAAATAAATAATCCACTAAAGCACAATACTGACATCATCAGGCCTTAAAGTGTGTACTACATTGTTACTTAATCTTGAGGCCATGTCTTTAGAGAGGACCCCTGTGTCAAAATCAAGTTTCAAAGTGTTCAGTTTTGTGCTTCTGTGTTGCGTATTTCTAAAATAATATGTTGAATCAGATTAACACACAACAGACCCATAGCCAGGCAGTGTTGGAACACACAAAAAGCATAGAAAAATTGTACACACTGCACAGAGTGGGAGAAACTGAGGGGGGTAAAGGGAGCCCCAGCAGCTCATTTTAGCCCTGGGGCCACCTAGCAGACAAATCTGTCCATGTTGTGCATCTTTTGTGGATGTGTAGAGCTTAATCAATGGTGACACACTTTAAAGCATTACAGCACACTTCAGGAAGGGTAGAAAAGAACTGTGAATCTGATCAGGACGCCAGTAAGAAGCCTGTAATAGAAACATACTGTATGCCAAAGCTTGTGAAGGCACCCAGCAGGTGGTTCAGGGTGTGCACTATACCAGGACTGAATTACAACAGGACAATGAGAAGTAACAGTGAGTAACAACAAAGCAGGCATCTTTTTTTTGTAAATCACTTTGATATTTCCTTTAAGATTGTCATGGTGGTGCAGAAGTCCTGCTTCAGATCTAAAAGGATTTTTTCCACGACTTGCAGAGGATCTTCTGGAAGGCTCGTCTGAAATCCCGGTTGAAGATAGTGTAAATGGCAGGGTTGAGGGAGCTGTTACAGTAGCCAATCCAGAAGAAGAATTTAAAGAGGGGGTCGGGGATCTTACAGGAGTCCCTGCACACACCGTACAGGCTGTAGCTAAAGAAAAATGGAAACCAGCACACAACAAACACCCCCATGACCACAGCCAGGACGAATGTAAACCTCTTCTCCCTGGCCTGTGAGACCTTTTTCCTGGCCATCGAGCTCCGGCGACGTTTCTTCCTGGAGGTGAAGAGATCCATGGATTTGTTACTGACTCTGGAGATGCGAGTGGACTGTTTGGAGTGGGCGCTTTTCTTTTGGCTGGCTCTCTTTGCTCTATGGGTGTCATGGCACTGCTGTTTGTGACCTTTGCCCTCTGAAGAGGAGCTCTCCTCTATATCAGGGTCCTCAGTCTGTAGCCCAATGGTGACGGTGTGATGGCTGGGCGTAGGAGGGCACTGACAGTGACCATTCTCCTTCTCCCCATGGAAATGAGAGGTGACTTTGCTCAGTCCATTCTCAGTTTGTGTAACACCATCTGGCCTTGGATTCTTTCCCGACATGCTTCTGGTTCTGGTTTTGGCCACCTGGTATATTCTGATGTACACCAGGATCATGATTAAGCACGGGGCGAAGAAGGAGGCGATGCTGGAGGAGAGGATGTACCAAGTGTCATCATTCAGCTCGCACTGAGGCTGAGAGCTGATATCACTGTTGCTGTCGATAGATATGAGCGGCGGAGATGAGATGAAAGCAGATATAAGCCACACAATTACGATGATGCACTTGACACGTTTGGGAGTCCGTTTCAGATTGTACTCTACAGCTTGCGTAACGGACCAGTACCGGTCCAAGCTTATTGCGCACAGATGCACAATAGACGAAGTGCAGAACAAAACATCCAAAGCCAGATAAATACCGCACCAAACTTTTCCAAAATACCAGTAGCCCATGAGTTCATTCGCCAGGGAAAATGGCATCACTAAAGTGGCGACAAGGATGTCCGCGGTGGCCAGGGACACCAGAAAAAGGTTTTGGGGGGCTTTCAGCGCCCTGCTCGTTAACACGGCTATAACCACCAGAATATTTCCAACAACCGTAAAGAGAATGAGAAAACTTACAAGAGCAGCAATGCTGGCTATTGCTGCTAAAGAATATCCACTATCCAGGCTCCAGGAGGAATTGAGATGGATCACCGTGAACGCGTCCATTCCACTGGCGTTAAACGAATCCATCCCGACTGTGTGCGCTTTGTATATATCCTGTATTGGTTAAATATGGGCATTAATTTGCATTCATCCCTCTAAGTCCATCAAAAAACGCGCAAATCCGCTGATAATATACAAATCTGCATGAAAAAATATTTCCAGAGTCTTTTTAGGGTGATTTTCGGCTTTCTGTTCAAGTGCATCTCAATGTAACTTACTTAAATAGGAAAGAATTTCCCATGCAGCCTACAGTATAGTCTTGTCATGGGTCTCCTGTTCGTCAGGAGTTGAGTGGTGTCCAGCCGCAGCTCTCCCTCCCTCAGCATGGTGCGCTCTCGCTCCTAATGATGCCCCATGTGTTGTTCTCATAAAACTAACCCACTGCTGCCCCGCCCCCGGCACACGGTATTATTTTCATTTCGTGGGAATATAATGTAGCTTCATCTAAGAAGAACATATCCTTGTGTTATCATACCTTATATCAATACAAATAATGAAGATTAAATGATTACATTACCAAAAGTCAAGAGTCAACGTGAGGAAGAAGCTTAAGTATTCATGTGCAGGTGGCAGGTTTTCTTTCCTTTTCCTTTTTTCAATAAAACTCAACTCACTGGAGGTCAGTATTGTTGCACTCACAATAAAGTCTTTTACAAGCTGTTCAAGACTGTGTCTGTACTGACAAAAGTAGAGTTCTTGTCAGGCATAGCATTTGAGGTGACAGCAGCATCAGCTGTAACTAACTGCATGACATTCACTGTGTATCTAGTATTATTAAGATGCAGGAATATGTGAGCAAAAAGCTAACAGACTCTTGCAGGATTTCAATTTAGGAGGTGTATGTGTGTGTGTGTGTGGCAGCAGGAGAGAGGTACAGCAGCTGAGAGAGACCATAAGGAGGAGGAATTTAGGGAAGTTGATGATGTGAGGCTTGCTGGGATTTTGGGGTTGAGCTCATCCGCTCAGACACACCGCTGCTGTGTAGATCAGGTACAGAAGATGGATTGGATTTTCAACAGTCTGCTGCATTTCACCTCATCTCTTACACTCTTTCACACGTCCACTTTTTCATTCTCTTCATCGCTCATGCACACAAACAATATTCACAGGTTTGGGTTAGACTCAGAATATCAAACAGTATAGTTTTCTGTGACCTGTAGCTGCTGCAAAAAACATTTCTGCTGTGCAATATGTGTCAGGTGAATAGTTTTCATTGATGTATTGTTTTTCTCCCATGATGCACTGATTGGTGGTCAACCTGTAGGTTATCTCTGCATACACAACACAGCACAGTGCATTGTGGAGTTACTGCCCTATCGCACATTGCTGCATTTCACACATGATATTTCATAAGTGTTTTACAAATATGACATCTATTCTCATCTTTTCATGATGTATGAAAACCTGCATGCAAACAGTCAAAAGTTTAATCACAAACTAGGCTCCAAAGTATACAGACAGTGGTGGGCTGAGAGTGAATTCCCATGAATAGATTTGTGCATTGTAGTATTTTTTTTCAGTGTGTCTTAAATGTACAAACAGGATATGAATAGATGCAACATGTCATTGTATTTTTAAAGATATAACACAACATAAGGCTTTAGAGCTTTAAAGAATAAACAGTGCAACACAAAGACATCAAAGATCATAAGTGAAGTGTGTGTTTGTGTGTATGGAAAGTCGTGTCATAGAGGGACTTCAGAAGTGTAGAAGTTGAATATTATATCCAGTGACTTGAAAGTGTATGTACATTAAAGTATATATTTTAATAAGATGAAGTGACTCTTCAATGGATGATCTTTCATGATCCTCGCCAAACACTATGAATAGCAAACATTCATCAAGTCACAAACAGATTTTTTTCAAGGCTAGCCCTGAGACAGAGAGAAGAAAAAAAAACAGATTCTTAAAAATCGTGCAGAAATGTACATTTGATTTGCTTCTCAGGAAAGAAGAGGAATTTGTATCAAATATAAAATTAATTAAATTAAAACATTAAAACAATAAACAGTGTCTTTGGAAAACAATCAAGTCTTAATCCACACAAACATCTGGATGTAATGAACATTGATGCTCTCTTTGTGATTTGGGCTCAGTTTAACTACTGTTTGTCATGTTATCAAACCTCATCTTCTTGAAATCATGTGATCTAATCACAGCATTTATTTATCTTCCAAATAATGTAACTGTAAAACAGAGCACAAATACCAACACAAATGGAAGAAGTCGACAACCACAACATTTCTTTCTATTAATATTTGTACATATATATTCATGGCTTCCAGAAGGTGATTCTTAGTGACTTTTCCTTTTGCGCCTCCATTCGATTCACATTCGTAGTTCAGAGGGAAATATCTTCCATAACTATAGCATAGATTGCAGTGAAAGTTACAACTGATATTCAAGGTCCCCAGAAGATAGATTCAAAAGACTTTGGTGATCATTTGGAGACTTTTGGTTATTTTTCCACTTGTAGGTCAGAGATTCCTCTTATGCTGTGATATATGTCAACATCTAATGTACTCAATGGATCAGCACAACATTTGGTACAGACATTGGTGGTTCCCAAATGATGAATTTGAATGATTTTGGTGATACAGTGACTTTTACTCTAGTGCCATCTTTTTCAGCTCTTATTAAAAGAGGGCTTGTTTAAGCTAGCAGGAAGAGTTACACAACCCTTCAACTTGCTAGGACAATTTTTTTGTCTTATGAATGTAGTCATGCAGTACATGTTGCATTTCTACAACAGATGTGGTCTGATCGCAGTGTGTTCTGCATGCTTTCACACTCTACATTAACATGCATTTTCCATGGATATTAGTCATGTTTTCAAATCGTGTCCCCTTGATTTCATTCTCTCTTTTTTTGCTCATTTTACAGAAGAATTAGCAATACATTAACACTAAATGGCTTTAAAATAAGCACTTTAAGAAAATGTGTTTTGTTTTTAATCAGACTATCACATAATGGTACTTAGTAATATTTGCAATGTTCAGATATGTTTTGTTCTACTACCATTTCTGTTTTTCTTGTGCTTTGAAATCAATGCGCACCTGTAATCAGAGAATCTTTTTTTTCCCTAAACTGAAAAACACCTGCAGCACAGCAAAAATTATTCATGTGGCTTTGTCACACAGTGTTCCGCTTTTCAGTCTATTGTTACTGAATGTCAGCATCTGTCTTTCACCAAAACTGTAACAAGCCTCAAAGGAAGGTCAACCAATGCTTTTAACAAATTCACATCATAATTTGACATTATTGTGAACAGTGTGCCCATGTACTTTTTGTTTCAAACCCTAAAAATTAGTTTCCCAAACATGAAAATGGTTCTTTTTAGGTTTAGGTTTTGGTGATACTTTATGCAACTATGTGTGAAACCTCTGTTGAATTTGTTCTTTAGGTTATTCATAATGAGTTTTTAGCTTCACTTTTTATTCAAAATAAAGATCAGAGCCTTTTTTGGTTATAGTTGGGGCATACTGTATACTGCATGTCTATAAATCCCAGAAGAGGACAAGGTCTTTCTAAGGTCTTTTCCCTTCTTACAGTAATAAAAAAAAAATCTTTTTGTAAAGGTTTCTTTATCCAAATTGAGGATCTGAGGATAGAAGGCAAATTCATAATTTGTGCTTTGGGGCTGAATTAATCTCATTAATTTGATTTGACAAGTGCTTTAAATAGAGTCAGATAGCTTTAAGATAACTGTTAAAATATAGATGTCATGTATCGCAGTTTTACTAAAAACAACCATAGTTCAGCTTCTTCTTCAGCAGTAGCTCAGCATCTGTTGCAGATGGAGGTGAGTGTATGACTCACTGTCTTACCTCATCCTGATAGCCTGTCCAGGGAGCTGAACCACTGACCTTCCAGCTTCATGATGCAGTTCCTTGTAGCTTCCATACCTCTGCAGCAGCAGACCTGCATGTCAAAGTTTGCTTCCACAAATTTAGTATTGCCAGATGAGCACAGACAAGTTATAAGTCATTGTCTCGATGGTGATAAAATTGTAAGAACTCTCATGTACAGTGATAGCAAATGGCGCCTTGACATTTAGTTTCCTCTGACTTCCGCCATCAGGATCTACCAGCTGTCAACATGTGTATGAATATTGCAACAGATAACTTGTGATGTGATGTGTATTGCTCAATAATTGATTTGAAGCTCTTCTGAATCCTCTTGTTGTATGCCAACCGACACAAAAAAGCAAACCTGATAACACTTTGCTACCTGAATTTTAAGAACAGATGAAACATTTGCTCTCTCAAAGGATTTCTATTAAAATGTAGAAACACTGCCACTGTGCAGGAGAGGAGATGAGTTGTGGGATCAGGTAGCAGTGATCTGCAGGGTTTAAGATGTGTTGAGTGCACTGGAGGGAGAGACGAGCCGACAGCCATCACAGCAAATTCATGTTTGTTTAAATAACTCAGTGATGATAGGAAATGATGCCTGTGCTTTCAGCCGTAATTACTGCTCTGGTTTTGTTGGTCTTGACCTTTAGTGTGTGTCACCAGGAGGAACTGATTGTATGTGATGATCTTCTTTTGTATTTATGTTTGAATTGTGTTGTTTAGTGGATTTGTGGATGGATGTAGAAATGGGTGCAGGACTAGTCTGTGTTTTTGTCTGTTTCAAATCCAATCCACACATCATTACAGTATTTATATTGTTACATATACTAGATATATTTTGGCTTGTTTCCACATGTTGTAAAACCTTTCGAATCCCATGTTAACACTTCTTTGTCACATCAAAACTATCAGAGAGAAATCACTTCACACATGAAATCCACTGCTGGCCTGTCCTTACCTGATGAAAGGCTGCTATTAAAACAAACATGACGTCGTGTTAAATAAGAATGTTTTTTGCACTTTGTTTCAAGTGTTGATGGATTTTTTGGAATGTATTATTTCTGTGCAGCTTTTTAGTTAAGGTTAGGCTTAACGAACCGTTTGTGTGCTTTGTGCAACATATACATTATTAAGCATTTTGGTACATTTTTCTTCTGTTTGGCCTTTGTGTTTTGTCTATGGTCTTTTTGACTAGATTGTTTGTGTCTAGTGGTTGTCGATCATTCCAGTGCCGTCAGTGCCATAACACTTTGCAATGACTACATTTACATGCACAAAATATTCTGTTTTTTTTCCTTCATTCCAAAAAGGACAGTATTCCTACCAACCTGATTTACATGGTGGATGAAAATGGATATTCCCCTAATAAACCTGTCTACATGCAGTTGTGCAGATTCCAAACTTTTTCGACCATATGAACACAGCCTCCCTGTCATTTGTTCAACCACCCTTTTGAAAATGTTGGTGTTGTATGTATTCTGTAGACATGGCAATGTGCATGCTATGTCCTTTTTAATGGAAAAAAAAAATTTAAATATGTTTTGTTAGCATCCTTATAGTTGTAGCAAACACGTGTGGCAATTGAAATTTAACACTAAAGAAGTAGAACTTGTTCCTTGTGCTGAGAATAATGCTTATCTTGTCTTTAAAACAGTGTTAAGCAGCCACACAGCCAGTCAAGGAGAACCGAACAAACAGTCTCTGCAGAGAACTGCCAGAGAGTGAGTTGAGTATTGTTAAATGGGCACAAAAGGCACTTTTGATGCATGACAAGGAGCTGTAAGGGGAAGGCTGAGTGAAGGCTTAGCATGAACCATTTTCTTGGCCAATCATTGTGGGCAGCAAGTCTTACACACCTAATTAAACATATATTTGCAGGTAATAAATCAGAGATATTTATTTAATTTACATGTTTTGCATTAGAAAATGGACTCATGATTCAAGATATTTAATGCCACTCTGGTTATAAGTACAATTGTGCGACAAACTCTGACTGGGAGGCTCCATTTATTTCTCTATAGCTATATCTATATATCTGTACATACATACATACATACTGTACAACTGCTGTGTTGTCTGCAGACTTCACAGTAGTGTTTTAAGACTGTGTTGCTACGGAGTTATGGGTGTAAAGGGAATACAAAAGAGGTCTGAGGACACCGCCCTGTAGCGCTCCCTTGCTGAGGGTCAGTGGTGAAGAAGTGGATTTGTCTACAGAGGGGTCAAATATAGAGTTAAAGAAATAAAGTTGGCTGGAAGGCTGGGTGTTGTTTGTCATGTGTTGTTTATTTCGTTGAAGATCATATTAGTTTGGAGTCCCTACTATAAGTGCCCCAGGGTGTTGGAGGCAAACTTGGACATCATCTGTTGTCTGTACTCCTTCTTTGCCTGTTTGATTGTTCTTCTTAGTATGTAGCATGTTTGCTTGCAGTCCTCCAGTGAGCTGGAAATGAAGGCTGCCGTCCATGTGTGATAGTATGAAGAGTCTGTACCATTAATAGACACCGTATTGTTTCATCCACAGCAAAAAAACGTTCCTCCCTCTGAGTTTTATTCAAATCAGAGCAGTCTTACAATGACTTTGGCTTTTTGTCCTTTCAGTGGAACATCTCCATAAAGCCATTAATCTCATTTTGTGTGTAAATCTGACTTGTGTATGAGTCAAGGCCTTAAGTAAACAACCAAGATTATATCACAACGTTGGACAGAGGTCACCTACAAACTTATGGTCCTATGGACATGTACATATATTGTTAATAATGATCAAAATTTCTGCCATATGTTGTCATTTGTTACCATGCAGTCAATGCCTGTTGATTGATATAATGTTATCAGTTATGTTCTTTGATCAATTACACAGATAACTTAAGGCTTAATTCATTTGTCAGCTCCAGAGACACAGTAAAATCCTGTCAGGATGGTGATTGTCAGTAAGGTGATGTTACTCCTCCACTGAGGGGTTCTCTGTAATATGAAATTACTTCTAAAATTGGCATGTTGTTCATGCACCATTTGGTCAGACCAGACTGACTTCCATTTAAGGTCTTCTCATCTATGTCGCTACACAGATGTATCTTTAGCACACTCTTCAAATGTTATCAGTCAGTAGAATCAATGTTTTTTTAACTATTATCACTCCCATAATTACGCTTCAGCACTGTGCGTACATATAGGTCAGCGGCAGCATACACACGCCATCCTAAAGAAGTAAGGTTTTAAAATGTTTTTAAAATTTTGACACAAATGTCGAAGGAATGATGTTTATAGGACATGAAGGAGAACACTTTGGAGTTTTGGGGCCCAATCCTGAGACAGGAATACAGAGAGTTGAAATAGACGAATCTTTTAATAGATAAAAGCATGTATGACCTTCAAATCACTGAACGACAAAAATAGTTGAATTTTTGAGAGTCAAATACAACACCTACATTTCTAGGAGAGTGTGTTGTATAGAGAGCTAGAGAGCCCGACCGGTGTTTGAGCCATTCAGTTGTGCAGTGTGGGCTAATTAGTAATGCCTCTTTTTTGTTGTTGAGCTGCAGGTAGTTTTCATGCATCCATCCTCTTTGATTTCAGTTAAACAATTATGCAGGAATAAGCTGTAGGGTAAGTTGGGGTGATGGGTATATATAGCTGTGATAAGACACATATGTATTATTGTTACCTAATGTAAATGTATATATAGCGAAAAAAGGATTGGACCCAGGATGGAACCTTGTGGCACCCCGAAAGTGATATGAGCAGAGGAAGATGATGAGCTACCAAACAGTATTGCTAATGCTGTATTAGAAAGATAATATTTAAGCCAGTTAAAAGCAGGACCTGAGATACCAGTTGTATCTATAACATACACGGAAAGGGTTAGGGTTAATAATAGAGACAATGGAGGGACACACAATATCAATTATCTCTGAGAAAATGTGTCAGGAATATATTTCATATGAATGTGGTTGAGTTCATCCCTCCTACTGTTTCCTTTAAGTGCACAACTGAAGTGAAGTCAAAGTTAAAGAAAACTGTTGGCTTTGAGGGTATTAAAGAAGTAGCCCATGGTTCTGATGTCTATGATCTTATAATAGTAGGTAAGGTAATTCTTTGCATTCAGAGGGGTCACACTCACGTTTGGAAAGTGACAGGATTGACAACATGTTTATGAGTACCACTGTTGGGTTATGATGGTGGCCTGCAACTAAATTTGCAAATAAAGCCATTCATGCATCCTTAAAAGCTACTTGATAAGAACATATTGGATTTTTGAGAATGTCAAGAGATGACTATAATTGATCAGATTTCCACTTTCGCTCGGCTTTTCATGACTGTCTTTTTAGAGTGCGAGTGTGCTCATCAAGCCACGGATGTGCAACAGAATTGAGAATTGAGGCACAATTTTTATTCCAGTGCTTAACTAACTTATCTAAATCAGTATTCAGCTAATAATTACAGTCTGATTAGAAATGTTCTGAGGGCTGCTGACACTTTGTGAGAACAGCTTGACACAGTTTAATGCTTTATTCATGAGGGCTACCTTTAAAAATCAAGTCAGTCCTAATTTTCTTCTATAATTTAAAGTAATGTAATAAGTGTGCATGTCTACTAATTAAAATATATTTGACAGTTATGACACGTCTTCTCTTTGTCAAGTTCAAGTTCCCTTTAATGAATGATGTTATATTAATAATTACTAGTAAAGTAACTGCAGTTATTTATCCCAGCACTCTCCCTCCGTTCCATTGCTTGACCTAAAAATGTGCATTGATCAGGGCAGGGAGCTGAATGCATCATGTGAAGTGTCACCATATAAAAATGTTTGTGTAGATCATAGTCAGTATTCACACGCAGCTGCATTAATGCTGCAGTCAATGTTTATGAAATATGTCTCCACAGCTGACAAAATCCTCTTAGTCTGGCGTGATGTTGATGTTACATTCACTGCTGGAAATTTACTGGTTCAATTAGCTGTTGACCCCCAACACGGTCATCATTCACAGTAAGTGCCCTACAGTTCTTCTTCATTGAATTTCAAGGGTGACATAGGAGGATTTAATTGGCCAGCGGTCCAAACACATACACAAAAACTGATTTTACATATCTAGAGAACATTTGGATTTTTTTCTGTTCTCATGTAGTCAGAGATGCAGTGTGAAATGTGCATTAACTAATAATAAGTGATATTGTAACTAATAATAGACACAGTGTGCCGTTACTAATCCAATTCATGTCAGTTTTGTTGAGTAGTTCCTGCAGTGACTGTCAACACTTTCACATTTTTAGAGCCTCTCATTAAAAAGTATCTATGTTAGACCTGAAACTCAAAAATGTCCTTTTAACACTGAGCATTGTGTCTGTTGTTGCACCCAAAATAAAGGCTGACATTTGACCAAGTATCCTGTGACACCTGCAGGACAAAAATGCTATTTGGTTGTGTTGTTAGTGTCAGAATGGAAAAAAAGAGTTAGGCAGATTCAAAATGTTGTACTGTAGCTATTTATTATGTCCTGACAGTCATTTTGCATTTGTTTAACATGGGGTACTAATGGTCTCAACAAGAACATTCTTCTCACCAGAAAACAAGAAAAACTACTGTAATATTTTTAGAGATTGGTGTCAGGTTAGTAGAGGTGAAGAGGCTCCAGCCCAAAGGCATCAGCAATTATCACTCCAACATTTAGTGTTGACTACAGTGTTCACACTTACTCAGGTTCTTTGTATAGAGCCTTTTTTCAAGGAAAGGGCTGGTGAAACTAACAAATCCCTGGAAAAATCATGATATGAAGTGTTCTGTACCGTTAAAAAACACATTTATGAGTTTACAGTCTTCCTTCAAGATTATGGGAAGATTATTTTTAGTCAATCTCACATACACCTGCTGCTTTACTCACCAGGGTCGTGTTATTCCGCCTCTTGAAATAGTACCCAACAAATGCACTATGTACTCCTGTTTAAGTAATGTTTGTTTAAAGCCACATTGTCCAAATTGCTGAGCTAATTTAAAAATGAATCTATGGTGTACTGGTGGCTGAGTTGTAGACATGTGTTACACGTGACTGATATATCCTCAGTTCAATTCAAGCCTGCAACCTTTATTGCATTTAATAGATCTAAGACTCCACTTATTTCCTGTCTGACTCTGTACTATCAAGTGTCCATAAAGGCAGAAATACTCCCCCAAAAATGCAGGAAAATAATAATTTACATATTTACTTTAGGGTCCAATGGACTTGGTTCAGAAATGGTAGGAAAAAAGTATTGTGACTATTCCTTTTTTGGTTTTGGACTTTTAATGGAAATATTTTAACAGTAAGACAGTAAATAAAGCAGGCACTATCCCACAATACAAAACACTGAAATAATCACTCAAAATAAGTAAAAGTGACAAGATCATAACAGGGCAAAAAACTTAGGAACTTAGAAAACACACACACACTCTCTCTCTCTCACACACACACACACACACACACAAGTTTGAGTTCATCTGCTTCCTCCAGTGATGAAATTTTTCAAAACACCACAATATCTTAAAGGAACAAGACTTTTACTTATTCATCTCTGTTGTTGAATGCTATTCTAGTTTATAAAAAGCATCAATAATTTAGATTTGACCGTGAGTACAGTGTATCATGCTTCAGTAATGAGCCCAGTCATAATGATCAACAAGCCGCCTTCCTAGCAGCCAATAACACCAGTAAGCGATAGGCAGTTTAGAGTATTCAGCATTGCTCTGTACTTTGATGAGTTTTTAATGAAAGAAAACCAGAATATGGTTTACTGCCCGTCCAGAATTACACTGATGCTTAGTCCCCAAATGTCATAGTCTATTTGTTTTCATTTCTCTCAGTTAAAGATCCCCTACAGATTGAAATATATAAAAATACTCCACTTTGAATAATAATTTGTGTCTAATATGGGGTTTTCCACAAAAAAGTTCAGTTAACTCATTAAAAGGTCTTAAAATTACATCAACCAGAAAATCCAGAAGCTATGAAAAATATGAAAAATATTGTTCATTTCAAAGGTTTAACTGCTGGACACTTCATAATCCACTGAAAAGCCCATTCTCAGAGTTTGTGCACTGGAGGCTTCAAGTTTTCACACTGGTCTAAGTTGAATACTGGACCAGGATTGGCTTCCAAAATAGTTGTGATGTCACAAATCCTGCCCATAAATACACACCTTAAAGTCAGATTTTTGATTATCACAGAGACTTTTTCCTCTTGTGGTAGATTAACTTGAAAATCTGGATTGTCTTGCACTGCAAATTGTGTTTAGTTAGAGCTGAAACTGCTAATTGACTAATTGACTGACAGAAAATAATTGGCAGCTAAGACATTAATAGTTAGTTTTAAGTCATTTTAAAGAAAATACCAAATATTTCATATCATTCTAGTATCTCCAGTTTCTCCATTTGCTGCTTTTCTCTGTTTTATATTGTTGCAAATTGAATATATTCGAGTAATCACACAAAACAAGCAATTTAATGATGTCTGCTTAGCCTCTGCAACACAGGGAGGGGGGGGGGTGGTAAGGGCCAAACAGCAAATGTATGCTTTATCCAATGTGTCAGGAAGTAAGTGTGGACTTGCAGGTGGCAAAAGTTACATCATCTTGACATATGGTGATGAATATATGTGCTTTAAATTGGATACAATTTGGCCAGCTGAGTGTGTGCTGAGATTGGATTGTGTTGAGATTTTAGGAAGGCTTCAGCTTTCTTTCTTTCAACTCAGGGATGGTTGCAAGCAGCAGACAAATGGGAGCACTGGAGAGGTGTTACTTTAGTTCAGTCAATAATAATGGAGAGATCGTGTAAGTGAAGAGGATTTCCCAGAGAGAAAATGCAACTCAGTTTTATCCACACTGCACTAAGTGGATTGTACCAAGCCAAAAGAAGTTTTACAGAGCATTACTGTTCAATACCTGGCACAATCAGAATTTTCAGCCATAATGTCGAGGACAAGTACACCTTTCAGATAATATATGCACATTTTCATGCCAGTGTGGTGAAAACAGGCTCTCTATTTATTAAAACCCTTTCAAAAGCAGAAGTCTACTCTACCTGCCTTCCATTTCTTCCCTTTTATAGAGTAAAGATGTGAATAGCCCCCAATTTTGTGATTTTGCCAGAGCTCTATGACCAAATCAAATCAGTGGCGCTCTCCTCATTAGCAGTGTAATCTTCATTTACTATCTGACACCTGAAAGTGCCAATCTGTTTTGCAATTGATGTTAGTTTACTGCAGCTTGGCCTTTTTCAAACAGCGTCAGTCTTGATATCTCTTTAGATTGATAACTCAATAGAGAGCCTGTCAACACTCATTCATCATGCCTTAAAGTAGATACTAAACAATGATATCTTAAATTTATTTTACTTCACACAACAGAGTACCTAATGGGGATTTCCACTCAGCAGCAGCTGTACTGTAGCTACATGTCAACACTAAAAAATCAACTTAAAAGAACAATATTGTCTATGAAGCTATTCCATGGGACTTGTGTTAGTCAGACTTTATACTGTGAAATAGTCATCATGCTTATAAAAAAAGGTCAGTCAGATTGCTGGTATTTCATTGCTTTAAAACATTGTAAAGTATCTGTCTGTATGGCAGTTTTGATAATATGACTTTATGTTTGTATATAGAAATGTGTCAACTGTTAGAGATGTATCTACAGTACATGCAGTAGTATTTATATCCCAAAAGTTGTAAATCCCAGAAGCCAACGTGAAATCGGTTGCTTCTATAGGTATACCTGTGCAGTCTAATTCAACTCAATACAACAGCTCTGCTTTAAATTCTACTTTTTTGAAGTTTATTAATTTTCAGTTTTTGTTGACATCGTCAAAAAAGTGATAAGTGATATATTGACTGTATATTGAATGTCTTTACTGTCATATAAGACAAATACAACATTTTCCACAATTGAATTTCCCCCCAATGTGTGAATGATTCATCTTCTGAATCCCTGAAATATAGATCAGACAGAATTAAATATTTATGATGTGTAATATTTTCAAGTAAAAATATTGTATAGTGTTGATAAATCTATAATAAAAATGTAAAGCAAAGAAGTGAAGTCTCAGATACAGTTTTACAATCAAGATCAATATTCCATCCTCAGTTGGCTGTCTGCGTCCTTGTACTAATGGTGCTTGGAATTACTTACCATAACATCATTCATAAACTTGCCATGGCAGATAAGGAGAAAAGCATAAATAATAGTATTGAATTACAGTATAGTCTGTAATTGAGTACATAGTGACTTGTAGCAGTTATATATAGCTGATGTCCATACAGCATGTCAGTAAATAGATTTTAGGTTATTCAAATTTGTCAAAAGTTAACTTTAATGAGTTTTGTGTATGCAGTTAACATTACTGTTTGTTTAAGCTACTAAGTCATTTAGCTGTAGAAAATTACAATGAGAAAAAAAATCAATATTTGACTATGACATTGAGCCTCACGCATGTAAATCTCTAATCTGTTTGCTTAGAGTGAAACTGATTTTTTTTACTTTGGCTAATATGTACATAAAACGTTCAGTCAGACAGTAGACATGCATGTGAAACAGCCCTCTGCTTTGTTATGATAAATTCCAGCCACTCTTGCTAAAAGACATGAAGATGCTAATGAAATGTCAATAGGTTTCTTGTTTGAATGCACATTAGCTAACAGCTGTTTATGCTCTTCAGTTCCTCCCATTGTTTTGAAGTGGATCAGTTCAAGCTTTGGTGTATATTGTGTTTTTCAAGAGATTAATGAGATGCATGTCTTTTCTAATTCAATCAAACAGATACAGATTGTCCTTTCTGACTAATGTGTTATGACCTACAGTATGAATAACACTAAATGAGGGACCCATTCAGTTTTCTTTAACACTACAACCCTTTCATTTATCCTTTCTGTATTTTCTCCAGTAATAGGTCTGTATCACATGTGTCTATTTAAAACTGTCCACTGATTTTGTGCTTTGTTTTAGTGTGTGTGATATTTGTGAATTATTTGCATGTCATTTCTAAAGTATCTGTTCTGCTTCAGTATCCTTGAGCAAGACACTCACTTCACTGCTTAGGGAGTCATGCCAAAAGAGATTTTCTATATGTATATTATTTTCCTTTGGCAAATTTAGTACCTGGCAGCCTGCCATCGTTGGTATTGTAAAAATATCAAGTGAGGTGGTTATGCTCCCACGTGCAGCTTTTTCAAATTTAGTAGTAATTATCACAAGACTCAATGAATAATTGATAAGGCAGAGTTTGTGTGTGTGTGTGTGTGTGTGTGTGTGTGTGTGTGTGTGTGTGTGTGTGTGTGTGTGTGTGTGTGTGTGTGTGTGTGTGTGTGTGTGTGTGTGTGTGTGTGTGTGTGTGTGTGTGTGTGTGTGTGTGTGTGTGTGTGTGTGTGTGTGTGTGTGTGTGTGTGTGTGTGTGTGTGTGTGTGTGTTAGATGGACAGTTACCATATGCCACGTCTGCTTTGCCGTCATGACCTTCTGAAACGTTCATGTCACTCATCTTAAGTTCTGCTCAGCATGGGAGCATAGGATGAAAAGTGCTCGTTGAATAGCTGCCTTTATGAAATAATAAGCTAAGAGAATAACAATGTGGATTCTCTGCAAAAAAAAACCCAGTATGCAAGTCATTTTGCTTATAATGAGAGAAAAAATCCTTTTGTTACCACAAAAAGACAGTGAGGCGAGATCATTTAGCTTCTGTGCAAACTTTTGCCTTTAATGTTGGATAGTTTCTTTCGAGACATTAACACCAAAAAATTGCCATGAAGCTGCACTAATTGGTATTTTTATATTAACAATGTATCAAATGACTGTGTAATGAAAAAGAGGTCACTTGTAATGACGAACCCACATATTACCCACAGCTCTGAGGAGCACTTTAGTGTTTTTCAGCTCATTGGTGTGGTTTTACGGCCCACAACATTACAGTTTTGTTTCTCACCGCTCTCATTAGCGTCCAACAGCAACAAGCAGCTTTTTTGAGCAAGAAGTTCTGATAATCTGACTACACTAGCTGCCCGCTACAAAATAGCAGAAAGACAAAGTTAGTATCTAGCTGGTGAGCATAGTAGAGCATTTTCCAGCTAAAGAGCCAGATATTTCCTTCAGGTGTTGGTGGAGACCAAAACAGAGCTAAAAGGAGGGTGACCATTGAACTTACATTCACAGGGTGGCCAGAAAGGCTCTAAATTAAAATGAATGGTAATATTGCTCCATGTCTGCTGGACAAGTAAATATAAGCACCTGTTTGCTATCATGAAGTAAGCTTCATAAACCTAAAAAATTACAACTTACAACTACAACACCATTTTGAACACATGAAGTACCTTGGATTTTTAATTTAACACAGGATCCTCTCATTCATCATACCTGTTTGTGTCTGTGATGGAGTTCAAGATACACTTCATGTTTGGTATGAAGTCAATGAGATACATGTAAAACCATATTGGATTCAGCCCTGGGTTTGTGGGTAGTCTGGTAACGTGCCCTTTTACAGGCAAATATTTGTAATTGTTCAAGAATCATTAAATTTGAAGTCCAATTACAGTATCACATGCTGTTCATTCAGTCTCTTCTTAGACAGGACCTCTGGACTTTAACATCATGGACAGCTTCAGCATCAAAGCACTTCATCATTTCAATCCACTGGGCATGAAATGGGATCTGACCAAAATCAGGAGCTCATAATGTCAGATTATCTACAAGTGAGGCAAAGGGAAAAGGAGGGGATAAAAATGGTATGAGTGCAATTCAGCATGTGGTCAGATGGTCTTTACTTGCCTCATTGAATGCTATCAGTGATATGAAAAACAGCAACAGGTGGTAGTGGTGATAATGATGAAGATACATTTCAATTAATACATGTTTAGGCATTATGATTCGGACACAGATGTGTAGTTCTGAAGCCCAAATCTAGAAAAATTGTTTGTAAGGTATGCTGAACAACAATTTTGTTTGACTTACAAGAGGAAATATCTGCAGTTTGCGTGATTAATCTACTTCTAGATTCTAAGTATTTTACCGTAATTTTTACTCGTTGCTAAACCCCTCAACCCCAAATTGTCCTGTAGCCTTAACAACTGGCATGATAGGTCTGTCCAGCAACCATTAGAGATCCAGTAAGGGATACATATACACATTTTATTGCATTTCTAAAACTATAAACACATGAGCAAAAGTTTGAGAAATTCTCAGCATGACAGGCTAACTAGCTTAATACTGTATTAAACGAGCATTACTTCCAAGACCAAGGAGCTAATCATCAAATGACTGCATTATTTTGTGGAATACAACTTTAAACAAATAAAACTACTATTACATGTCTTCCTTATCACACTTATAATGACAAATAAACTCACTGCTCACTTCAATACAAAAATAACAGAACATGTAGCGTTAGCCTCAGTCTTTTTAGCACGCTAGCTATCATGTCAATTTTCCATTATATTGAAGACTTCTTTTACACGATTCTTGCTTTATAACACGTCAGCTGGAGATTAGACAGTCAGACACTACACATTAAAGAGTCAGTCATATATCAGTTGTCTGCCTCTGTCAGAAGTTGTTTTAATTCAATAATTTTATCGTAAAACTATAATTGTGAACTAAATATCTGCCACATGAAACGGAAAGCCTGACAGGAGTAGCAACAGTAACTAAGGGGGATGGGGCTAAGTGAATGGTCAATTGATTCAACAGCTAATAATTAAGCCTACAATTTGGATTTCCTTGTGTTAATGTGTGTGTACCATGTTTCACAAAGCACATTTGTGAGTGTTTTGTGCCTTTGTTTTTGTTGAGAGTAACTTAAAGGTTTCTTGTATTCTTGCATTGCACAACCAATATGAAGATGAAGACATTCCACTACATTAAACCCGGCTTCCCTTCACAGCAGATAGCAGATTCAGATTAATATTAATGTCCTCGTCGATGATTATGGGCTGACTGTGCTCACTTGAAATACTCTGCCACACACTTCAGAGGATGACTTTGCTCAGCAGTTTCGAAATCTCACTGTATCGGCAAAAACAGACTTTGACAATTTCGGAAAGATGGTACATGATGACTTTGTTTTCAGGGTACAAAGTTCAAGATTGCCTTTATTGCCTACTGGAATTAAATGAGGCTATTCTTTGATTCATTTCTGCATTTAAAAGGAAATTTCATGAGGAGACAAACGTGATGGATAGAAAGACACACTCAAAAACTCTGGCCGGGCCTAAACTGAAATAACCAGACCATTCCCTAAAACTATCATAGGCTATGTCATATCTTGTTACTAAATAAGTAAGTTATTCTTTGAGAGTTATGTTTTCCTGAGAGGAAACAAGAGGATTTCCATAAAATAACTGCAGAACTGGTTGAGGGTGGTTGGTCAGTGTGTCATACTCACATTATTCTTTCACTGTGGGCTGAAACAGGAAGTAAAGCATACAAGGCTCGCTGCTTTGTAGCGGCACTTATCAGTTCATTGAGCTGTGAGCGGCTCTGCAACGTCATACATCAGTGGGTCTTCTGAACCATCTGTGTAAATAATGTCTGATGCTGTGTGAAAATGAAATAATGAATCACCGCCATCCCTCTGATGTCTCCACAACCCTATCTGCTCCCTCTCAGTAAACCGTTTGTTCAAACCACTTCAGCGAACTGAGAATCGGCGCATGTGCAGGCGGACACGATCCTGACAGGCAACAGCGTCGCTCTACAAATTGAATTCCCCCTTGCAAACAATAGCTCACTCTGGTAATAATAAAACACTCAGAAAGTGAGGGTTAATAGATATTTGATTCAGTTGCCTGGCGCCTACATTAGTAACATCACTTCTTTGCAGTAGCAGATTTGAGATAAATTAGAGTTGGATTGCTGTTGCATCACTGAAAATTTACAACATATATGGGGTTTAAAGGTCTGTTAATTGATTCCAGGAGGCAAACAAATTTATGATTAGAGCCACTGAGATCTCCCATTAATCATGTTTATCAGTAATCACTTTTAACAACAAGTATATAGGATGAGAAATACCCAACCCTACATTCTGCCCTTCAGATCTAAGTAACAGATGTTGATTCTGGTTTTAGACTCAGAGATGGGAAGAGCATGGTAATGTTTTCATCATGCATAAGCAATGTTTACCCTCATGCAAGTCAATATTCATATACAGTAGAAAATAAAATAAATGGCTTAGTATTAATATTGAAGTACTTAAATACTAAAAAAACAAGTCAAATTCAACAAAGGAATGATAGATAGAAAAAAACATAAAAATACATTAAATCTCTGATCACCTTTTGAATGGAATGAAAACTATCTTCAGTTCTTCTTCAGTATCATGAGGCTTTGACATTGAGACAAAAGCAAGTGGGTATAATCCAAAATTCAAGTCATTTTAGAACAAAGTTTCCTCTCTGTTATGTCTGCAACAGCTTAGCAAGCGAACACTTGATAGACATGTATAATGAATAATTAGCAATATTTCAATTATCACACCATAATAACTTTTTTGTGCTGTTTTCTCATTTTGATTGTAATATGTAGCTGAATCAGGTGTTTCTCAGATCAGAGACAGCAAATGAAATGCAAAAAGACTGGAGCACACTGATTGATTTGTAGCTTTTAATAATGCAAACAGACCAATGTTTCAACACTATGTGTCTTCATCAGAGTCAGAAAAAGGACATCCCATCCATAGAATGTATGTTGATCACATACAGCCTACTGTATGTACCACCGCAGTTTTGCATCATCCAGAGGGCATTAACACTTATTTCAGAGTGGATGAAATGTTCACTGTCATGAAAAACCATACAGTGGCATTACACTATCAATTAGAGCCTGATGAGTACTGGATTTTTGGGGCTGACACCAATATTACGAAGTTAAAAAAAAAATTCAGTATCAATATATTAGCCAATATTTATTATATAAACATAAACATACATTTCAAACTCTAGATATGTAATGGAGACAGTTTATTTTACAGTTTAACAATTAATTTTATCGACAAAAATGACTGTGCATTGACAGTGCACTGAAACAGTAAACTTCACTGGGAATTTAATAACTATAAATAACAATAATAATAAAAAACACAAATAGAAACATATATATATATATATATATATATATATATATGTATATAACATGATTTAAGAGAAATATACATAACATGCTGCCTGTATAACATAAATAAAACACAATTAAAAAAATAAATTAATACATTAATTAAAAAAAATATATATATATGGTGCATATCAGACGACATATGCTGATACCAGTATATACCGATATATCGGGGCTACATCACTATCGGCCATCCGATATACTGGCTCTTCTATCAATAGCGTCTTATCTACTGCAGTGACATTTAGGGTATAGAGTATAGCCATTTTTACTGTTCAGTGAAAATCAAGTTAACAGTATAAGTGTGTACCGTCTGTTATACTCATTTTGGTGAACATCGTCACCTCAAGGCTGAACTATACAATCAGATAAATGCTTATTCAAAATGTATTTCCAAAGACAATGATTTGTTTTAAATGTGGCTTTCTGGCATTTTCAATAAAGCAGCATTAACCTTCACTACCAAGTCAATCATACTGTACATCCTGAATTGAATTATTGTAGAAGGAAGAAAACCACACAGAGAAAGAAGCTGGATTAAAAGGTGTTTTTAAAATGGGCTCCAGACCTTCAAGTGTTTCAGGGTAAGATGTGCTCATTTCTTTGCTAAATCCATCTTGTCCTGAACACTCCTTGATAACAAATGTATTCCACATGCCTCATGCTTGATAAGAGGGGCACACTCAGTGGATTATTAGTTGATTAGTCCTGTTATGAACCATAGGACACATTGTGCAGAGACTATATTTGATCCTCGCTGAATTTAATTAAACCAAACATCGCAATGATGAGCTTGAAAATTTAGAGATTAAATTATTCTATATTATGATATGGGGGGCTCCCAACAAAACCAGCTACTGTATATAAATTCTTATCTAATGTTGAAGTTCCTACATTTTTACCCCCTTCACATCTTGTTCCCTTGTACCAACATGTATTGGAAAAAATTATACCGTACTGCTGTGTGTTCTGGCTATAATATAGAAAATTCAGTTTACATTAGGTATAATCTTTTCTTTGCACACTACATTGTATGAGCCCATATCAACAAAGTTGCACCCTCTACTTGATGTGTTTAACCAACATGCGATTGCATGTTAAAGCCTTTTCATACAAGCATAGATGCCATGAATTCTAAATTTGTGCCCTTTGTGAGGCCACTCAAGATGCTTTAAAGCCTTAAAGCGATTTATCTGCAGCCCTAAGGCTCCTTAATTGAAAGAGACAAGGAGAACAAGGAATGGGTAGGGAGTACATAAGAGGCTAGAGTACTTCCTCCCCTTCAACCAATCAAGTGCAGAATAAATGTCAAGCCATGGAAAGGCCGAGCTCAGAAATGAAAATGGCTGTTGACTCTCTGAAATGTCAGCTAATATTTGTCTTTGTGAAAGGTGCATATGAGGGGAATTTCTGCACAATGGCAAAGCAGATTAATAATTACCATTGTACATAACCTAGATCAATCTGTTTCAATTTTTCAGAAAGTTTCATGATTTTCTGTCCTCAGTAAACCATTCTTTCATGTACGTATACCCCTAACTTAACTACACAGGACATGATGGACATTGGTATTTTATATTTTTGTCTTTCACGATGGTCACCATGTCAGATTAGGCAATCATAGTGCCATACATTCTTGCTGTGTCTTGGTCAGGAGACTGGCAACACTACAACACAAGTTAGTTGAGGAGTTGGGGAAGAGGGTCAAGAAACTGTCAATCATGTCTACAGAAATGCTATGTCTGATGCTGGCATGAAAATTCTTCTTCAATTATGTCACACTACGAGCAGAGGTGGACAGAGTACACAACTTCACTACTTGAGTAAAAGTACAGATACTCCTTGTCAAATATTACTCCAATACAAGTAAAAGTAGCTTAGTCAAAATATTACTTAAGTAAAAGTACTAAAGTATTTGCTTAAAAAAATACTTAAGTAAAAGTATTTAAAAAATATCTCAGGAAATACAGGAAAGTAGCTTTATTGTCATTATACAATACACTGATGCGATTCTGCTAGACATGTTTATAGCTCAAAAATAAACACAAAGTCAAGAAGTCTCAGAACACAGACTCAGCTGCATTCATCAACAAATTACATTTCTTCATATTGTACAGTAGTTACATTTCAACACACCTAACCCCTACCTTGGACTATTTGATATGAATTGTATAAAAAACATGAACAGAAAGTCAACTTAATCATTCAACTGGACTGCAACACTTGCAATATGTTTAAACCGTTTAAAAATGGCAACTGTGATACTACAAGCACATACACTTATGTTTAAAATGTTCATCTGCAATTTAACAAACATTAAGCTAGCTAACGTTACTAGCT
This sequence comes from Scomber japonicus, assembly GCF_027409825.1. NCBI lineage: Eukaryota > Metazoa > Chordata > Actinopteri > Scombriformes > Scombridae > Scomber > Scomber japonicus. Next base: position 14,023,924 of record NC_070599.1, on the reverse strand, counting down.
ACTTTACCACGACATACTTTTTCAGGTTGGAAGACAAGTTTTTGTAGGCCGTGACCTAATTTGTTTGCGGTAAGCACAACAAGCATTTAAACTGAAACGAATCAGTTTTTGTGACAAAACTGTCAAACATGGGTTTGAGATAAGGCCACGGCTGCTCGGTGGGAGTTTCTTCCTCCATTTCTTCGTATGGCATGACATAGTACAGGTACGGCAATATGACTAAGACAAACCATACGCAAATCAGCAGAATTTATTTATTTATATTTAGTTTATTTATCAGCTGACGTGAGCTCAAAAGTAGCGTGTAACGAAAGCATCAATAGAAATGTAGTGGAGTAAAAAGTACAATATTTGTCCTTCGAATGTAGTGGAGTGAAAGTAAAAGTATCCCCCAAAAATAATACTCAAGTAAAGTACAGATACTCAAAAACTGTACTTAAGTACAGTACTCAAGTAAATTTACTTCGTTACTGTCCACCACTGACTACGAGGCTAGTTTGTCATTCCTAACACAGGAAACAATCAGCAACATCAAAATTGTGTCAAAATCAGGCTGAATTTGTACAGTCTGATCCCAGCAGACTCACCACTCAGAAATTAAGGTTTTGCTAAAGCCTTTCAGACATTAGTAAAGTTGAACTGCTGTGGGAACATGAGCCTTCTTCTCTGCCTGGACTCACTTTCAGAGATGTCGGTTTCACTTGACTGCACCAGCTTCCTAACAGTTATTGACTGTAATGGGGAAAATGGATTCTTATGCGTTTTATCATATTTTCCATGCTTTGCTGTTTCGGGTCAAGTACTCTCAAGTAGTGTGAAATGTAATTTTAAATTAGTTTGAAAAAAAGGTTTTCAGAGGTAAATAATTAATTTACGTTTATGTCTCAGCTCTTGTTAGGGTTAGGGTTAGTTTTTGTTATTGTGAAGAAGAAAAAATAAGTTCCCAATATTTGACATGCTACTTTGTCAGAAAAACAACACTAGAGCAACTGAGCAACACATTTTCTTTTAATATTTGTGTATTTGTGCTTTTCAATTACATTACCAACATTTCCTTTATGTTTGTGCTTTTGCTTTTTGTCCTTAGAGGCCACCATATCTATGAGATAAGACTGAATTACATGCTGCGTCATATCCTGTGACTCACACGTGTACGTACACAATTTGAATCCAGTGTAGTAACCTTGCTACTAACAATGAAAACTACTAAATAGAGATAATTACTGAATGTAAATTCTTTGAATGACCTCAAATATCTCATGAAAATCTTATGGATTATAACTTTAATCTTAGTTGATGCGGACAGATAGAGGCAGGGTTTTTTAAATTGTATTGAATGCAATTCATTAATGATTTACAACAACAAGCCTGATATTGGGTAAAGTTCCAGCCGAAACTGTGGTAGCTTCTGCAAAATGTCCCTGACTTTCCTGCTGATACTGAGTACAGCTGATGGCTCTTATGGGAAGTGTGTGTTTGTGTGTTTGTGTTTGTGTTTGTGTTTGTGTGTGTGTGTGTGTGTGTGTGTGTGTGTGTGTTTGTTTTAAGGATTTTAGCCATCTAAAAAAAAAAAAGAAGTGACAAAAACGGCCAGCTCTCTTCTATCACACCCCCTTCCCTTACCTAAAAACTGTCTTTGTTGCAGCTGCTTCATCCTCTGAGAGAAATAGTTTGAGGTTCATGTGCTTTTTTTCCCTCCATGATTCTCTAAACCCTCTCTGGTACAGACAGCAGTTAGATGTAAGTGCTAAACCATGTCTGAGCAAAGATAAGTCACACAGCTAAGCCTGAGGATCAACAGTCAAGAGTTTCTCTTGCTTTCCTGAGAGAAGGGACAAGTGTCCATCTGCTCTTTGGTGGGTTTGGATGGAGTCACCTCTGTCTGTCTTCAAAGATATAAAAACATCAAATGTTTTTTGGCTGATTTGTTAACAAAAGGCCAAAATACTTTTCCAAAGTTTCTGCTTCTCCTGTAATGACTTCTGCTTTAAGGTTACTGATGCTTCAAGTGAGGACTTTCTCTTGATGATGAAATATTTAACTCATTATGTACTGCATACTCTTAAAAATGGGAATACATTTTGGATTCAAACATTAATTTATAGAATCTTAATTAAAAACCTTTATCTTGATATTGATCCCAGAAATTGTCCAAAACGACATGTTGAATGCCACCAAAAAAAAGAGAGAAAAAAAGCATAATCTTTTTTTTTACTGCAATCTGAAACAAGCTTCTGCTTTTTGCTCACTTGAGCATCTATAATCCCAAAGTTACCAAATCCTTCCAAGCCAAAGCATATTCAGCATTTTCCCTGAAGTCCCTTGTCTGGACTCTGCATGCTTTTGTGTTTGCCTCAAGGACTGTTGAGAGATTGCTTGGGTTAAAAGAGGATCAAAGGTCACTATTTGAAGAGTTGGTGCATCTGTGCCTGTCCTTAGATGCTCAAACTGCCATGGTGATTGTCGCCTTGAAAGCTCTCCTCCTGTTTCCCGGTTTCACTACCTGCACAACAAAAGACAAGCAAAGGATACTTGCAACCCGCACACATGGGAACCTCCAAGAACCAGTTCCTTCAAGGAGTGAACGTAATAGTTTTATTTAATGATCAGTGTTTCATGCATCTTCATATTGTGTCAAAATGCCTAAGGACAGGACTGTTATCAAAAGTCAATAGATATTGTCTGAGACACTACTGCTCTGATTTTAACAAAAATCAGAGCATTGATGAAACTTAGCTGCCTTCTGCTGACTGTCCAGCTTATTTTTAATGAAAATACATAGTGTTGGTTCGCAGGTGAAAAAACATCTGAGGCACTTTGATTGTAAGTTAAAAATCATTTCAACTCGGTCATGTTAATTCTGCTCTTTAGAAGAGACCACATAAGAACAACAAAACTGGTCCAAACAAATATTATAACAACTTCACACTTATGATGGCAGGAAGAAAAAAAAAACAATATTCAATCACAAGTCAATAGATTGTAAATAGAGGACAATCTGACAATGATATACATTTGTATGGGTAAACAGCCATTTAATGGAGCCCCGCCCTATGAAAATACTCATTAGTACTTAAGACAAGTAGATAAAAACTCATAATTACAACAATAGTAATACACAGGGCTAAGAGGAAGGTATAATAATAGTATAAAGAGAGTGCAGTCATACAAGTTAATGCAGTTCAAAACTGTATAGTATATCATCACAATATAATATAGTAACACAGAGTTCCTCATGAAACACAGTGTAGAAAAATCACATGCTCTATCTCATGATGGAAACAGTTTTATTGTAGAAAGGGGCAGAAGTCAATTTCCTCATTTAGGCCCAGAGAGGAAGTGGAGAGGAATCCTGAGGGTATTCATCTAAAAGGTCTCCTGTTGAAGGAGACGTTTGAGCCTGTCGCCACCACTTGCATTTTTTGGAATCGCCTCAATGGCCATGGCTTTCAAATTGTCTGGCTTACTATGGCCCACAGCCTCGTAGTGATGTGTCATGGGGTAAATGGGGTTGTGGGTTCTAATAGCATATTTGTGTTCATCTTTTGTTTTGTGTGGCCAATACAGAAACAGACAAAAAAACATCCATAAATATGTTGTCTCTGATGATGTTGTCTCAATGATTTTAAGAGTCACGTCTGTATGTGCCAGTGGGTTTTGGGAAGCAACTAGTGGGTTTTGTTGGGGGGAGAGCTGACTCCTACCAGGCTGTCTTTGAGTGTTGGTGCCCTTCTGAAAGAGAGGGCTCCATGCTCAGGAAGCACTGAACAAAGGGTGGGGTCACTGAGCCAAATATCCTGGTTTATAGTGATGACGTGTCTGATATCATAGGCCATGTTGCTGTACTCTGTGGTGAAATACATTCTGGGGGGTTGTTGTTCACAGGGTCTCTTGTTCAGGAGGTGCCTTCTGTCTAAGGATTTGGCTCTGGTCAAAGCTTTGCAGAGTACCTTTTTGTTGTAACTCCTTTGTTCAAATCAGTAGTACATGTCTTTGGTTTGGTGTTCAAATCATTTTCAGTTTCACAAATCCTCCTGATCCTCTTAAAGGGGCCATATGGTATATTTGATATAAGGCTTTTCAGATGGAAGCTGTCCGCCTTTTTAAAATGCTGTTTCTGTCACTTTTTTTCTTGTAAATCGACATGTGCAAATGTCCAATGTAGATCAAAAGTGATTGTCAGGTCCAGAAAGTCCATATGTATTACTGTATTCCAGAGAGTTTGATGTTGGGGTATTAAGGTACTGATGAAAGTCAATGAGCTGTTGTTCAGACCTTGAAAGGAAGAAAAAGGAAAAAGGTCATCAATATATCTCTCGTAACACTTGATGTTGTCTTTTAATGGCTTAGTCTGGCTGAACATGTACCTTTCTTTCCAAAATCACAAATATAGCCCAGCATAGTCGTGAGCACCCATGGCTGTGCCCTTCAATTGACTATAGAGTTGATCCTGGAATAAAAAAATTGTTTTGTTCATCTCCACAATAAACTCAGGGTTGTGTGTGTGTGTGTGTGTGTGTGTGTGTGTGTGTGTGTGTGTGTTTACCTTGGATTGCAATACAAAGGATTGAAACAATGAGTGTGAAATAATTACATGTTTTTGTTCATTGGAAAAACAGAGTTTGTAATTAAACAATAATTAAGAATTGATTGAGATAAAAGTTATTATTCTTTTTTTTAATATAAATCATTAGATTTAATTTTAAATGGTAACACGTCATCTACAGATTGAACACTGAAGCTTACTGTACTTAAATTAGTTTCTTTTTACAATCTATCAAATATTACATTTTTGTCATTATATGATAGTTTATACAATACGTTTTACATTTTCTGCATGTGCTTGTCTATCTAATAGTTTAATATTGGCATAAGTAAACAATATGCCAATCTGCATGAAAGGCTATTTTGAACAATAAGCCAAAACATCTATTTAAGGACTTTGGTTTCTGGTTACATTTCTGAGCACCAAACACAACCTCTGATGAGAAATGATACAGTGTTTTGCAGAAATGGAAAACGACTTTGCTGCCCACTGTTGCACACTGATGCAAATGGATCATGATTACTTTTGACAGATTGTTTGAATCTGGCAGCACTGGGGTTTCTAAGAGGCCCGTTGCAAGCCAGGTTCATCTCTTGTAGAGAACAGAAGTACAGTCTGCTCCCCGCTGATGGTTTCCCGGCTCAGAGTGGGGACAGTCGTATCGATTCTGTACCCCTGTTCAATCCATTAACAAGCCTCTGTCAGGACAGCCAGGAAGCCTGTGGTTCTCTGATTTCCCATTTCATAAGCAGGTTGAGAAACAGCCACCAAACTTTGCAATTATTAGAAGGAGGTCGCTGTATCAGTGTTGTTCCCTTGTGATGCACACACGGCAACATTTCTTGCTTTCATTCATATACACAAACACACACACATACCTATGAGCTGGTATTGATACTCTGTTGTTGATGGCCGAGCAGAGCAGTAAATTATTTTCTAGTCCTGAAGTCTGGTGTCTTAATTACGCTCCTAAAACTGATAATTGCTTTATAACGACTTTGCCTTTCTGTCGCTCCCCTTTTGCAGTTTTATTTCTTTGACGAGGCACTTTTCATTGCTCGGGGTATTTCCCCAGAGTGTAACCAAGCCAAAAATCAAAGTGTCTGACTGAATCTGACCAACCATCCTAATTGTAGCTGCTGGTCTCTCAGAAAACCATTTTTTTATTAAGAGCAGAGCCACAACAAAAGTTATAAAAATGCAAATTCATGTTGAACTCTTCCTTTAAAAAACACATAAACTCATGTACTTTAATTAACCTTGCAACGCTCCCTTTAAAAAGTGTCTCCAGTTGTAGATCTAGTACGACAGCAATCAATACTTGTGTTCATAAACACTCATAAAACACATTCACAATATATTTCATGGATCTACAGCTCTATGAGACGACCATGAAAACCAATCAATATGACTGCGGTTTCTTTCTCCACTTTAACTTTCACACCATGTCAATAAGCCTACTGTAAGCAATCCCCCATTATCTTTTGTCAACATGTCATGTCGATATCTCTTTGTGGAGCCCTGCATCAAAATATATTCATTCCAATTATTGCTGAGAGCATTCATTACAAACTGTTAGAGGTGCTGTGTCATTGCGTAGGTCCATCATTCAAATCTGTTTGTTTGAGGTGGCATGCTGTGACAACTCCCACTCGTCCTTTTTTTGTGTGCAAGTGAAGAGAACATGGAGAGAAGACAAGAGATCTGAGTGGCTTTAAAAGCACTGTTGTAAATGAAAATTGTAAATGAAAGCATCACCGAGCTGCCATGCATCACACTAGTCTGAAAGACAATACACTGTGATTGTTTGACAGTGATGATGGGTTTACTGTCTTCTTTATTTTCACTGGTGCGTTCTGTTTATCAGCTTAAGAAAGTCTATTCAGGATTTCTTTGCAGTTTGCTTTAAGCTACAAAACAGACAAAAGGAACTAACTAAAAAAAAAAACCTTAAAAATCCATCTTTCACTCCATTAGCTTGTCCATTATTACCTACTCTGACAAGTAATGACTCACTTTCTTAATGCATGTTCTGTGTTTCTTGAGACGCCAACAGAAATAGAAGCAAAGCTGCACTGAAGCAAAAACAAAACTAACACTAACAAACCTTGAGGACTCAATAAGACTCCTTATATTTTTATAACTACATTAATGTCATCTTTGAAAAAAAAAAAGTCCTTTCAGTTTCAAGAAAAGGTGGTTAGGGTTAGTCCAAGTCATGCAATTTCAATTACTACACCGAAAACATACAGTAGCAAGAATAAAGTACTTAAATCTGATGTTGTTTATTAGTAGTGTGGTCTAATGTCCTCTGCTCAACTTTTGTACCTCAGTTACTCCCTTATTCATTAATTTACACCATGGACTACTATATTATTCATAAATTAACACATTGAATTTAGTCAAATGAAGTAGGAATTGTACAATAAAGCAGTTTTGCTTGTTTACAAGGATGTTGGCTCGATTGTTTCAAGTGATACCACAGACATTTGTCACACATGACTATTATTCATCGTTACATAAACTATTTGCTCTTTCTTTGGCATTAAAGGGATAGTTTTGAGAAAGTTATTAACTGTGCACAGTAAATATAGAGTTTCAGCATTAAATGATTTTTCAATTGTTTCTTATATAACAATAGTTAATGAAACAGAATTTTCTTGACATAATCTTTCCTCTTGTTCACACTGGGCATTTAAAGATTGCTTCCTAAAGTGATTTCAGTGGCAGTGATGGCAAAATCCACAGTCCTCGTTCTGTTCAAACACATATACCAAAGCATATCTGAAGTAAATATGAGGCTTTAGCAGTCTGAAATGTATTTTTAGTACAGAATTTCCTCTTTGTCTTTCAGTGTTTCCATGCTAAGCTATGGTGAAAGGAGCCAGGCTAGCTGTTTACCTGTTTTTAACCTAAGATGTTTTCACCATTGTTGGCAGTAACCTTACATTTAACTATCCCTATCCCTGTGTTGAGAGACCTGAGATCAGGGTAGTTCAGCTGTAAGAAGTTTAGCTGGAGAGGAGAACAAAGCAGCAAATTAGATGAATGAACCTTTGTCACATTTTAAACACACATGAGTGCAAAAAGACACTTTGCATACCTGAGCTTCCCTTCTGGATTACAGTGGTCATCATAACATTGTCAGATTTGTACAAGAGTATTACAGCACGATCACAGGAACTGACGGCACAGAGATAATCTTACAAACATTTGCTGAGCAATGGTTATCTCTTTTCACAGCCTGTACACCTCTGAAACCTTGTGACTCATCTCCAGAATGTCAAGTCCATGAGAAGTGTATCATTTAATTCAGCCTTGAAGAACTAATGAAAGGCTTGTTTTACGCTCCTTGCACATGTGCCAGGATCCCCTTCAGTTTACTGAAAAGCTCAACATGGAGACGCAGGATGTTTACCTGGAGAACTCTCAACCTTTAACTCCATCAAGCTCTAACTCTGTCTAACTCTCTACAGTAAAATAGCAATATGTAGTATGATACCACAAAAAAAGGAGAGAAACATCTTTAATCCACTCATATTCTCCCTGGACAGACAGATGATGGTGAGTTTTCCTGAGCAGGTTACATTCGCTCAGTATGTATCAGTCGTAATGTAACACCAAGGCCTCTGCTCAGTTCCCACTCCTGTTGATGCTTCATACCATTTTCATTCACCTTATCACATCTGTGAATGATAACACCGATCAGACTGACCCAGCTGTCTCCTTTCGGGATGTCATGCTCTCGCTCTAGGGGGCGCTAAGTGCCTCAAGCTCCATTTTGTGGTACAAAATGCAAAGTGCACCTTGAGGCACCATGTGTCACTTTTCATTTAAGAGATAGATTTCATGCCACAAAAGGAAGAAAATGAATTTGGAATAGTTAGACTGTAATTAAAATGTCATTACCATAATGCCCTTGTATGACACATTTCCTGCACTTTAGGGGATGCAGAGAATAGTGAATCCACCGTGTAGTCACAAATTATCTAGCTGGATTTAGTTTTCCAGTCCAAGGAGGTAATATTGATGCAGATAATATAGATATTTTTGTATCAAGATATGGACAATGCACTAGCTATAGCATTTTAATTTGGCTGACTTCTTCCAGAAATTGGAGTTTAGGACTGGGTTGCACCAGCTAATCGTGAATCTTTAAGTTCTTAATGACTACTAACAAGTTTACAACCAGTGATTTACTAAATTAAGTTGCACCATTAAAACTAGATATGTCTTTTTAGTAAACACTTAAATGATGTGTAAATCAGATGCTATGAAACATCAGTAGGCACACCTGGAAAAATATGTGACTTTTAGAGTTAGGAGTAGTTAGGAGAGGGGAAATATCTGGTTTTTCTAATTTGGTCATTATTGTTGTAACGTTTTGTAATTTTAGGTATAGTGTGTCAGATATGTTGACCGTAGTCCATTGTGTACCTCTTTACTCTTCAATCGAAACAGGTCAGATATTAGCAACTCATCTCTACCTAAGAACTAGTATGTGTGGTGCAACCAGTTTTAATTTAGTGAAGCCTAAATCTTCACAAAGTAAACTCTTGCGCTATAACTAGGCTAAGATTTAACTTATTAACAGCTGCTGCAACCTGCCTCAGGTTCATTTGGCTCTCTGAGGAAACAACTTCTTGCTTAATTAATCTTGCTGTCCAGCGTATTCGATCACATAACTTTAGATTAAAAACTTTATTTCTTTAGTTTGGACTGTTAAACTGCTATGTTTCAAACAGAGTTAAAGGTAAATGCTTTAAAAGTTGCTGTTTCTTTTTAATGAGACAAGTGAAGCAGCATCTAGACGAAAGCGATCAACAGTGGTGACAGAAATGAAAAAAGAAAAGAAAATGAAATGAAAGTAAGAGTTAGATGTTGCTACAAGCTTCATCTGACATCTCTTTTGGATAGTTTCTTCCAAAAAATCTATAAGTGATTTAAAGGATGGTGTGTATCATGCTGGGTTGTGGAACTCTAACTGTAATAATTAGCCTTCATATTAAAGTAGTTTTTCTGATACGTGTCTGTCATCCTGCAAGACTTCAGACTGTAAAGTTAACTAAAAGTCAAATCAAGACAAAAACAGCCTGGCAGGTTTTATGTAAGGCGAAGTAAGATGAGGTGATGATAATGTACAGGAAGGGAAAACCAATTTGTACATCCACCTTCTTTTGACTACAGTTCAGCAGCAGGATTATTATGTTTTCAACCCTCAGTGCTTTGCCTAATTTGAACAAAACTAATGGAAATCAATAGATAGTACAGACAAGACAAAGGTGAAGAGTGCTGAGGTGGTGACGTCACTAAGTGGATTGTTGTTGTTGCATTCGTTCTCTGAGCCACTTGACAGTTTTTGTTTTTTTCCCCTTCCTCCATAGCAATCAGCAAATGAGAATCAGATTATCAGGCTGAAATGTTTGGGTTTGGCCGGTCATTCATTGTTGTTAACTGCTACCAGATAAAGGATGGGTCTCTGTGGCGCATTATGTAACCAAACAAAGCTCGCCATAACAGCATCGCTCACCTACTGTAGAGAAAAAAAAACAGGGAGGTCAGAAACAGAGCAGTTTTACCAAAGTAGTCCCTTTTTTAATCAAAATGCAGCAGCTGTTGGTGGATTTAAACAGGACCCTTGCGGTGATATGACAAATCTTCAGAGCTCCAATATGTCACTCTCCTGAGCAGAGATGGTCCAATCAATATTTAGCACCACAATCATCTCTCCTTAAGCTAAAAGTGAATGAATCATAGCAACAGATTAAAAGCGCAGCCTGGAGCAGCTTAACAGATAATGAGAGATTTGAGAAATGAGAGATCGAATTTGTTAGCTGGAGTGATTATACCCAAATGTCCTTCATGTCGTGATGTTATCAGACTCAAAACAGAACATTTAGCCCATTCAGAATCTTTCTAAATGCTGTTAATATCTAAATTTCAGTCATTGTCACCCATTTTTTTTGGATAGTTGGTGTGCATGTGGAGGAAGAGGAGTAGCGTTGTTACTAATAACACACACTATATGTAATCATTTATGATAAACTTTAGTTATATAGCTGTTACAAGGTGCTTTACAATAAAAACAACATATTCAAAACATAGAGATTTTTATATCAATCAGGCAATCCTATAGATAACAGGGTTCAACAGGGAGGTACAACTGTGTGTCATCTGCATAATAATGAAAAGAAATACCATGTCAGTACAGATGACATCATCCAAGGGGAGCATATATAAGGAGAACAAAGTCCTTGAATTGAACCTTCATGCACACCATAGTTGGTATGGTAAAATAATGACAAGAAGTCTTTGACAGAGACACAAAACTTCCTGTTTGACAAATATGATGAGAACGAGTCTACTGTAGTACCATATATGCCCACCAAGTGCTTTAGTGTATCTATACCATGACCAGTTGTACGAAAGGCTGCACATTCAAGGCTGTCTCAGTGCTGTAATACTAACAGAGACCTGATTGACACTTTTCTAAGATGATATTGTTTTTCACAGCAGCAAGAAGCTGCTTCAAAACAATTTTTTCAAGAATCTTATAAATAAAAAAGCAGTTTAGACGGTGATAATCTAGGAGGGTATGTTCAAGACCAGGTTGTTTTTAGAACTGGCTGGACAAAAGCAGTATTAAAGTAAACTGGGACATAACCAGAAGGCAGTGATCTGTGCAAAATAGAAAGAAAATGTGAACCAATACTTTCCAAAAATTAGTTTTTAATTAACCCTTTCATACTGACTCATTCACACAGGCAAATTAATGGATTTGAATGACTTGAGCCAGTAATTTCAAGAAGAAAAGGTTTCTGTCTGATCTGAAGAGCATCCTTGAATACTTAGTATACTCAGCAAGAGGAAAGAGGAAAAACATTCATCAGGGTGTGTCAATGAACACATTAAAGGAGCTATTGTACCATCACTGATGTGCAGTACATTTTGGTCTCTGCGTGTGGGAGGGTTGTCTGTATTTTCATTCTCCACAGTAATCTGCAGGCAGGTCAAGTGGAGATAATGATTATGTTTGTATCCTTAACTGTCCTTAAACCATGTTGAAAGTCTGGAATAAAAGAACACAATTTAGCATACTAAAATAGACAATTATCCACATATGAGCACATTTGAAAGTGATAACAAATGAAGATACATGGAAGCATCAGGCAAAAAGACAATGGCAGTCCAAGGGGAATAAAGGCTGCATAGGAAATAAAGAACAAGATTAAGGCGTTTCCTCTTGAGATGCCTTGTGGGCACTGACTGCAAGAGGCTCTTTGTGTGTTTGTGTGAGACATTAGGGGTCGTAATTGAGTTGGGCTGAACAAGGCCAATGACTAAAGCAAAAAGGTCAGTGGCTGGAGTTTATTGGGTTGCCGTTTGGAAATGCTACCAAACCCTGGAGGCTTTGACCATTTGCAACAAATCACTTCCGACAGATAAACCATCAGCTGCTATTTGTGGAAGCATAACATTTACTTAGAGGACATGAGGTTGTAGGTTCAAGCTTCAGTGCGCGAGTTAAGAGATCATTGTTTAACACTTAGTGAAGCAAGACTCAACACTTGTGACGTTACGTGCATGTGAGTTTCAAAAGTGGAAACAAGTACGTTAAGGCTCTGGATGATTCCCTTCCCGTGCTCACAGTTTGACCCCCTATGAGCAATATTTCATACTTCAACATAACCAGTCTAATGTCACCCCCAGTTCATTACTGTATGTCATTACAGTATCTCTCAAAGTAAGCAAGACATTTAACCTACATATTCCAGTGTACTTTATGCGCTCTATTGCTCTGCCAGACTCTACCTGAAGAACATGTGCTGCTGTAATCTAATCTGCTGCTAATGCAGAATGAGAATTGATTGAAACAAGATGAAAACAGTGACATGAATAACAATATCATGTAGTGAGAAAGGACAATTAGCCGCTCGATAGTCAGAGGGAAATAATGTTTGTCAAAACAGTAAAATCAATGGATTTGTGATAACAGTAATAGATGTATTAAATAAACCACAAGATGACACAGAGGTAGAGAGTTCCTCAGTAACACGTGTTGTTTATTGTATTTATGTACTTGTTCGGAGTGACATTTCTTCTCTACGCTAAGTTCACTTCAGTAAATTGTGTTTAATTTTTTATGTTTTCTGTTTCAGTTGTGGATTGTGCTGCTGGGGTGGCTTTGTTGCAGAGTTTACAGTATTGGTTGGGTTATTGTTATTTTGCATTAATTGATTTTTGTGTCCACTTGGAGGCAGTGCAACAAGCTGTAAAGAAAAGTTATTATTATGGGAAACTTGTTAGCCAATAGTTTCCACTTTACACATCCAGCAACAGACTGCAGGTTGTTTTTTTCCCCCTCCACTTACTTATAAGAAGAATATCCAGCTATTTAGCAGCTAAATTTTTACCAACTAGTCCTTACCTTTATCATTTTGTGCTGGACAAGTAGTGTACAACTGATGACAGCCATGAGAGTGAACCCAAAAATAAAAGAGATGTTAAAATGCTCTATAGAGATGAGGGAAACTGCTGGTGATACTGTAGTTGCGGCTTTAAATGCCACAGTGCAGCCTTAGACAGCTAATCTGTTTTTCCTTTAAAATATAAAAACGTACACTAGCTTTAAAATAATTTTCCTTCTTTTGAATTGAGGAAATAGTTCATGCCTTTGCCCCCCCCCCCAACATACTAAAACCGTCTTTATTTGGTCTTAATGACATAACAGACAAGGTTACAGCAGGAGTGAAGTAAAAGTTCATGTTCTGGTCATTTAACAGTCAGAGCTGCACAGTGTACAACTCACTGAGGTGTAAAAATGACGTACAATAAAGTTTTGAATGTTCTTGAAGAATTATTCATGTGTTCTATAGCAAGAGTTTCCTGTCTGTCGTGAAAGTGCGACTGCTTGAAAATAATCCTTTCTTAGGGTTCCTGCATAATGAATGAAATTTAGCCTTTATTTCTAGTTCTGACTTGTGTGAAAGCAGCAGTGAAATCACTAATCAGCTACTAAAAAGCAGAGGGGGAAAAATGACTGCATAAATAATTAATCAGGCTGAGTTGTTTGAATTTGTTTTCGGACAAGTATGTATAAGATTGACAAAGCAAAGCAGCCAGTTTGATTTGGAAGTACAAATTATTTATTCAGTGGATGTAATTTTCTTAGAGGCGGAGAAGGAGATTTCAGATAATTGAATCAGTGCAAGTAGAACAGATGGGTCCTGGAGTTTCAGGCACAGCTTTTGTTATTTGAGTGTGTTTTGTGTGTGTGTGAGTCTGGTGGGGATTGTACAGTTTTAGTTATTTGTATGAAGGCATTGTTCATATGTTTACAGTGCATTCCTGAATAGACTGACAGTGTAAATAGCAGAGATGATTTAAAGTCAAGTCGAAGAAAGGCATGTCATGATACTTAAAAAATAAAAATCAAGTCTAATCAAGTCTTAAGTTAACTATCAAACTTTTTCTCTAACTTGTAAAAGCAAGTTTTAAATCAAGTCTTAAGCTTGTTGAGACAAGCCCAATGTCTCAAGTTCTGTCAAAGAAAGTCAGTTTCAATTGTCGTCACAGTCGGTCTTATTATTCTTGTCAGATGACATCTCATGTCAGTGTCAAGTTTTGTCAAATTCAGTCTCAAGTTACTGAGTCAAGTCACAAGTCGACTTGAGCATTTTGCAGAGAAACTTTTCAAAGTGGTACAAGTTGAATTTATTAGATAGCTCCATGTAGAGGCCTGATAATTAAATATTAAATGGTTGTAGTCATACAAGATCTGTCTGTTCCTGATTATTTTATGTTCTGAGACTTTAGCAGGTCAAAACTGAGATTTCTTTGCAAAAAATGTTTTTGCTTTCAAGTCGTTAGAGAGTCAAGTCTCACAGTATTTTAGTCTGAGGTACTAACCTGTGTGGCTTGAGTCCAGATCTCAAATCTGCAGCTCTGGCAGATGGTAGTACAGAATTAAACAGACCTGTGGTGCGTCACTGTTGGTGGGCACAGTAGGAGATATTAAAAGTCTACCCAGAAGATCAAAACTGCTGTTTCCCTCATTGAAAACAGGCACTACAGTTACACACAAGCTGTCAGTGGATTTGCACAGTTCATTAAACTACTGCCACCCGTTTCTCAATGGCATTCACATTAATTTATTTATATCAATATTTGACCGCAGAGACAGCCAATTATGCTTTACTTCTCTGCTCTCTCCGGCTAAATTTAATGAGTAAATGAGTTTCTAAGAAACACTTCGCTGTACTGTATGGCTTCGTTCCAGGTCAGTGAAGTTAATGTCAATAGTGTGACTGACTGTGTGACAAGTCAATGTAAATCATGTCGCTCTGAGATGTGGCTATATATCACCATCTTGAAAATATATGGAGCAAGAACAATCGCTATTAATAGTCCCTCTGTGCAGAAGCTCATAATATGGACCCTTTGCAGGTGGATCTGTGAAACACTGTGTGTGAAAATAATGTGCCACTGTGTTTCTCTTCCAAATCTCTTATACTGCAAGATCTTCTCCTGCAAAGATGTTTCTACTGTGGATAAAGAACAAAGTCTCTGTTGGCCAGTTGTGGTCCTGTGGTCCTCGTCCATGCAGGCTCTGCAGGTGAGGTATAAATACAGTAGGCAAATATGCAGGGCACTATTATAAAATGACCAATCAATATCTCTGTACCACAGTTTCAACCGTTACAAGCTAAACAAAGGTTAATAAGGTGTTCCTGTTATTATGTCCATCTCAAGTATATAACAAAGAGGCAGTAAAAATATCAGTGCAAGGTAAAGGTGATAAATTTGATCCCTGTTTTTTTTCCAACAGACTAATTTACACAAGCAAAAAAAGCTCATTTTAATATTAACCTTGGACAACTACTCACTCTAGCATCTAAAACCATTAGTGAGCATGCAATGCAGCATCAGAAATCGCACCAAAATTCACCACATCTGTTATATACAACTGAAATAGTACATTTGAATATTTTTCATTTAAAAAAAATATTGTCCACCAACAGCAGATGTCTAATATGGCTACTATAGCCTAAATGTTTATATATTGTATATATATATATTCATTCACTACTGGGAGCATTGAGATCTATAGTCAGTTATATTTTTCAGTGAATAGTCTAGTACAGTAGTGACATGTTTTATGTATGTTGAGAGTCATTCATGGCTATGATCAAGCATTAGTTCATAGTGTGACTTTGCTATAAGAGTTGGGGGACAAAATTCTGAGTCTTCCCTCTGTCTGGTACTCTGAAGATCATATAAAACTAATAAGAAAGCAATGACCTTCCAAGCCTCTTTATTTACTTGCACAGCTGTAGTGGAGGGATATGTCCCAGCAGTCGCAGGTAGCTCTACTGCCGGGGCAAAACACCTGCAATAAACCTAAACCTACAGTACCTATGTTACTGCAAGGACAACACTCTCCTGATTTCACTGAGACTGCACATTTGGTTCCACATCTTTTACAGAGCATTAACTCTAAAAAGTCATCTCCTCATGTCTAGTGACTAGGAAAAACTTCAGACTCATCCTTTAAAATGTTTTGGAGCGTAAAATTGTCTGTTGGTGGAGGATGTTTCACTCATAACCTTAGGTGATAAAAATCATGGCCCTGCATATATTTTGACAATGTGTGATTAGTTACTTCATACATCAGTCTGTGTTGAATGAAAAACAGACACATCAATTGTAAGGCTGCTTTATATAATACGGTACACAACTGGTTTACAACTGTACATGGGGGTGGGAGGAGTCCCATATAATCTAGCACTACAAAGACTGAATACACGCATCAAAGCAGTACTGGAGTTATAATTATAAATAATTTACAAGAAAAATAGTATTACAAGAAAAAAAAAGTTGCCTTAGGAGACAGGCACTGTCCTTGAACTCTTTCCATACATCTTTACAGTACATACATTATTTCTTCACATGTATACAATCCACATCACCTTAACAGAAATAAAATGTATTTACAGATATCAAAATAGAGTATCAGGCAAAAAGAATATATTGTCTAAGATGGGTAGCTCTAAAAAGTACAAACCAGTTTTTAAATAATATACCTATGTGTACACACACAATAAGGAATAATAATAAAATAATGCCATTTTAACCATTTTAATGGATTCATGGTCAAACAATCTCCAAACTATATTTCAAATGCATAATTTTGAAATTTAGATATCATGTAATGAGTACCAGAGTCAGTTCTAGGATAAATTAGTTGTTGCTGAAAAAAAAATCCAGCGATTTCCCCCTTTTGCATTATTTATGAACACGTTTCCACAGTAATTCCCATTCCATATGAACTGTGAAGCAGAAAATAAACAAGAGCAACATTGAGATTCTGTTCATATAATGTACACCAATCCATTAGTTATAAACCACGCAAACATTAGTCACCATGCGAAACGTGGAAGAATGAATGGAGAAGCATTAATTATCCTACTCTTACTTATACAAACAGAAATATTGTGAGATACTCAGAATGTTGCAAACTTCAGACTAAGACAAATGGAAAGAGTCCCCCAAATATGAATATGCTGAAAAGAGTTTCTACAAGTGTAACCACGTGGAATCACTGAGGAATAAATGAGCGTAAACTCCTTGTGAGAATAAACACCCTTTCTGCTTCCTCCCCTGTCGCCACCCTGCCTCGTTCTCCCAAACAAGGACAAATACAGCATATTGCATGTTGTTAGGGATGGCCCGAGTGAGCTGTGAAATGCCTCTGCTCTGGGGGATTTATCAGGACCGGTGACTCAGCTCAGCTGGCACATCTTCCTCCAATTTAGCCCGAGGCTCCAGCACTGACATAATGCCATTTAATGGGATGCCACAAAGGAGAGACCAAGATTGAAATGTTGCTCCTGATCCAATGCCAAATCTTTTCAAGGAGGCTTCATCTTTATGTTGCTTTATGATTACAGAAGCAAGTCCGGATCTATGAAAATGCCCACTGAGGCAGATGTCATTTTCTCGGATTTGAGCGTGCGTACAGTAGATTTGCTTTGAGGAATTTCAAAAATAATCTGTATTGACTAGATGGAATCCCACAATAAACCTGTGAGGATATTTCAGGAATAGTCTGGACTGGAAAAAGCCCCATCAGACCCACGTTTTTGCAAACTTTACAGTTGGATGTAGTAGGCTTGGTGCTTGGCAGAAACATCCTGCTGAGATCAACAGTTCAATGGTGAAGAAGTCAATGCGGCGTCCCCTTTCTTCTCAGCTCCAGAGTGTGGAGGCCCTCCTGCCGACCCAGCGCATGCTGTGTACCGACTTTGTGGGCCGTCTCTGTGGCAGTGATGTCAATCTGGGCGTATTTAGTAGAGCTCTTCCCTGTGGAGACACAATACAGAACCTCTTTTAACTTGGCAAAGTCATAGAAAGTGAAATACTAGAATATTCATCACTGGAGTGCTCCATGCCCTCTAGTAGCCTGCTTTGAGAAAATTAAAGGAATATATTGAAATTCTTCACGCTTCTTATTGAAGTTTAGACGAGAAGATGGATACCACACTTATGTCTGTATGGTAGATCGAAGCTGAAGCCATCTTTCGGTTAGCCTAGCTTAGTTTAAAGACTGAAAATCGCAGCAAGTCATCAAGCCATTAGATCTTTATGTGGGTTTTGGACATTGGGTCCAGTGCCTATATCTGAGATCATACAATGCTAGTATGAAGTGTAGTTCATAAGCACACCAATTTAGTAGTTTCAACTCTCTCTGAAGCTTGAAGCAAAACTTCTTGTCATACCATAGTAATTCTGCAAATCTTTCAGAAATTAAAGCACATTTTTGTTGGAGGTGACAGATAAAATAGCTGCTGAATCATCTCAAAAAGATATGCACAATTTCTACAAGGGTTGAAAACAGCCAAACAAACATGTCAACTCTGAGTTCAAAGTGAAGCAGATCTCTGCCCTAGCTGCCAGCATGATTGCTTAATGTATGTGTGTGAGCACGAGCAAGTGTCGCCACACAAAGCTGGAGGAAATGCAAATGATTTGGTTTTTAAATTCTCCTCACGCACTGAATAGTTAGCCATATGCACGCCACTGGCATTACCATAATTCAGTGCCCTTCCTTGTGTGAAAATCAAATAAGTGCAAGATGTCATGGTTTAATTTGCAGACGCAGCTTGTGCATGAATATCACTAAAGTGCATGTCACTGTATCACTGTCTGCTGCTCGAGTTGTGAGTCTTACAGTCTCGTGAAGTCGAGAAATTGAAAACCAGCTACTCAAAGCACATCAGCAGTCCGTGGAGGAGGATCCCATCAGAGCCAGTGAATTCACAGCTGTGATATGAATGCCCTGTGACCCTCTTTCAGTGGCGAGAAGGAACACCCCCCCCTCTCTAAGGTGACAGATTAATGAGGCCGCATGCCGAGATATAAGCTGTATTGCTGACATCAGATATTAACCTCTCTCATGTCAAAGCTCAAGCTCATATTCCTGAGGGCAATGACGCTAATAGTCGACTTGTCCGTCAATTACGGCTCACTACCACATCTCCGATGACACGGACTCAGCTGTCTTTTAGTGAGATGAGAGGAAATCAGCCACAAATGCTGAGGAGCGATTCCTGTAAATCAGACGAAGCGAAATGGAATTACAGAACAATCATGTGTCTAGAGTGTCTTGTCGCCCTCGATTGATATTGATATTCTGGCTCTCTTCAACCGGTCTGCAGGAATCAAACAGTAAATGTGTCATTTAAAAGCTTAATTTTCACGATTCTCCATGCATCAGAAAATGAGCACAAATAAGAAAGCTTTTATGAACAAAAACGTGTTGGTACAGCTGAGGTCACTTTGCTTTGATTGTAATTTATTCAGACAGCAGATTTTTTCCCCCTCACATTTAAACCTTGCATTGCAAGCTGCTCACATCTTATCTGTACCAAAAAAAAAAAAATCCCCATTAGAAATTCATGAGGATTTAATTCATCAATTTCTAACAGATATATAAAAGCAAACTGCATCTACACTTTTCTAGTTCATTATTATGATGATGATTGGCATTTAGAGTGTGTCCACTGAGGGCCTGTTAGCACAGATTCATGCAATGATTAAGATTTATAAAGTGGAACAGTGAATTCATATAAACTAAGCAGGGTTTCGTAACAGCTGCTAATAATAGGTGAACTGTGTACCTAGCCTCGCCACCAATGTAGTTCAAGCACATAAAATTTGACAGATTTGTCCTTTAAAAACAGAACAAATAGAATACTGCGATATCACTGACATTACAAAGTATTACAAATACACTCTAGGGCTGGGAGTCACTTCATTTTTCTATATTAGTATCAAAGTCTTCATACCAAAGCCATACATTAAGAAATAGTGTTTATTTAAATTATATATTTTATAGATAGGAGTCAAAGTTGTTAAATGCCAAATGTTATCTAAACCACAATCAGCAATACAACATTAGCTTCGAGCTAAATGCTACCGTTAGCATGCTAACAACAACAATATTAACATGTGGATGTATAATGTTTATCATGTTCAACATTTGGCAAGTTAGACTGCTCATAGTTGCTAATTAGCAATCACATTAGCATGTCAATTTATTCTGAACTAGACATGAATGTTGGTAATACATTTCAGGGCAATCCATCCTGTAGTTGTTTAGACATTCAACTCAAAACTGAAAATGTCAAACTCTGGTGGCACATAACATGAGATATTTCACTTATCTGAAATATTTCTCAAGATAAATGAGAACTTTGCTAGAATACAAAATCCATACAAAATAGCAATCTGTCCAATAGCTGTTGAGATATTTCAGTCTGGACCGACTGACACTAGAGCTGTCCTTCTAACATGACTAAGGAATAAGTAAACAAGATTGAATCCAACAAGGTAATCGGAGCCAATTTTTGGGTTCACACATTTTGATTGGGACCAAAAAAATAAATCATTAGGAGATGTGACTTTAGAGGACATAATTGAGAAACATATGACTGTAATTACCAGCTCAAAATGGCTCTTCAGAGTTAAAAGGCAAACAAACAAGCAGAAAGATATGGAACAATGTTTTATCAGTTACTTTTGAACCAATACCAAATGAGCAACAGTGAACAGTGAATCCGAGGTTAGGTTTACTATCTTGCATGTTAGTACTCATGATGCTCTCTCTTGTAGAGCATGATTTTCTGATGCATCTTCCTACACAACAGTAACAGCAGGGGAATAATAACCACCTGTTCAACATGGCTACTGTCTACGTAAGTGGTCAATTTTTGGTCAGATTACAGTTGCCTTTAGAAATAAGCACAAGCTCTTATTCGAGGTTATTTCAGATGCTTTCTTACTCTGTGCCTGCAGATGTGCAACAGTCCCTCGTGTGCCTGGCTCCAGCTCCATGTAGTTGAGCTGCTTCTTGGATGTGGGACTAACAGGAATATTTACGTATGTCACACCATCGCCGCGAGGCCTTTCAGGAAGTGTAGGTGCCTCTGGGGGGAAAACGAACACTGCTCCTGTCAATGCAAGGGAAACAACTTGTGAATAAAAATAATGATATATTTACAGTAAAAACTAAACACATTTAAAACACACAAATATTGTGCCTCTCAGTTTTGGTTAATGAGCTGAGCTCCATATAGTCTGTGGTCCCTTTTGATTAAGACAAGAGAAAAGCCTGCTGCAATAATCAAGATGTGAGGAGATAAATCCATGTGCAACAGTTTCTGCATCTATAAAGTTTAAAACAGATCTTTTTGCAGCATTTCTGAGATGATAAAAACACAATAAGATATGTTGCTTAAAACATAAAAAGATTTCTTGGCTGGATATGTTGTAAAAGGTTACCAGTAGTGAAGTAATGAAGCTCAGGTTTGTTCTTTTATCTCAGTGTCTGTAGCTTTGTCTGTAGCCTACACATATTTTCCTTAAAGGTGTAAACCTTGGTGTTAATTCATGTTTATTTTTAGCATCAAATTCCCTCGAAGGGACCAGCAACCAACTTTTTTTTAGTAACAGGTTTTGCCTGTGTAGCTTGATATCTTATATTGCATCTCCCTGCCAAATAACTCTACTGTCATCCAAAAACCATTAAAAGCACATAAAACAGCCATGTAGTTATATTAGGGTG
Source organism: Scomber japonicus (assembly GCF_027409825.1). Classification (NCBI taxonomy): domain Eukaryota; kingdom Metazoa; phylum Chordata; class Actinopteri; order Scombriformes; family Scombridae; genus Scomber; species Scomber japonicus. The sequence goes on along the minus strand of NC_070599.1, from coordinate 14,002,253 downwards.
ACAACTCTTTCATTACAATGAGCATGGCCAGTGGAATTTAGAGTATTTTACAATGTCTATAATAGAGAAGATTTATGTCAGGCAGTGTTTTGCTCGAGGATGCAGTTTTGTTTACACTTCTGAGAGGACTTCTCTGCACCGGCTGTTTTTATTGTGATGAAAAATGTGTCACCATCATACAATGGGATGTGTCTTTTATGTCTTTGTAACTGTGTATGAACAATATTATAGTTCTACGGCACTCGGAATGCAGCAGGATAAATTCATTGTAGTTTTTCATCTTTTCATAGGATTTTGTTGACAATCATAAAAAGATAAAATAAGAGTCTTATCCTTAAGCAGTAATTATTTGTAACATTAATCAAAAGCCAGGCTGACTAACTCCTGATTAGCAATTATTAAGCACCTCAAGTCAATTAGATTAATTAAAATACAGATATCTGCAATAAAGTGACTATACGCCGGCAGTGACATTATCCAGTAAAGAGCAGACGCAGATATTGGCTCAGCAGTTACACTGGAGCACATTGTATCCCATTGAATTGCCCTTTTCCCCCCCAGAGGCTAATTGTGCATAATTAGCCGATAGGTCCCAAGGATAAATTATGAGAGGCATTATGGTCATTTTGTGCAATAGGGCAGTAAAACACTAACTTATTGCCATTTTAATGTCACCATCAAGCCATTCTGTCAATTCTGTTATGCTGCTGTAAACTTTATGCAAAGCTCCCCATGCAATATGGAATGCCTAGAACATGTGAAAACATGCTGGTGCGTTTACTGACCAGCATGTCATGTTCTTCTTCAAAATCCTAATAAGTTGATATTCCAATAAATCTTTTACAGGAGCAGCTATGTGCTTGTAAAACAAAATTTTAAAAAATGCAAATGAGCTGATTTATCTTCCCCAAAACAACACAGTGTAGCAAAACTCTATTTCTCTATTATATAAAATAGTTAAATGTTAAAAAGCATGTGCATTTGTCCAATTGTTCTTAGCCTAATGCACTAAAAAATAAGCTATTTAAAATTGACTGATGTTCAACACAAACTGTTGTATTATGGGTAATAATAGCCAAAGTTTCAAGAATAGAATAGAATAGCTTAAAGCTTTATTGTCATTATATTAAACACATAATGAGATTACGGGTGCCACTGCATTTGTACTTTTAAGACAACCAGATAAAAACAAGACACACGCAGCGTTCTATTCAAGAATCCATGAAACTGATCAAATACTGTGGTGCAGTCAGCAGATTGAAAAAAAAAAAGGTGTGAAGTAAAACTAGGAAGGAAACATCGCCTTGAACCATTTTATCTGAATAGCTTTTCCTGTCAAACACATAAATTACAGCTGCAGTGATGCCTTAAGTGCTTTGTCTATGTAATTTATTGTGCTAGATAGTTGGTTTCCAGTGACAACAGGAAGTCCCTGATAGCTTTACCTGTCATAAACCTGAAAGCTGGCCAGGATAAAGAGGTGCAGAATCAAGCTCATTGCTGGTTGAATAAATACTGTTTAGCTCAGTGTGTTACTGAACAGCTAGATAAAATGCCTGTATCTACAATATAATGCTGCATAGATGGCTATAACCTTCAACAACATGAACATTTCACTGAAGTATATCTGGAGGATTTCATAACTTGAGCACTTCTGTTGGTGAAAAGCAAACATATGATCAGTTTCTCGTGAACTGTTATACAAACATTTGTTAGAGATGTTGCCTCTGTGCAAATATAACAACTGAGAGACAATAAAGCCAAATAAACTCATACACGGCTGAAATTCCATTTACTGAGTCCCTCTATTTAGCATTTTTAAGCAGTATTCAAACATTTGTAAATGTATACATTTTTATTAATCCATTTGTCAACTATAACGCCTCCTGTGGGTATTCATTAGTGGAGGCTGCTGTATAAACAGATAATGAATGATAATATAGTGAAACATTATTGTAATCATTTAAAATATGTATTCATGAGGAGACCAGTTATTATTATTGACAAAGACTGTACATTAATAAACAATGAAATGTCCTTATATCTAGTATATAAATGCTAATGAAAGAATAGCTGTTACTTGAAAGAGACTACGGTACTTAAATGACTAACATCTCCACCAGCACAGTTACAAATCCACCAAGCCTTTACTTGTCCCCTATATTCATCTACAATCCTCTTTCTCTGATCAACATGTAATTCATGTAAAGCATCTGCAAGAAACAAAAACAAAAAATGTTAAGCTCCAAGCAATCCAATAAACACAGAGCTCTTATACTCTTACTGAAATACTCCAGCAGCACTTCATAAGAAAACACGATATATAAAAAAGCAATATAAACACTGTGTTGTATATGTGCTGATGTTTGAAGATAAAAGAGAATATCTAGATGACTGACAGGTAGATTTTATAACTGCGTGTGCCATCACGTGTGAGGCAATCCCAACTGTAGTAGGCGAATAACAACAGAGTAAATACAGTAAAATCAATGTATTCTTAAAAGTGAAAAATGCTCTATCACATGTGTTGATCCTACTGTATTCTGAAATACTTCATAAACTCTCACATATTTTAGTTTTCACAGTAACTGGAAGATAGTCATGGATTGAAACGTTATTGTTTTGTTTCTGGCCTCATATAATTACTCTATGCTGTAAATGCTGCGTAATATGTAACACTTGGGGACAAATAAAAAGATTCACTCACTAATGACTCTTCCCTTAATGGCAGCTGGTAGTTGCCATTGCCCGCAACTCCAAAGCATGAACCCCAGGGGACACTCATACAATCATTGAGAGGCCATTAGACGCCAGCCGAGTCTCAGTGGGTGTAGCCTTTGGCAACGTCTAAGAGGCCTGATTTCTAATTGATCAGACACCAACCAGCCCTTGCAGAAGTGTGTCATTTTATAATGGCTGCCATTACAATGGTGAGATCACCCACAGGGAGGGGGGGGTGGGGGGCTTTGCAATAATATACTTTCCAAAGCCTCTAGGGTAGATGTTTGAGGCAGTACCTGGCTGTGCTTAGTGACCTGAATTCAAAAAAAGTCAACTGTGTCTGAGGGGAAACACAAGTCTAATGACAGCTGTGTCTTCAGGGTGAGAGCATTTTCAGGGTTTGTTTTCAGCCTTTCACCTGTTGCTGTAGCAGACTGACTGTAGTGTGGAGGTGAAAACACGCCTGAGTGAATCCACAGGAGTGAAGATTGTGCTCAAAGTGCCAACATTTGAGACAGATATTGCAGTTTTCTCATGAGCCCTGTTTACACCTGGCATCAACAGGCGTCTTAGGTCCGATCACAAGTGGACAGCCGAGACACATTACTATTCACACCTGTCTCTATTATGCGTTTTGAGCTGATTTCCACCGTGCACAGTTATTACATCACTCAGACATATTTGTTTCTAGTGCGGGCTAAAGAGCTAATATACATGTACAAGCTATTCAAGTTGTTCAGATTACCACATTTGACACAATATCATATTTTCCCTTCAATTAAAAAGACATACAAATGACTCATATGAACTTAGAAAATGTCCAAACCTCCTTTGGAAATTGTAATGTCATATGCTTAAAGAAACGCTGCCAAGAAGATCCTTTTAAGAATGTTTTTCCTCTTTTTCCGCAGTTTAAATGAGCCAATGCTGCTAAATCCCACCGTGCCCTGGGAGGGATTAGCCATGACCCCACCCACACACACTAAACTCAGCACTGCCAGCTGCATTTTTCCACCTTGTAACCCTCCCTCCTAGGAGCAGGTGCACAGACCAACCAGAGCATGATCCCTCACTGGCTTCCCATTGCAACTCGGGATCAATCTACAGGTAGCACTGCCAGGGATTCAAGCCCAGTCTCAATGGTAGCGGGCAGGTTTTTCCCCAAGATGTTGAAATTTTGCAGATTTTCTCTCCAACAGCACTAACATCAACCAGAGCAACCAGATTAAACACTTACTCCTGAGACTAAAGGCCCCTGTGCCGCAGCAGGTTGCCCCTCATATCAACAGTAGTCCTAAACTGCATTGTGAGACATGTCTACTGACAGCCAATTTTAAGAATTAGCGAACAAAAGCAGCCTGCTTCAACTCTGACAGCATCCAAAATTCAGCACCAGTGACAGCTGCCATGACTAATGTTTACAAACCAGCCAGCATTATGAAATGATTCAAAATGGACTTGCTGAGGTTGCTATTGTGTATGAAGCCCACCACTGTCTTTGGTATTCTATAAAACGTGCAGGTGTGCTTTCCATTGCTGCACCCTCTTAATTTAATATACTGTGTTGAGTAGGTTCATTCTTTTTATTATTTGTTTTTATTCTTCCACTTTTTATTTGTTTGTCTCTCTTCAATTATTTGTATGTTCACATTAAAAGAAAAACAGGGACCAGCCAATAGGGAAACACACACTACAATAGTAAAGATGTAACAGAGTGAGATGTGAAACTATTTCAATTTGCTCTGTTTTCTCAATAAAAACATAATTGTCAAAACCCAACTGACTCACGTTCTTTGAATAGTAATAACCGCAGCAGATTGGTTTCTGTTTTTGCTGCATTTTAAAAACCTGACAATTATTAATTCATCAGGAATTCATTGCACGTCTAACATGTTTCAAAACTAACATTGTACATTCTGACGCTGATTGCAATCAAGATTTTTCGAAACCCATCTTGCACAGTGTGACATGTATAAACCTGCAAGATTGTTGTGTTGGTCCCACAGCTAAAACTGTCCCAACAGAAATCTTAATGCCTATGCACCAGGGTAGCCTAAATAGCTGTTTTAATGTGGAGCTAAAATAAGTAAACATCACCTGTCTCAGCTGCTAACTGCACTGTTTTATGAAATCAGGAATAAAAAAATAAAATTTCATCCTTGTGTCAGTTGCCATTGATCCTGCATGTCACATAAACATGAGCCACTAGACTTGGCCACCTCCTGCACGTCCCCGTCCATTAAGTGCCTGCTGAGGCAGGATGATGGGAACGATGAGCCGTGTGTGTGTGTAGGTACATGAACATGACTGATGGGTTTGGTGCCACATTGTGACAACTGCTGGGACTTCCTAGAGCAGGTGTGCATTAGACTGAGGGCATGTTTCTGGGTGCAGGATGCTTAAGTGGCCAAACGTCCCCTGACAACTTGTCCTCTCTCCTCACTTCAGGACAGGTATCCCGTTTGGCTACAAACGTTTTTTCCTCTCAACACAATTGGCTCTTAGGTAGGTCAAGTTTGTAGCGATACATTAAATGCAGATAAATAAATAGATGTTCATGCTTCTGTGTTTGAAAGCTACTAGGCAGACAATCGATAACAAAATACCACTTCCAAGTTCAAGAATGAGCTTTTATGCTTGACCTTTTTCCCAGCTTGTCACTTGTGTAAAAAATAATGGTAACTGAAAGCGATGCAGCATGAAA